>NC_139317.1:9292796-9885296 GCF_056507025.1 Lutjanus erythropterus | reverse complement strand
TTATTATTTGTGTGTAGGATTCACTGGCGACTAGCAGTGAGCTTGCAGATTACAGACGTGTCACCTGAACCCTTCTCTGTCAAACATGTAGGAGAAACTGGTGAAAAGCGCAAAAGGTCCTCTTAAGAACCAGTGTTTGAAACATCGCAGTCTGCACGGAGAGAACCAGGGTGCTCTGTAAATATAAAGGGCTCATTATCAGGTAATGAAAACCCAATGATGCTTCTTTCCAGGTGATAACACATACCCAGAATTCTCGTTCTCAGAGTTTTAAAAATACTCTTTGCAGCACAAACACACTGCATGTTTAACTGTTCCTTTTTTAACTTATATATGTGGACTGATGCATAATTAGCACTTCGTTTGTGTTTTCTCCCCATCTTCTTTTCCCTTTCTATTAACAGAAGCATTGTCTGAGACGTCACTGTTGCAGGAGGACAGCTTGGATGCTCAAGGACATAAAATGAGAGTCAAACTACTATATTTAGGAATATTATATTCAATTTCTGCAGTATTCTGCCAAATAAATCTTACTCACTGGACCTATATGTGTTTTATCAACATAATTAGGAAATGTTAATGAACAAATCTGCCAATACACAAATTGCATGCTTGTTTCAATGTCTGCTTTTTGTATTAAAGTATAGTTAAGTACTTTGGGTTATGTTTGATCAGGTTATGTTTAGGCAATCAAATCAAATTGGTCATGGATAGAGAAAGATTGTGGTCTTATTGATAAAGCTGAAGCTTGAAGCACAAAACTGTGCTCTCTTTATTAACATTTAGCTGAAACTATGATCTTTCCCTAACCTTTACTAAAACAAAACACAGGATTCAGGGTGCAAATCTCAGCCTTGGGCATCAAGTCTTGTACTTTCCTGCAATTTCTGACAAAAACACAATGCTTAAGTCATTGAAAAACATGTTCCTAAACCTAACCAAGCAGTTGCTTTGCCTTTATTTTGACTTTCTACTCAAACATTGTATATGTATTACTGGTAGCTTGATTGTGAAGCTCTGCACAAGCAAAAATGACACTAGAGTCATACCTATATTGTCACAGGACACTGACCTGTGGAAACGTGTTGATATGTCATGATATGCAGCCTAGATACTCCAAAATGCAGTTTCCTCTAAACCAGACCAGACGTAGAGTTCAGGATGCAAACCCCAGTCTGTGCCACTAAACAGTCTCTGCTGAGTGACAGTTTTTCTCTCAAAATGTGCTGGGCGATACAAATTAATTTCCCCCAAAAATGTATTTTCTAGTAGACAGGATTGAAGTAGCAGAGACGGAGATATCCTGGCTTTTCGTCCCTGTGGTCAGCGCTGTGACAACCAATCATTTCTTGAAAGTGTTTCTAATTGGTAAAGCCCACATCTTTCAGGCTCCACGTCCCTGCAGGCTTTCTATCACAGATTTCTGGTCTCTAAGCCACAAAATAACACCTGATGACACCGCCAGAGTTGTATATATTGTCTTTTTTGTGGCCAGAACCACAAAAAGATGATATAGACCTGTTTTCACAGGCTGAGTCGTACTCCCAGTGTCAAGTAAACTGACCTTTATGTGTAATATCCCCATTTAAACACACATTGCCAGTCTTGCAGCAATCGATAGTTCTACACAGACCTCTAAATACACCTAAAGACACAAACAAATGCTATTTTGGAACATAAAAATCACTTTTAGAGGAGAATATAGAGCAAGACAACAAAGTGTCATATGTACGTAGACATGGTGTGATTTTTAGCAATGAGTCAGTGTTGTCAGTAAACTGAGTAAACCAACTCCTTCCTCACACAGAGCAAGTTTGGCACTGGCACAGCTTCCACCCCCACATCAACTACATCACTGACACTGAATATCAGAAACATGCTTCTTCTGGCTACAGTGAACACAGGGCAGGAATTATACCACAGGCAGCGGTGTTGATGCCCTCGAATGTGGCTGTAATGCCCAGCTACCCACACGGCCGGTTTGACAAGGCGTGTTTTGAAACTGGCTCTTGTGCCCTTTAACGAAAGTAGTGGATTTCCTGATTTAACACTGTCACACTCAAGATGTTGCAGAAACCCTTTCATTTCTTTTCTGACCCCATATTACCATGTTAGGGCTGCCACAAAGCCAGTGTGAGCATCTTGGCAAAACTTCTTCTAGAGATTCTGTGCCTCACCTATTTATCCTGCTCTTCTAAATAAAAATAGAAAGTGAAAATGAACTGTTGATTGTCGACAACTTAGCACGGACATCTTACATCTTTCACTAGTTTCATTGTCTTTATCTGTAGAATGTGTCACACAGACATGAAACTAGAAGAGGTCACTCTGTAGAGCGCAGAACAGATGGTGAAGCACCTACTGCAATGCCACCGCAACTTCCAGATGCAACCTGCGGAGATTTGCAAAGTTCCCGAGCTGAGACAAGATCTCAAACTGAAGCAGTGTTGCTCTCTTGCAGCCCCTACTGGACGTTAAAGACACACGCAGACACAAACAAGCGTTGATTCCCTCCTGGGATATGAAAAAAAAACTGGGTGAAGGGCAGTGTGCACTCTACCTTTCTTTCTCTCTGGATCACATTGATGTTGA
Organism: Lutjanus erythropterus; assembly: GCF_056507025.1. Taxonomy (NCBI): domain Eukaryota; kingdom Metazoa; phylum Chordata; class Actinopteri; order Lutjaniformes; family Lutjanidae; genus Lutjanus; species Lutjanus erythropterus. The sequence goes on along the minus strand of NC_139317.1, from coordinate 9,882,704 downwards.
ACTGACAAGAAGACTTTTGAGATATGACAGATTTTATCTAGCATTTCTGGAGTTGTTTTTGCAAACACATAAGGAATTATCATATTTCTTAAAGGGAGTTTGCCATAATATTTTCCTTAAGAGCACAGGCAGCTTTAGTTTAATTCAGACCACTAATAACGGTTGATTAATGGTTTACAGTCTAATAATGTGTGCTTGTATTGATTACTGATGATGACTGATCAAACTAATTATCAGCTAATTGTACCAATACCGTTTTGTGTTCATGCAATGTAATTATGAGTTTGGTATTATTATTGCACCTTTGGTTTTGGCCTTGGTGCCCTACATTTTAACCCCAGTAAATTTGCATTTATCAAAGGCTTAAGTGCCGTGCCCTCATAATGACTTAATTCCAGGCCCGCGTACATACAACCTTCTCATCACTTACCTAATGGAGTCCACTGGCACTGTAATCTGGTATGTCACGGCTAATCACGCAACCATAAGTTTTACCCGTCAGCAGAAGCCAGTTTCACCTCCGTCAAGAACATGCATCAGTTTAATTAGATTACGCCAACAATGTCCACTTTGTAATTACGCCTGACACCTGCTTGCCACCGTTATGCTCCTTCAAAATCACAGTCAGGGTGAAGTGAAAAGGTTCTACCTTTCATTTACATGCATTTATTATTTTATTTCCTGATCAAAATGTAATTCTGCGTCTTTCAATTTGGAGAAATAATAGTCTTTCAAGATAAAGCTCTGCCAAAGGAGATATTTAAGACCTTGAGGGGTTCAAAATTGCTTTTCACTGTGACTTAACATGTGTGATTTTCTTTCAGTGAAACACATTTCAATGCCATATTGTTCCTTTTGTTTATGCTGGAAGTTCTGGCTTGGCTTTAAATCACTGTGGTGAATATTCACTGCTTTCTCCATGGCAGATGTTTCTCCCCCTTGTAATCATACAATTTTTCAACTTTCCACCTTCCTTTGCGAGTTCCTGCGAGTGTATTTGTGTTGCTGGCCAAGTGCAATACTCATCCAAGCTTTGAGTGCTCGTGTTGTTGGATGTAGAATTAAAAAACCATCATTTTTTCAGAGTGATTCCCTAATGACTGCTGTATTTATCTTATCTTCCCATGAGAGCTTGACCATAAGGCGCAGCATGAAAATTTTTTATAATGCTGGCTTCAAAAAAAAAAAAAAATCCTCCTCAGTGTTAGTAATATTTTCTTTGGACTCTCCTCTACAGCAATTGTGCACCAGACCTCTGCTGCTTGAGGCAAGTAGCTCGTTGTTATATTAGTTGCTACTGGCGTAAGACACCTGAATCAACACATCCTCATACCTACACAGGTTGGTTGTCATGTGACATGACTCACAGTTTACATTGCACTATGCTTTAGATTTAGCTACAAAAAAAAATACTTGGTTAGGTTTAGCCAATAAAATGCTTGATTAGGGTTGGGGTGGTTTGGCAGTATGCCATGTGATGGAAGTGATGTCACATAACTCATGTGACATGTGGTTTACATTGTAAATTGGTGACAGTTTGGTTTAGACACAAAAACTACTCGGTTAGGGCTTTGGCTAGAGCAAAGGCGGTGCGCCTGGTGTCTTTTTTCCCAGCGCTCTGCCTTCAGTGTGCGGCTGCTCAGAGTGTTACGAGTTAAAATTCTGTGAAGTTTTCAGAAAAGCGCTGACGTTGTCACTGGCACTTTTTTTCAGGCAACCAGTCATATATTAGATGGGGGCTCGTCGCCTGATAACCAGGAAAATGGAGAAAAGTTTACCTTTCTGTGTGCGCCGGAGAGCAAACAGACTCAACTCATGTCTGCGCAGCAGCCAGAGGGAAAGACGTTTTTAAAAGTGTCTGTGTGTTCAGCTCTCACTACTTTTGTAGCTTCCAAAGGCCTGTGAGTGAATCTCTGTGAAGTTTGAAGTTTAGTTTCTCTCCTGAGTTGCTGTTCTTACTTTCAAGTATTTGCTTTATTTTACTTTCATGTTTGCTTTCAGCTGATAGGAGTCGTGTCAAGTAACCGCTGGTGAAAAATCAACATTTCCCAATTTTACTGCTTCATAATAAAAGCTTTGAGGAAACAAAATATTGTGGGACCTTTATTGTGAAGAAGGAAATAGTGTGTGGTTAACTAATGTTTTTTAAGATGAGTTTGTATCAAGTCTCTCCATGAAGTGGGTAGAACAGATGCAGATGCCCGCAGCACTGGACTGACAAGCGGAGTCAAACTGAGGCAGCACATCTTCCAGTTCTTTCTCATAATGAATAAAGATCAAATGAATAGATGCAAATAGATAATACAAATCAAACAGACAACAACAGCTAGACTGTGCAACATCCCAGCACCTTTCTGCCAGAAAAAATACTATGTGGACCGGGGTTGGGTGGTTTGGGTTAAAGTGACGTTATTTATGGGGATGGAAGTGATGCCAGTGACACCAGTCCATAACATAATGCATCCATAACAAAATTCTGAGTTACTCAAAAACAGCTTTATGTTTATTTCTTGTTCCACACAGGATTCAAACACCAGTCTCCTGGGTGAAAGTCCTGTGCTTGTTTGAGCCACCTGTTCACCCTAACAAATGCAGACTTTCTCACTCCTTCAGTGTTGCCAGGTGCAAAATACAGCAATTCTGTACTATTATTGACTTTAAAATGATTAATTTTTTTGACAAAAATTATCGTACATACAGAAACAACCTGTATGGCAACCAAATGGCAAAAGTATGCAGTGTGCACCGTATAACACGGAGGCTCCGTCATCTGAACAAGACTGCAACAGTTTCCACAGAATCGATTGCAGCTCATCACACAACTACTCCTTCTGTTTTTACCTGTCAAAATAAAAGCCCAAGACTGTGTTGATATGATTGGTTGCTCCCAAATAAAGTTTTGTTTCGGGTTCATGGAAATGGTGAAATTATTGTACATTTGGCCTTTTTCTTTTTTTTTTTAAATCATTAATCACATATCGCGAGGGTGCTAAAATTATGATATGGATAATTATCATGCATGTGGCAACACTGCACTCATTATACTTCTCCTGTCATGTTTACTACGTTCAGTAGGGGACATTGCCTAACAGTAAATGGACTTAACTGTCTGAATAAGCTGCTTGCACAAATTTCTGGTGGGACAAGCTGGAATCTCTGATAAAACTTTCTGTGGCAGAGTTGCATTTCGATGCCATATTGTTCTTTTTGTTTATGCTGCAAGTTCTTGCTTAGCTTTAAATCATTACGGTGAATATACACTGCTTTCTCCACTGCAGATGTTTCCCCCTTTTTAATCATAGAATCTTTGACTTTCCACCTTCTTTTAACTCCCTGTGAGTGTGTTTGTGTTGCTGGCCAAGTGTGAGACTCATCCAAGCATCAAGCGCTCATGTTGTTGGTTTTCATCACGGCTGCGTGTCAACAAGCTGTCAATCAAACTATTTCAAAGAAATCACAAGACAGGATAGAGAGAATTCGTATAGGACAGAAAATATTTTAGATATAACTTGCAAAGAGCAACTCCCCTGACTCCATCCACTCCTGCTCTTTTGTTTGCCCCTTTAGACCTCCATTCACGCACACACACACACACACACACACACACACACACACACACACACACACACACACACACACACTGCACATTCGCATTCTCTCATGAGTCCTCTGCACAGCACACAAGCATTTTTCATACCCTCACACATTAACAACGGTGTGAGAGGATGCATAGATGTGGCAGGCTATAAAAATAGAGGCTTTTATTAACACTGATAAAAAATTCCATCTTCTTATCGACAGGGGAAACGGAGAAGGGCGGGAGAGTTTTTGCTGCAGCGCTGCTTAGAATAAGGATGCTGCTGGGCAGGGAGAAAAAGAGAGAGACACCAAGAGAGGGATGATTTGGGTGCGGAGGGTGGAGGGATGGATGGGAGAGAGTATCTGTATTATAGTGAAGCCAAACAGAAGCAAAATGAGTCTGGACAATGAGGGGACCAGATGGTGGTTGGGGGGAAAGGACTGGGCATTGAGAGACGGAGAGTGGAGGGAAAGAACGCTAACTACCATAGAGAGTCAGAGAAGGAGAGAAAGACAGATGGAGAGAATGGAAGGAGGCGAGGGAGAGGAGGATGGGGGTGGGGGCGGGTGGGTTTTGTCTTTACTGCCCTTGTTCGTGTAATTGAGGTTTGGTTGTAGCAGGATGGAAAAAACGACTGCAGTGTGGTGCAGCAGAGAGTCCGAACAGCATGGATGTACAAACCGGGAGGATGCCCGTGCACCTTGGGACCTGTGCTGAATGCAGGTGGAGTGGTGCAGAGCCAGAAGAGCTGGTGGAGGAGGAGGAGGAGGAGGAAGGGGAGGGGGGTGGAAGAGTGAGGGATGAAGGAGGGAGCAGGGGAGATGTGGAGGTTGCAGGAACAGGTGGGGAAACAGCAGGTGGTGAGGGGGTAAGGAAAAAAAATGTCCTGGTAGCAGCTCAGGCAGGCTGCATCATAAAGTAGCTTGATGATGCTTTAATGACCCGATCGTGCTTCTTGGTGAAAAATGAGCTAAAAATACATGAAATTAAAAACCTCCACCATTTATTGAAAGTGATTCACTGACTACGGCTGCATTTATACTTATCTTTCCAAGAGAGCTTGACCCTGAGGGACTGTATTAAGATTTTGAGGACGGGGACGAATCTCATATTTACTTTTTTAAAAAGCAGATCCTCCCCAGTGTTGTTAATATTTTCTTTGGACCTTCCCCTCCAGCATTTTTGTATCAGACCTCTGTAGCTTGCTCTTTATTTCTGCTTCAGGCTAGCAGCTCGATGTTATATTAGCTACCCCACTACTAGCATAACACGCCCGAATCTCTGATAGAACTGTCAGCGGTGGAGTTTTATTGTGGGTAATGTAGGCGTCAGGCTTTGACAAGGAAGAGGAATGTGCGAAATAAAAAAAAATGATATCTTTAGGTCTGCATCAAACTTTTTCATTGCGAGTCTGACAGTAGGCGTGCTTCCATCTTCCATCTTATTTTTTAAGTGCACTTTGAAGTATCGTATCACAAAAGGTTGATGGAAGCAGCTTTTTTTTTTTTTTTTTTTTCCTGTTTCGAAAAAAGGAGATGGAATCACACTTTTCTGTTCTGACATAACAGAGATTTTACTCACATGAATAATCAGTGTTTCCACTCTGACAGAAGAAGAAAGAAGAAGAAAAAGAAAGAAGAAGAAGAAGAAGAAGAAGAAGAAGAAGAAGAAGAAGAAGAAGAAGAAGAAGAAGAAGAAGAAGAAGTTTCTGCTGTCTGCGTCAACTGTCCCATGAAAGAATAATTGCAAAAAATACCCTGAAGAATTCTTCATTTTTCTCTTGTAGCATCTGGCTTTCCTTCTTCTTCTTGGGTCGGCAAACAACTGCGCCGCCTCCAAAATCACATACTATGCACTACATACCCAAAATGTGTAAACAGTATGTATCATTTCAGACACACAGCTCATATGTATCACATCACTTCCTGAAAGCCTCCTTGCCAGATGGAGTCGTGCAACCATGGTAACCTACACCAACAGCAAACTTATCTAAAAATTATATTCCACCTAGAAAAGTGAGGCCTTATTTACATTTAAATTGAAGCGACATTGACGTTACACAGAGCTACCAAGGCACCTGTCTGCCATTTTCTGTTATGTTGTTGTCATTGTCACTACTGCATTGCATTGTGGGATATTCATACCGGTGTGTCGCCCAGTGCTTTCATACTGTAATATAAACCCAGAAATAGTGTTAACCTCATGCACTATTGGTTTCATACTAAGGTTTTCTACTCTTAAGAATCTCATACACTATTTTAACATATATATATTGAATTTCGGACGCACCCCTGGTTTTCTTTCCACGTTGCAACCATTATTAACGCAGCCTATACTGCCACTTCTGACAAAACTACACTTTGCACTTTGCATAGCCTAGTTTGTTCACTCCAAACCAGATGATCAAAACTTGCCTAAATTGCATTCACGTTTTTTTTTTCTTTTTTTTGAAATTTACTGCTATTGTTATAGGAGTGCAATGCTATATCAGTGGAGGGAGATGGTGCAGTCTAATTAATGGAGTAATGATTTTAATAACAGCATAATTAGCAAATGTAACAAAATTAGGAATCTTAGATTTAGGACATACTAAACAAAATGTTTTAATTTAATCAATTAGTTTTAACTATTACTTTCTAACTTTAATTATAAAGATCAACTTTATATGAGACACTTATATTTTTTCAGTTTTCTGTTATGATGCTAAAGTGCAGAGCCCAGAGGAACAACAGTTAGAGATAACATTTAATGGTTACTCTTCATGCTTACATTTTGTTTTACAGTGTTATTTCATTTTATGAATCAGGCACTAATTTTCTTACGTTTTGAGAGGCTTACCCTCTCATTACTTCAATATAACACTGGAGTTTTAATAGCATATCAGAACTATAAAATACATTATAATATCATGACTGTGTAGGTCCTGCAGAATATCAATGTTATTAACGTTTCCCAGTATTATACCCCAAATGTGTCCAGTACTGGGGAAAAAAACAATTATTTTCTCCTCTTTTTTCTCCCCTCTCTCTTCTAAAATACATGATCGTTACTCTGCATAGTCCTGCTGCCTTCCTTTGCTCCTTAATCAAAGTACCAGTAAGAGCTGGTAAGTATTTAATTGGTATCTGATTCATACAAGAAATTACACTGTAAATAACGGGTAGTGTTATAAAGTGTCCATTTAGTCACTAATATGCCTTATTGTTATTTAAGTCATATTAGCCAGTTGACTGTGATGGGAGAAAATAAGCCCCGAAACACTGACAGGGAATATAAATTCCTCCCACTGGAGAGAGGGTTTGATTACATTAAAACAGCTTAATATTGTTGTCACATTTATCAGGTTGGAGCCATCTGTCTCCCCACACCATGATGGAAACATGCCAAAGGGTTCAGCTCGACCTTGCTGCACCTGACACATACTGATGACTTTGTATTCAAGCGTCTTCCCAAGGTATCTGAGTTATCACCAAGCTCATCGTTCCCACGCACTCTTGTCTGGTGTGGCAAAAAAAAAAGCAGAGCGACTCAGCCTTACACACAATAATACACTCAGGCGAGATAGAGAAATTGCTTCTCTGAGGAGACGAACGCTCGTCCAATCAATCTCGCGACAAAGCAGGTTCCGCCTGAATATTTCCAAGAGGCACTCCTGCCCTGTCCTCCTTTGTAGCTGCCACAATGAAATCCTCAGCGGAGGATTGTACTGATCAAAGGCCATTCCCTCCATCTTTTAAAGAAAAATGAAGGACATCCGTTCTTATTAAGCCACGCGCTGCTTTTTATTGAGACAAGTCCGAGTCTTTGGGGCAAGCGTTGCGTGGCCACGCAACGGGATGTGAAGTGATACCGCGGGGCGCCGCAGCCTTTAAGACAGCTTTGTTAACTGTTGACAAGATAAACATGAAGCCCAAACCCAAATGTCCTCATGAAATATGCATCTTTCCAAAGGGATACAGGGCATGTTTATCTAAGAGGCTGTGTGCTGTGAGTGATAAAACATGAAAATCCACCAGTGGCCTTATTTTCTATAATACAAGTGAAGGCTATGATGACAAAGCTCAGAGTTCTTTGCAGGCTGGTTGTGTACTTCAGCAATGTCATCTAATACTGCTCTCTGCCTTCAGCGCTCACTCTGCTTTCTACTTTCTGCACATTTCCTGCAGATGCTTTGAAGTAACAAACCACAAGATGGTTTATGACACTGTTAGGAAAAAAAAGTGCGATGTACAAAACAAGTCTAAATTTAAACTTAATTTAGACTTTTTTTGAGCTTGAAGATGCAGTGGAAGTGTAATGGCATAATGCGTTGTTCTATATCGTCCCATCCTTCCCAGCAGCCCTTTTCCACCTTCACCCACTTGATAATGTCTAGAATTAACTCAAAGTCTTAAGTTTTGAAATAAACTTAAAAAAAAAAAAAAAGCTTTTGCATATATGTATTCTTCAGTTCAGATAATTTCCTTTAGATGAACTTGAATTTAAGTACTCAAAAAAGCAAACAAACAAACTGCATTTCAAAAATTGGCCACAGTGAGATGTGACCTTTATTTGTCATTATTTGAGTGCCTAAAAATGTAATTATTTCAATTGAAAATATTAACATAATAACCATTATTCACTTTCACGTCTATGAATTTATTCAACTTTTTTTTTAAATACAATATTTGGGGAGTTTCTAAACCTCAAAGAGCCAAGGTTGTCTACCAAAGAAAAGTAAATGATCTCAATAAAAGATTTCTGGGTGGAAAAATATGAGTTTTAGGATTGAGCTCAAATCTCAAAAATCTATTGCAGCAAGTTGCCTTGAAAACCTTGATGTTGTTTGGTTTAGTGTTCAATAATAAAGAAATCAGGGCTGCAACTAATGTTTTCATCATAACTTTGAAAATAATTATCCATCGCTTGTTTTTGTTGAACCAAAACCCAAAGATATTTAACTCTAATGATCTGCTTGGGATCCTGGAGACCCCAGGCCCTTTAAAACGGCTAAAAAAACCCCCAAACACTTAACATTGTTTTTATAAGCTTGATTCTTCACTTTTTCGGATTTTATGAGAATTGCTGCTAAACACAATATTGAACCACTGACAAGAGGTCTGCTACAAAAAAAAAAAATCATTTCTGATTGCTGATAAGGGATTTTCTTATACTCTCTACTTGTAATTGGTGTTTTTATGCACCAGTACACCTCCGTTCCAAATCCCAAATAAGTTTATATGGATTTCTGTTAATGGAGTTTTACAGCAATTTGTTCATAAGAGGTCGAACAGGGAGTTTAACCACTCTAGATCTAATAACATAATTAAAATCATAATGTAGGGTAACATACTGTACATTTTTCTCTGTGAATGACTCTTGACAAACTAAATGAACATATATTTGCTACTGTCTTACTCCATTTACATTATACACATGGAACATTTCCATACATGTCCGTATTTTGTATCCTTCATCAAATGTTCAGTCCATTTTGCAGTAAAAAGGAGGAAGGTTATCACTTATAATATGTGCATAGTGCATTCAGCACAGATGAATGTCCTCAGTCGAGTTAAAGTTCAGTTTCACTGATCGTATGTAGATTAAACCAGTACAATGAAATGTGTGGGATGAGAGGAACGGGTCAGCTCAGCAGTGAGAGCGCTAAGTGGAGATAAAATAAGATATGAAATAGATTTCAATAAAAGCTGAAGTAGGTAAATGAAATACAACGCTATACTGACACTGACAAAATAGTGCTGACGTTATATATAAGGCTATACTAATAACACATCCACGATATAAACATTAAAATGAGGATTGGTACAAGAGTAAGAGTGGCAGGTGTTCACAGGTCATTGCACTTTATGTGTCCGTCCTTTGCATACGGGTAGACATAACCTGCTCTACTCTCAGGTTACACCAAACCTCTATAGTGCAGTCTATATTTGTAGGTGAAGTGGTCTCTGGGTGTAATTTCTGCAGACCTGTATGATTAGGAATGCTACATGCAGCAGTGTGAAGTCTTTCACACTTTGACACACTCGTATGTAGCATGTTGCTACATATCACTTTTATCATGAAGGTAACACTGCAGCAATATGGCACTGTGTATTTATGGTATATAGTTCAGAGAATATTATAGATCCAAGAAGAGACTGACAAAAAGGGCGGGACTGAGAGAAAGAGCGCAATTACAAATATGTCTGCTACTTCAGCACCATGGACAGCATCATGGATTTATCAGTGTACAGCACAATTAGAGCTGTGGTCAGAACCATAGATTATAACTTGCACAATCCGAGCTAAGAGGGGGACAAGGTTTTCACAGGTGAACGCTCCTTTTTACATGCTGTGCGTGCATATCTTGTGAAGTCATTGCTGTGATGAGCTGCGTTATTTTTTCAGACTCTGAAACAGAAACAAAACACTGACTTAGTCCAGCAAATTCTTTCATTCACCTGCGTGTCGACGGGATTTACAGTACAGGAAAAACTCCAAGCCAACAGCACAATAAATTCAGCTGTATCTCAGCAACACAGTATTTACAGTGCAGGTACACTCAATTAAAGCCAGCAGCTCATTAACAAAATACGCCACTCTCAACCACGAATAAGAGAAACGTTTAAGCCACATCTAATGTTGACAAAAGCAAAATCTTTTAAACAGTTGAAGGTGGCAAGGTAGCTCAGTTGGTAGAGCATGCACTGAGGCTGTAAGTCCTTTTAGTCCAATTCCTGTCTTCACTAGAGCTGTCCTATCTAAATAAAGGCATAAAAAGCCTGAAAAAATATATTTAAAAAAAAACAGTTGACAGCAAGCAATGATGCCACAAATAGCAAACACGGGAAGATTTTATAAGCCATCCACAATCATCAAAGTCCAATGTTTTGCCATGAGAGAAAGTGCCTTAAAAGAATTTCTGCATCATATTTATCCTCAGTTCATTTTTATCCTAGACAAGTGTCATGCCAAAGAGTGATTGTCTGCCAAAAAATGATTGTATCATCCAGTTTACCGTTTTTGACCACCACTGCGTCTCGTAAATAATGAACACTCCCTTGGTTTGCCTGAGCTGAATGAGGTTACATGTTGCTCTGTTCAAGTGGTTTAAATGCACAGGCTCAGTTTAAACTTAAAGGTCGTGGGTTCACAAAAAACAAACAAACAACCAACAACAACAACAACAACAACAACAACAACAACAACAACAACAACAACAACAACAGAGGTAATACAATATACCAGCAGGAGCATTTTCATAATCCAACTATTTTGCCTGATCAGTGATAGAACATCACGAGAATTTCCACAGAATCTGAGCTCACAGAAAAAGAAAAAGACTTGACAGTAAACCAGATACAGACCCCAGCTATCAGCATTTCTCCACAGATGAGCCTGCAGGCACACTAATACAGGAAAACAAGTGACCCTTCATTTCTGTTTCTCTCTCACACGCACATACAAGTGATTCATCCAATGAACAGCAGCCTTCATGTGTAGGTCCGTACTGCCTTTTTAGCCTAGTGTTTGGCTGTACTGTGTAGAAAAACAATGGAGCTCATAGTTCCAGGATTCAACCTGTTTAGATGCTCTTAGAGCTGAGAGCGCACTGGATGCGCAGTTTGCTGTGTGCACTGCTGCAGCTGCATGTGTGTGTGTGCGCTTGAGAGAGAGAGAGAGAGAAAGTGACAGACGAGGGGAGACGAGCTGGAAAAGAACTATTGCATGTAGTATTTTTGTAAATTAGTAATAACCTACTCAGACTGCTGCTTTGTCACTTGATCCACTCATGTGAACCTGTAGTATTGTCTAGTAAGTCAACCCATAACCTGCAGGTCTGCTGACCTGAGCATCACTGCAGGCTACCATACCACATAATAAAACCAGAGTCAATGTTCCTCTGAGGGGTCCAGTGATCCCCCTGAACCAACGCAAACTAGGCCCATGGTTATACGCTAGTTTATTCTGACACGGCTGACATACAGCCTTATTTTCTAGATCAGAAATCTGCAACCTTGAACGTGCTAAAGAGCCAGTCTGGGCTGAAAAAAAAAAAAAAACCTAAAAAAACTCAAAGAATCTGTCTGGAGCCTCAGCTGTCAAATTCTCTCTGTTCCTCTGTTACGACCCCCAACTTGGGCTAGGGGATGAGGGGTGTAACAATAAGTAAATTTAACTGGGAGAAAAAGGAATGAAGGAAAACTGAGACAAATTTCTAAACAAAGGTTCTTTTATTAACAAATTATGTAAAATTAAGTTAACAAATTAAATTAAACAAAAGGTTTAACTTAACCTACTAACTCAAACTACAAATACACACAAGACAGCGAGCGTCGTTGCTAACCAGGATGGCTGACAAAGACAAAGACAACAAGTGCCCTTGTAAACTGGTGAAGCTCACAAGACACACGGGGCACCCAAACAAGTATCTTGCTAGCTGATGAGGCTAGCAAGACACATATACACAAATGACTAATCTGCCAAAATGCAGAGTTCTGTCCGCCAAATGGCCCACTGGCCCTGAGTGGCTGTACTCTCCAGGTTTTTAAGCACCAGGTCCTGATTGCAGAGTAACTGCACCTGATGCCAATCACTGCAACCTGCACAGGGGGGAGGGGCAGAACCTGGGCACAGGAGAGTACAACACCACACAAACACTGTGGCATGTAACATCTTCTGAGACTTTTCGTTTTTTGGCTAGCCTAAAGAGACACAAGACTAGCCACCAGCAAAATTTGGCAAGTCACAGACAAGGGCAAAGAGGCACATTTAATATGGTGTAAAGGCTACACAGTTTTACAGTTGGCGAATGTAAGAATAATTTTAGGCCTACATCAAAGATAAGTAAAAATTAAAATGTTAAATACGCATCTGATGTTACCTTCTATATAATTTTCGGTTAGAGGGGTAAAAGAGCCGCAGGTTGCAGATCCATGTTCTAGATCAAAATACTGCCAAACCATTCTGCTTTTATGAACTGCTGGTTGCAGCTGTGTAACATCTTAGATCCAACTGTTAAGCTGCGTTGTACATGAATGAAATATTAATGATTAGTTTTCATTTATCAATGCATGTTTATCATATTTAATGTTTATCATAAGAAAGTGCATTTTGAGAACTTTGGGGCCCCAAATTTCATTTGGACAGGCATTGTCACCCAATGCCCCCCTGTGACACCAGCACTGCATAAACTATAGATAAAGACAACTAGATCAACGTATTTGACTAAACAACCCCTCAGCTCCTGCACTCTAGCAGGAGCTCACCATTTTCAACAAACTACAAGGGTTCGTTTACGGTGATCTAAGAGAGAAAAACCCTGAAATATACAAGCTGGAAGCGGAGAATGTTGTTGCTTAATTGACTTAAAACACTTGCAGATTCATTTTCTGCCAATTAGCTAATCATGAATCGACTAATAGTTTAAGCTCTAGATGAAATGAGCTTCATTTGTTATGTATTAATCTAGTTTCTCCATCCTTGACAGAAGTGTGAAAAAGAGTCAAACACAGAGGAAACAGTCTTTTTCATGAAATAGGGAATCCAATAAAAGAATTTAAAATTTTCATCAATGTTCTCCAAATGATACATTGAGGTAAAGGCTAAAAACAAATAAAAAACTGTACATTAGCTTGTATACCATCTGTCACGTTGATTAGTCTCCCTTGTGGTTAGCTGATAAATACAGCAGCCGGAGATCACCAGTTTTAATTATAGATCTGTTTTTTTCCCAAATGCCTGGGAAACCAATTAAGGCGTGTGGAGCACACCCGTCACACTGATGCTCTGATACATGCCACTGCATGCGATTTCTCAGCAATCTCTCCCTGACCAAAAATTATGAGATGCTGTTCTCATAACAAGATTTCTAATTTGAGTCAAGACAGTGCCACTGCTAATTGATGTGGGTAAATATCTCCTGTCACGAGTCTCCATGAAGTTAACGTCTAGTTAAATTATACGTGCCAGGGATTAATAACAGATTGTTTACTGTGGGAGGAGACGGAGAAAAGTGATGGTTTTTTCTTCATTTAATCCGCCTTATATTAACAGAGGTGTAGATTTTGGGTTCAGGTACAGGGGACACGTCTCCCTCGATATTTAGAGCTGGTGCATTCATCCTCTGCCAATAAAAATATGAAATTAGCAGATGACTTTTGCCTCTAGTTAAGTAGGTGGTGATAGTATGGTTGCAAACTGTAATCTTGTGTTCTCGATTGTCTTGGCTGATGTGTAGGTTTAAACTGTGGAGCTCAAGGCTTTTGTTTTCTAGAATTATTCAGAGGCTTTAACAAGGTCTCATTCTCTGTTGGCTTTGATCAGGTCCAGTGAGCTCCATCCGTGATTTCAACATTGATTTCTAATTAAAAGCTGGTTGATATTCAGTCTGAATGTCCAACACCTCTTTTCACTGTCTTTTCGTCGAGATAAAATTGTTGCGTATGTGCAAGTACATGAGCGTGTTGGTCACAGTTTGGACCATCCAAAGCTATAAGCACTGACTAATAACATATGAGACAGTATAAGGAGCAACAAACACAGTGATTTGAACAGGAACTCATGGTGGCTGAGTGGATTAAACACAGAAAGTTGACATTGGTAACTGGGGTTTGAGGTTGGCTTGTGGTGAAAATATTTTTTCTTGCTTTCGACTTTCTAAATTGGACTCTGAAGTTTCGGTAAGCTTTCATTTGCACATCAAGGTTGAGTCTCAACCAAAACCAAAACATGCATTTCTGACTAAACAAAACAGGTCTTACTCTTTTAAAAAGGTCTCCCACTGTTGCAACCCTTTCCATGATGTTGTCAGACACTAACAACAACAATCTGAACAAAAACAAACACAAACAAACAAGCAAGCGTCACCTGTTCTGTGCGCTCCGTTGGTGCGCTCTGGTGACGTGGGTCCGCAGTTTGTCTCCTGTGCTCTGTGTCTATCACTCCTCTCTTCTCCAGTATGGTTAGTTTTGTAGTTTGTGGTGAGAATCATTTTGTTAAGTTTACAGATTGTAATTATCTTGCATTGCTCTGTGTACAATGATGCAGCTAAAAAACGAGAGCAGAAACCTGTTTACCAACCCCTCATTTCTCCCTCTCTCATCAATTAACCACCAGCGTATGTTGTCACACGGATTTGTTTTAATAAGTGCATCAGCTAATATAAAAATATAATTATTCATTATTCATTAATTCCTCATTGGTTCTCCCTGTGTATTTTTGTAAGGTTCTGTCGGTTCTACTGTTGGTTATGTCAGGGTATGTACCCAAGCCTGTGGTGAATTTTTCATTAGCTTTATGAACAATGTGATAGGAATTATGTTTGTCCTTGTTTGTCAACCTGATATTTAGTCCACTGACAAATAAACGTTATCTGGCTTCAGTCTCCTCTACCATTACCATGATCTTATCTTCCAAAAAAGTTTCCTTTGCTCTTTTGATCCATGGCCACTCCTGATTAAACCCCTCATTTGTGTTGCATTATATAAGAGTTACAACTCAGCGTCTTGGAAACCACCTAAGCAAGATTTGCTCAGTATCAGTCATGAATTGAACATTCAGTACAGTCAGAAATTATCCTAGTTCAAGTATAAATCTAAGAACATTTTTATAAAAAGAAGCCTCTGGGCTTTATATATGAACTGAATTGAATTAATGTTATCGCTGATGTGAACAGACGACACAAAGGTTACTTCCCCAAACAAAAGACACAAAAGAGGACAGGAGAGTAAATCATGCCGACTGCTAACACAGCAGGCATAACGTTAAATGAGAAAAGTTGACCCGCAGTAAAATAAATATTTGAAAGCATTACAGAATGCCTGAGAGACTTACTGCATTATATTCCATTGTATTCTGAACTGTTGCTTGATGGCTGAATTGTTTCTACTTTTACACCACTTCATGCAGCAAAAGGCACAAACTGAGACTCTTTCATAACCAGTTGAAAACTCCTTGTAGTAGCTTGTTTTAAAGATTTAAAAATGAAGAAGTGGTGGTTTTACGCAGGGTGAAACTGTATCCTGGAGCTGCAGAGTCTCTGCTCCTGGCCAAGAAACAGTCCGGCACATCGTGATCAAATATTGAAGGCGTCCACAATCTACTTTTCAGATAAATCACTGTGGTATTTAATGTCCTTTTACTTCTGTTTCAGGCTAGCAGATCTGTGCTGCGTGAACATAAAATTTAAGTGATGTAGCCAACCCGATGGCTCTGCAGATTAGAAAACACTGCACATGATGTATTGTGAATAATGCAACATGAGTAATAGCTCGTGGCCCGGTGGATGAAGAGTGTCAAAACAGAAGAATCTTTAATGCAGTATTGTGTTTTTTGTAATTTTGTCAGTGTAATATTTTTTTGACCAGATCACCCACCCTCTAACGTGACAGGTGAGATAGTTCTTAGAAATTGTTTGGAAAAGGGCAGGCACTAAAAAAACATCTGTCTATCATGTCTAACACAGGCTGACAGTCAGATCAAACTCGGCTAAAGCCAGTCCAGAGAAGAATTTAAACATCTTCTCCATGGAGAAAAGTCTTCAGTGCCGCTCTTTGCTCCTCTTTCAATGAAGAAATACTCTCAGTTCTGATATAACTGATGTTGTCACAGTATGTATGCTAACCTCTTCAGGAGCCGCCATTGTTGTTTGGCACAAGTCGCTTTTATGGACGTTTCATGCTGTCATTGTCAGACCTAAAACCACGCCTGTAGCTGCCAGTAGTCCCACCTAAGACACTGATTGGCTGCACCACTTTTGCTGCTGACACAAATGGATAACTTGAAGCCTGGCAAGATGGTTTCTCACGTGATGTTGCGAATCCAGCTGCCTCGCAAGGTAACCCAACCTCATAACCCCCCTAAAATAGTTGTTTTTAACCTTTGCATTTTCAGACTGAGCAAAGAAGATATAACCTGTCAGTCAGTAAGCTTTTGAGGTGCTGGTTAGTGAGGTTTCTGACTGAATGAAGCTTTTATACACCGATTGAATGTGTTATCAATCTTCATCTAACTCTGCAAAAAAGCAACTATTCCTTTAAATTTTGGTAAGGGTTAGAAACAAAAGCAGTTATGTTTAGGGAAAGATCATAGTTTGGATTAAAATACCATACCAGAATAGCAGTGCAATATCAGAAAAACAAAGGGTTTTGTTTCCCAACAGTGATTTGAAACGATTTTGAAAGGCACAGTCAAGTGACACAGCCCTGCTGATCGGGATGTCAGCTCTGGAAAACACTTTCATCTGTCATACTGGAGCAAAGTCAGAAAAAAAGGAAGTATTTTGTCATTAAATTTGAAGGGCTTGTCAGTTATTAGGGTTCTTAGACTTAAAAACAATTAAAATGTAAAGAAATCTAACAACTGAACAGTGGTTATGAGTGGACTGAGATCTACTGTATAGATACAGTCAGTATGTCTGCAGTGTTTATCACAAAAGGAGGGTGTTTTTGTATAATCACACATTTTGTGCCGAAACACCTTGCTTCCAGGTGAAAAGACACAGTAACTCCATGTGTACTGGAGGAAGAACACATCAGTTTGTGCGCTATGGGAGGTCCAAAATGACAGGGGCCGTGGTATGAAAGGGAAATTGGCGATGACTAAATTTGGCGAGTAAATGATGGAAACAAAAAACAGAATTCAATAAAGTCGCTGTGTTTTCCATTCGTGACAGCTGTTGGTCAGAGGTGGAGGTGGTGGAGCTGCAAAACGCTTCTTATTGAAATCACTGTTGCCTGCAAACTGAAATTCTCTCATTTCTTTTCAAAACTCTCCGGTTTTATTCTTTCGACATCTCTATTGTCACCAAGCTTTTATTCTACCTGCGGTTCCCATTTCTCTCCGCTCTCCCATGGTTACCAAAACGAAAATGCAGGAGGTTGCAAACTGATGTGTTGCAAGCAAGAAAAAGTAATTTCTGAGTATTGATCAGCCGCGAATCCCCCTGCCGAGTTATCATTTGTGTTATAAAGGAGCAAAAATCTCACTCACTCTCATTGTGTACCTTTGAATAATAGCAACAAAAGAGTAGAATGGGCTGACACTAGAGACATCAAACACAACATGGGGTGTATTTGCAGCTGTGAAACTCACTTGAGACTAAAGAGGTTTCCTAATCTGGATAATTACTAGAGTAGAGCAGTGATTGGGCAGTCAGGAGGGGACTCTTTAATTAGGCAACATGGACCACCATTTCTTTGGAGCTTGATTGGCCTCTTGACATTCATGTAGCTGCACTGATGACACTGAGTTCAGCTAAATACGTGTTATCACGCCAAGAAGTCTGGATTTCTAATTAACTACAGCTCAGAATTATTGCTTTTCTCTGGCATGTTGTCCATTATCAGCTGGCATTTGGCTCGAATTATTACATGCCAGTTACACAAGCTGAATACCGTCTCTTTTCTAGGACAGAAGTTCTCAACCTTTTTGAATGGCGACCGCACATAATTATCAGGTTGGTGTTTTAGACCCCACGGAAAAATCCATATCGCAGAAATTTAGGATGGGAGCTCGGGGCTCTCTTCGAAACACGTTGCCTTACGTTTCTCAGCTGAGTAAATTAACTTTCTTCCTCAGTGTCCCATAGCTGTCCCAAATTAAAATTGTGTTTTTCCATTCTGAAACTGCTGCTCGTTAAACCTTTCCTTAAGATAAGTAGATTAGGTTGTACACAATTACATACATTTGAACAGAGCAATTATTACTTTGACACTTTGACACTACACCGCACATTACATGACATGTATTTACAACCAAGAAACTGCAGCTCAGTTAATAGCAGCTTTTCTGACAAATATTATTACAAAGCATCCTTGCATAACACTGCGCATTACCTTAAGAAGTTTATTTCAGGTTGACCGCGAGTTAGGGTGCAGAGAGGTAAAGCACAGCGCTACAACCACCACATCCTGTCATCCTGTTTAACTTATGAATTGGATGTCGCTAAGTTCAACCTGACTGTTAATTTTGCCATGCATTACACTTACTAGAGAGATCATAGTCTGTTTTTAATGTTTTATAGAGTTTGGGGAACATTGAAACTCTTTTGTTTGGTTGGAAGGGAACCCTTGATTTGTGAAAATCTCCCGAGATTTGCGCTTGTTGTTCTGTGATTGTGACATTAAAGTGATCAGTCTCGCGAGATGTTTTGCAGGTCTGGGACTCCCCTCAAGACTCGACCATCAGTATCTCCCCTCCTCTGCTTTTGTGTCACTTTCAGACATCTGTCGTCTCTTCTGGCTGCATCGTCACATACAGCTGTTGTCTCGCTGGTTGCGCTTTGAAAGGTCAGCGGCAAACGAGGTCCGTCAGGGACAAATCTGAGCCGTGCGATCACGTGTGGGGGGCCTTATGATGTCTGTTATTATGTCACTTTACTAAGCTTTAATATTTTTTCAGGAATGAAAGTAATCAGATTTCCTATATGTGTTTAGTTTATCAAGATGATGCCTATTGGAAATTTGCTCCAATGTTTCTGAAATTATAAGTTTTTCTTCTGTCCAAGAATTCTTTAGGGAAAACAGGAAATCCTTAATTTTGAGCGCTGCCTAAAAATTGCCTATAGCTACTTGATTAAGCACGATGCTGTGATGCAAAAGTGCCACAATGAAAAATAAAGCGAGAAGACTGGACATCACTCTCTACTAATTCTGTTTACATTTTCTCAGACAAAGTTACAGTGAGTCGTAGTCAGTTAAAAAAAAGATTTTGTCTTTTTTGATGTTATGTTTCGTAGTTATTATGGTGGATGGATTGGAGAGAGTGATATTTCGTTTCCCATCAGAAAAGGCTGTCTGATGGCAAAGTAAAGCAGTGAAAATATTCAAAATATAGCGCACACTTGAACTGATATTGATTTTTTTCAGGTTGTTCTTTCTTTAAGTGGCTAAAATATGTTTTGGTGCTGACCTTGTCCACAGTAGTACATTGCTTAGCTTCTCTCTGCTTTTCCAAACTGCAGTGGCATCTATGGTGGCTAATACACTGACTATTGATAAGTATATCATACAACCCCACTTCAGATAATCTGAACTGTCCCTTTAAGGGGCTGACGTTACTGAGAGCTTTTTCCCGGCTCTTATTTCATGCTGCTTGCTACAATATTTTTTTTTCGCCACAACTGCTGGCAACCCCGGAAATGATCTAGCGTGTTGAGAACCGCTGTTCTAAGAAAACTTCTGCTCCTGAGTCAAATTAGACTCGTTTAATCGCGCTGGACTCCTCAGCAGAGAGGCAATTAAACCAAATGTGATGTTTCTAAAACCAGTTTGGGTTTAAATGCCTGGGTCAATGCATTAAACAAACACTGTGCACCTGGACTGAGGGGACTGATTGGTTTTTATAACACAACGCTATTAAAACTGCTCACTGTGTCAGTGCTCCCTCTTGCCTGATCAGGAACTGGGCTGTGTTTGATCGCCCCTCTCTCTTCTCGTGCACCAGTTTTACTTCCCCGGTGCATTCAAAGCTGTTTGATTCTGCAAAGTACAACACAACCCCCGTTTTTTTTCTCTCTTTCTTTCTTTTACCCCCGTGTTTCCTGGTCCGCCCTGTTCTATTTGATGCACAGGCCTTTTGAAATATTCAGTGCTAACCCTTCCATCTTATTACCTGCGAATCCAACTGGATAGAGAGTGGCAGGAGGCTCCCCGCTATGCAGCTGTGGTGTGGGTGTGTATGTGAGCAGGAAAAGCTCCAAACCAGTCTTTTAT
Source organism: Lutjanus erythropterus (assembly GCF_056507025.1). Classification (NCBI taxonomy): domain Eukaryota; kingdom Metazoa; phylum Chordata; class Actinopteri; order Lutjaniformes; family Lutjanidae; genus Lutjanus; species Lutjanus erythropterus. Next base: position 9,862,430 of record NC_139317.1, on the reverse strand, counting down.
TTGATTAATCCTCTTCTTAACACAGCCTCCTATGTCGGCTGTTCATGGCAGCATTGGGCTGGTTGAAGCCTGCTCACATCTAAGCCCTTCTCACCTCGGGTTGGATTTGCCATACTGAGGAGGCAGCTGGACACGGTGGTGATTTGAACTGGTGGAGGAAGATGAGCGAGAGGTGAGGAGGAGATGAAAGGGGAGGTGAAAAGAGGGAGGGCAGGTAGGGTAAAGCATGACAAGGTGAGGATACAAAAGGGAAGCAAAGAAAATAGGAACGTCGGACGGGTGATGGAGAGAGATGGATGCGTGAGTAAAAACAGAGAGCTAATGATGTGAAGAGAGGAAGAGTGAGGAGGAGGAGGAGAGGCTGAGGTGTAACAGAACAAGCGAGGGGGGGGGTTAGTCTGGAGGGAATGAGGTGTTAATGATCGGAGTGGGGGAGGAGGAGAGGGAAGAAAGTGAAAGAAGGGAAAGAGCAGCACAATTAAGAAACAAGGAATTAAAATGTCAGAGGAGTCGACTGGGACAACGGGAGAGACAGAGAGAGACAGAGTGAAGGAGTGCTCAGGGGTTTATAGATGGCCTCGCTCAGCTGAAGCGTGAACACACACACATAAACACACACGCACAGGTTGATGCAGCGAGGCTGACTGACACAACAGAAAACAAACACACTCATGAGCGCAGAGCGATGAGGGCTGTTAGTCAGCCAGTGGGTCAGAATCAGGGCTGAAACTGAACATGATTATACATTATTCTGTTGATTATAATGAAATTATTATTTGTTTAGTCTACAAAAATGTCAGAAAACAATGAAAAATGCCCAAAACTATTTCCCAGAGCTCAAAGATACATTTAAAGGCCCCTTTCCATACACATGCGAGAGCTTTGCTTGACTCGGTTTGACTCATGTGTCTCCCAGCATGGCAGGGTTTTACATCTCCACTACAACAGAGCCACCTGCTTGAAGGTGTATATTTAACTGATGCATGTTTGTCTTCAGTCAAGCAGCTGTAAAAATTCTTCAATATAAATGCCCCCCATTGTTATGTTGTTTAAAAGCTTTAACTTAATATGACTCTTATGCAGCTGAAAGTGAACCTCAAACAGTAAAATAAAGCAGATACCTGAAAGTAAAAGAGTGATACAGCAGAGAAACTAAACTTCAAACCACAGAGATTCAGTTACAGCTACAAAAGTACAGAGAGCTGAATACAGAGACTTTTAAAATCTTTCTCTCTGCACCCCTGTGCAGACATGACTTGAGTCCTGCAACACACACCTGTGTGAGGGGGACAGAGAGGGGTTGTCATGAGTTGGCACTAGTGGACGAAGCCCATCCACAATACACATGAAGGTGGGTCAGGTCAGCTTTTTACCTTGCAAGGCAGCTGGATTCGCAAGATCATGTGAGAATCCAGCTTACCAGGCTTCAAGTTATCCATTTGTGGCTGCACCAAAAGTGGAGCAGCCAATCAGCATCCCAGGAGGGACTGCTGGATGCTATGGCCGGGGTTTTAGGTGTGACAACAAAAGAAGCGTCCATAGAAGCAGCGGGTCTGGAACAAACAATGGCGACTCCCGAACAGGTTATGGCAGAGACTGCTGAACTGGAGAATATTTCTTCACCGAAAGAAGAGCAAAGAACGGCACTGAAGGCTTTTCTCAAAGTAAAACACGTTTTTTCTCTTCTTCTTTTGTGCTTCAGCAAGAGTTTTATGTAATTTGTTGAAGTTAGCTCATGTCAGATGTGATAGACAGATGGCTCATTCAGTCACCTGCCAAGTGTTATATGAAGTGCCTGCCCTTTTCATTCTAAGGATGACTTCACAGATGGCTCTGTGTAACAAACCATCTGGCATGTCAGGTAAGCCTGTTTTGGCACTGCTCCGGCCAAAAGTGCCAATTGAAAACCCCATTAAACTCAAAAGATATTTTTCAGTTATGTAAAACAGAAAAAAAAGTTAAAATCTTTACATTTGAGAAACTGGAACCAGCGAATGTTTGGGTTTTTTTTTCTTACAAAACAACTTATGCCTTGCTCACACTACATGACTTTCAAAGTTGTCAGATCACTGCAGTATTCTCACTACACAACTCTCTGTTTTGTAATCGTGAATCTTGAAGTCGTTGTGGTTTGTACGCTACATAACTGATCAGTGATCAGGGTCACATGTTAAAAGGTCTTTCATCTGAGAAATCCCCTGATGAATCTGTCTGCTCTCCAAACTACGTTTTGTCCTGAGAACACAAACAAGAAGTGACATTATATTACTAATACTGAAGCATCAGTGTGTAGCATGCTGGAGGAGCTAGTTTGAACTTTGTTATAATGTTACAGCTACTTTTTGCTAATTTTTCCCATATTTGGGCTTTTCTGGCTGCTGCTCCGGTGATCTTCCATCACTCCCTCTCGGCTCCTCTCCTCCCCCTCCCTGTGTCTGCTCTCATTGGCTGTAGCTTGTCACAAGGCTCCTGATCCGTCCCCACAATGACCAGATATTAATCCTGCTTTATTTCTGTCAGGCATCTGCGAGGCTTCGGCAAACTCTCAGATCATGATGCTCATCAGTTCACATTTAGTGAGTGTCACTCACAGTAGCACAGATTTACCTCTGTTATGCAGGCTTTTGTCTACAATTTCCGAGAGACATTGATGAGTTAAAAAATAAGACTCCAATCCTGTGGCATGAACTCAGCATAACTTGGCACAAAGGACTGTTTTGGGGCACCCCTTGTGGCCTCTGGGAAAAGATGATAACCATAAACCGCAATGTCCCTAAGTTCAGTCAGAGACTGTTGTTGCATGTTGTTCCTCATCTCATTTCCTGTCATCTCTCTACTTGGTAATAAAGGCATTAGAAAGCTCCCAAAATACGAATAAAGAATACAAACCAAAATTAGGTCTTTTTATAGGTATATTTTCATAGGTTTGGCCATCACTTTCTACCAGTTATGATAACATTGTACTCACCAAAGTGAATTCAGAGATCTGGGAACCCAGCAGCACTGCTACAAGAAAGTGTAAAGGGCTGGTAAACACCAGCAGTCCTGGACAGGCGGTAACCAAACATGAGCACATCTGCAGCAAGTATTACATGTCAAAGTGGAACCAGGAAGTCTGTCCATAAAGTATGATTGACATTTATAACGGACCATTTGGGTAACTATTTTAAAGTTGTTGTTTTTTTTTCAGCCTTTATTTTCTCCTCTGAATGAATTTGGCTGACCCGGCAGTTCTGATCATCTGACGGCTTGTTGTTCTTTTACGCAGTATGTTCAAGGCGGGAATTTTCTGCTGTTGTATCACATGGGTTTGTTGAGTGCTTGACTCTGATTGGTCAATTACAGCATTCTAAGGTCTGTTATTTCTGTTTAGCAGACCGTTGCTATGGACACAGTTCTGATCGTAGACTCTGTAACTATGTAATAAGTGGGATAATACAATACAGTGAGCAGGTCGTTATTGAGAAATAAATCCCGACAGGATGATGCAGGACCCCGACACAAAGTGGAGGGGTCTTGAATCATCCTGAAGGGGTACATTAACCCTTACATTTGGCCTCACCATTATTTATAAAACATAAAAAACACAGAATGTCGTTCCACCTCTGAGCCAGAGGTTACAGAGCTGAACTGGCGTCTGTGCAAAAAGGGAGAGACGGCAGGATGGGACATGATGCTGCGGTGTTACATGTTCACTGCTGTTTGTGATTGTGATGTTAAATCACATACTTATTCCACATATTTGTCAGCTGTGTCTAAACAGAGAGCGAGACAGACAGGCAGACACACACACACACACACACACACACACACACACACACACACACACACACACACACACACACACACACACACACACAGGCAGATGAGAAAACTCTCCCTGCAGATCATTGCACAATGAGATCCATTTAACTTCATTGTTGCAGAAGCAGCATCCCCCTCTGTATCCAGGAACACATAAAAAGGTTTATGTTATAAATTCATGAGGTTATCACCTCCATGTGTGATTAGAAAAGAGCAGAGAGGCAGAACTGCTTGTTGGCCGGCGTGGCCGTCACATTAGATGCCAGCACACTAACGCTACATGTCACGCCTCTTTTGCTTCTGGAGCACTGCTATTGTTTGGATCAGTGTAAAAAAGAAAAGCCGACGTAATGAGGGGTCTTCATTGCAACAGTACTGTGGGATCTTTTTTTAAATGTGCTTGTGTTTCTTGCTTTTTCACAGTTTTTTTTTAACCATGTAGTAGGGCATCACAATATGGCAAAAATGAGTTTGACTGAAATTACTGCTGGCAAAGCTCCATTTGTGGGAATAATAATTTTTGCATTAAAAATTTCATTCTTGCTGAAAAAAAGCCTGTTCTTTCATCTGGAGAACACACTTTTAGGCCAGGGAATCTCTGCAGCAGTCCAGTGCTTCATTATAATGCTGTTTTCTCACACATTTTCCCTTTATCAGAAAATTGCGATTTGGTTTGGGGTCTGTGTCTTAGATATTGCACTTGGCCATACTGTGTTTTCAATAATATTGCAATTAACTGTGCAGCCCTTGTAAATAGCCACTTTACCAGATTTATGCATTTAATTCGGTGATCATAATGTTTTATTTTTACAGAGAGAAATGATGGGCAAAACTACAAAAATAGGACCTAAGTTATCATAAACTAAAATTTGGCCTTTAAAGAGTAATATGTTAGATAATAGCATTCAAGAATGAGTCCTGCAGTCCAAATAGTGAGTATAGATGGTATATTAAATAGTTTGTTCTATGGTTAAAGTGAGTAAAGTGGTTCCTCTTCACCCCAGACTTGAAGCTCAGGCAGGCTGTCTGCAAGCTGCAGGGACGTTAAACCTACACAAGTGCAGCATTATATTTTGACAATGACAAGTGACAACGAGTCCTCAACTGTCAGTGGATCAGCTGTTTATAACTGTCAGTTGTCTGCCTGCCAGGCTCCATTAACATATTGCTCACTTTAACTGTTATAAACATCTACACCTTCTAAAAGATTATAGATGATTTTCCACGCCTCATAAACAGGCACTTACTCATTTGGCAAACATTAGCTTTAATTTGAACTCTAATTAACATGAAATGGGCAAATAAAAACTGATGCTCTGCAGTTGTTGTCACAGAAGTGAGTATTTCAACTCAGCGTCCTTCCTTAATCTCTGATGACCTATCCTCATCACTTTATGGTTTAGTACAGTAAATTTATTACATATTTCTCCTTTAACGTTGAATTGAAAATCAAAATTGCTGAATCAGTTTTCTGTCATGATTCTCCATCCCTATCACTGAACATAATGTCGATACTGGATGATTGTGCACATGGAACAATGTGCATGAAGACTATGGTAGTTAAGGTTAATGAAAGATCATGATCGGGTCAAATTTATTTGCTGATCTGTGGTAGAACTCATATTCTGGTCCCCTGCGTGAAGGTCAGCCACATCCATCCACCGTCCTGCCCGCCTCAGATTTACTCTCCACCTCTGCTGCAGAAAGGGCACACTCATATCTGCACTGGCACTCGATGTAAATCATGACCTGCGGAAACATCTGATACGATCACAGCTCTCTGGATACTGGCGGCGAGTTTCAAAACAAGTCGAAGCAGACTGTTGGATGTGGAGAATCCGTTACTGTGATCGTCGCCTCGAGAGGGACCGACCTCTGCTTAACAACTCTCTGATTGAACGACCCCACTGGTCTATTTGTCACCTCTCTTCCCTCTCTTTGCTTGTTGACCCAGTGTGATTATTTTCATCTGGCTGCTCTCCCTCCCCCCCTCTCAGTTTCTCTCTATCTCACGTCTTTCACCTCCTTGTCGGTAACACCGCCTGCCACTGCATTTTGTCGTGCAGCTCCCGTGGGATACGCTTTGCTACTCGCTGCCCCATTCCCTCCCGCTCTGCTTGTCTTTGGTCCCCACCCTTCTCTTTCCATTAATAATTTGTTATGCCACTCTTGCTCTGCAGGCCAGTTCTCATTGGGCTCCATTTCTCTCTCCTCTAGTTCTGATTTGTTATGCCTCTGCCATTCCCTCGCACACATCTCATTGGTCACTGTCCGTTGAGCTTTCTATTACCCTCTCTCTCGCCTTCCTCCGTCCCCGTGTTGTTTGATCTCATACTTTCTCTGTCAGAGATTTGTTTCTCCCTACAGCGTGCTACTGAGGTGTTTTTCATCTGCGACGCGTTTATCACAAGAGAACACAAAGGGTGAGCAGCATTGGGAGGCTGGTGTGAGGCTGACTGCTTCACTTTTGTCCATATTTCCGTTCAGGAGGAATTATTTAGTCAGTGTTACACACACAGTGTAGGTAAAGCCATTTCAGTGTGTCATTAGTATCACCTGAATGCACCAGAAGGCATATTAGGAGGGTGAATGGGAATACGGGGCCATTATTGGAAAACAGAGAAGGCATATGCTCAGTGAAATATTGGACTCCTGTTTCCCATTAGATGTGATTGCAGAGCTGGGAAGTAACCAAGTATAAATCAGGTAACTGTACTTTACTTGGGTATTTATTTTTCAGTCAACTTTTTACTTTTACTCTCTATCTGTACTTTGTACTCCTTAAATTTTCAAAACAAGCTTGTAACTTCAGTTTTTAAACATTTCAGAGGAATCATTATTTTTACTTCGCATCATTGCACGCCACCTTCAAAACATTGAGACAGATTTCAACCTAATTGGGACAATAACGCATAGAAAAGACGATTCCTTGGTGTATCTATCAGTGCATATCATACATGGCGGATACAAGTGAAAGATGCAACAAGACAAAAAAGACATAACAACACGAAAAAGACATAGCAAAACAAAAAACAAAGTAAAAGATGTAACAAGACATAATACACAAGACAGGGAGACTGGACCATGAGGAAAAGGTGAGGTTCAGTTAGCTTTGCACAGAAACAGTCGAGTGTGTGTGTGTGTGTGTGTGTGTGTGTGTGTGGGTTTGAGTGAGTGAAGACTGTGAGAACTAACTTATGGAAATGTCAACTCATGATGACAAAGTAAGTTTCACTTTGAAGTCTCTAAATCACAGCGAGACGAGCGGCTACACCAGCGAGTCAGCTGGCACTACATTAGCAAAAGGTGTCAACCTTCAAAAGATGTGTAACAATCGTCCCTGTAATATGTGACTTTTAAAAGGGTTCTTGAGGGACTAATTAGTTTTGTGCAAACTTTAAAATCATTTCATGTCTTCCTTTCATGTGCTCGCAGACATTTAACGATATATAGATGGTAGCCTCCGCTTCAGAAAGGAAATGACACTGATCTCTCTGATGTGCCTTCAATGAGACAGTCCTCGCCAGAGAAATGACAGCCCCAGTTTGCTCAAACACTTCAGATCGCTTATGTTCACACTTTGCTGAATAACATGAGAGTAATGACGGCCTCCGCTAACAAAGGCAGAAATAGCTTGACATTGTTATATTGTTGCGAACAGTTTGATCATGTGAAAAAGTGCCAAAGAAAAAATTAATTTGTGCATCTTGTGAAACAGGTGGTGTAAGTGAGCTAATGCTGCATTAACACATTGGACCTCATGCAGGAGCATTTTTATATTCTTATTTTAACTTTTCCCTCTTTTTTGTCATACGGTAGCCTGGCATCAAAGAATACAAAGATTTTTTATGAGTTTGAAGATTACAGTCCTGCTTTCAGGGATCCATTAAGGAAAATCTATAATTTTAACATCAGTAGCAGTGGAATTAAGGGACCTGCTAAAGCCAAGAAAAGAGAAAAGATGTTAGGTTTATGCTGTTAATACTCTGTCACCTGAGACTCGTTCTGTCACAGACATAAAGAAGAAATCGATTCCACAAAACAACAACAACAACAACAACAAAAACACAAACAAACAAGTCTGACCACGGCAAGTCAGGCAGCAGGAGGACGGGGTCAAGTTTGTGCACAGATCCCAGAGGAGACCTTTACAAACATGTAGTCTCTCAAAAACATGAAACAGAAGAGCACACGTGAGGTGAATATATTAAACTCTGCCTTCATCTGCTCTAACATAGGCTGCAAATGTTAGCATGTCTGGCTAACTAACACTAGCTCACCAGCTGCAGTAACAAGACAGACTTGTTAGATATCACTGCATCTGCGTTTGTTCTGTGGGGGTTTGAGAAGGAGGATGTGGGCTGATGCAGAGTCAGAGCGGGTTGATGAAGATGCATCTCATTCTGGCTCGCTGTCTCAGGTCTAAGCCGGGTTAGCTTAGCTCTTATCCCGGCTGTCTTCTGCAATCGTGGTCCAGCTGGTCCGGCAGGATAACTGATGTGCTTCACTAATCGAGTCCCTGTGCTTCCTTTTCACCACGTTAGTGAATGTATTTCTGTCATGTATTATGTAGATATACCTGCCGTATTTCACCATCTGACAGTAGCTTACATCAGCCAGCTACACTTATGAAACCTGCCTTTATTTTAGCCGACAAAATCCATGGTTGTCAGAAATGAGAATCTGCTTTTGTTTACATCTCTAAGGAATCACAGACTTCGAGTTTCGACAGTTACTCCCAATTTCATTATTAAATCTACCACGATTATCACCATTATGCAGTTGCAGAATGGAAAGCTTGGCAGACCTAGCAACAGTAACGAAGGGGGGGGGCTTAGCGTAGGGTCAATTGAAAATACAACCACAATTCTAAAAAGGCTGGGCCATTGTGTAAACTGCAAATAAAAACAAAATGCAGTGATTTGCAAAAACATTTCAACCTGTATTCAACTGAATAAAGTACAAAGACAAGATATTAAATGTTAAAACTGATCAACTCTATTGTTCTTTGTAAATACACACTCATTTTGACTTTGATGCTTGCAACACTGCAGACAGGCCAGTCTAGTACCCAAAGTCTTTTTTATTATAAAGCCACACTGTTGCACAATATGTCTGGGCATTGCTTTGCTGAAATAAGGGATTTCCCTGAAGAAGACATCATCTGGGTGGGGTACGAAACAAAGTAAAAGAAATAACAACATGGGGAAAAAAAGATGTACTAAGACAAACAGGATGCAAAAAGACAAAAACAAACTTTTTATTGTGAAAAAATATGGTCCTACTATAAAAGCACTTGCTTTTAGAATGGAGTTTCATTTAACAGTCTGTCCACTCGAAAGACCGCTGGGAGCAGAGGATATTTTAATGTGAATAATTCACATAAATTGAGCTGACCTACCTTCTAATAATGAACCTTGTAAGCAGTATAAAATAGCACATGAAGTGGGGCTAAAACCAAACTCTCTTCTGCTTCTCTCAGCTCATAGCACAAACTGCTATCAAAATAGTGTTTTTGGTTGCGTGGGTCATTTTTTAAGACGCTTTTATGTGACTTATTCTGTCTCAGCGTGAGGACTTCCCAGAGGAAAGGAAAAGTTCAAAATAAGATGTCTTTTTGTCCTTCTGACATAAAATTAAGACCAGTATGAGACTTTGACTACTTTCTTATACTTCTTGAATGCAGCTCCTGAGAAATGGCTTTTGTCTCGTCTCAGCCCGAGACTAATTTGAGCCCAACTGGAGATCTTAAAGTGTTCTTTGTTTGTCTCACTGTTTTTGTTTCACTCACTGATCTTAAATTCGTCTTAAATAATCGGCTCTTGAGATAACAGTTAGATCTAAAAAAGAAAACTCACTTGTCTGAAATGGGATCTTAAATAGATCTGCTTTTCTTTTTTTGTTTTTTTTTTCTCTTAAGGCGGGGTTTAAGAGAAACAGATGAGACCTAGATAAGCTCAAAATAAGAATCTCATTTATTTCTCATTAGACAAAGAAAAGACAATTGGGAGAAACAACATTTTTCCTCTGGGTTGTTGCTGCGTGTCACAGGACCAATCACAAAGCTGAACAGTGGAAACGGTTAATGCGGTTTGATGAATTTTTCTTTCATCCACGCAGGTTTTCTTTTTGTAGAAAATACCTTTTACTCTGTCAGTCAAAGTCTGCCGCTGCTGTTGAACTCGGGGGCGGATCTGAGCCGGTGTGAGCGTCCATCTCGTAGGAGCCATTAGGTCCGATGATTGCTCTGCACAGTCGTATAAAGGCTGAGGTATATGAGGGCATTTTACAGCACCAGGTGCGCCTTAAAGTGCAAACACCGCTCCCTCACGATGTTCTTAGACTCCACAGACATTCACTCCCACCAATTTATTTGTTAACAATTAAATTCAAGGGTGGCTTCGTGGACACTTAGTGACTTTTATGGCTCGCTCAGTCAGGATCTAAACATGAGTGAATGTTCATTTTTTTTATGTCTTTATTATTCCTGCAGGAGGTTTTGTTGCATTTGTAACAGGCGTACTGTAGTAGCTATAGGATGTGAAACTCGACGGACATGGAGGATGCACATGTGTTTTCACATGTCTGCCTTGAATATCTTCTCTAAATACTTTATGAAATAAGACATCTGCTTTCTTCATCCATCAATGATAGATGATTATACAAAAAAAGGTCTAGAACTTCACTGCAGTAGTTCAAGGTGGATTAACCACCTGAACCCAAATGTTAAACATGAATTTTCTATTTAGATTCAAATTGTTTCAATGCTACATATTCATTTTATATCACTGTGCCTGTCTTTGTGCTGCAGTGAGACTACATGATGCATACATTGACGGAAATATACTGTGGATCAATTTATTTATGGAATTCAGAATGACATATGTGGTATCCTGGGATCTCAATGCAATTTAAAATGAAGCTCTCTGAGTCTGAACAATGCCTTGACGCATAATGTGCATTTATAATGAAGGATCTGTTGAAGAGGTTAACTCTCTGGTGTCTAAGGTAATTCCTGCAATTTAGCTGTTCATTGAATCCTGCTATTCATTAAATTTCACTATTGTTTACTAAATTCTCTGGTCTATTGGACACACATATGAGGCTCTTTTCACCCTCAGGGTTTAAATGTGGATTCTTAGATAGAGAAATAAATAGATGCCCTTTACTTTCAAAAGGGAATCTCAATTTGCTCAGGTTAGTACCACACTAACAGACAAGACAGAGTAAACAATTAAAGAGGAAACTAAATTATAAAATTAACATAATATGTAATCAGCAATTAAGGAAACATGAAATACGGACTGCTCCATCAACATTTCTACAGCTGGTATGTCTTTGAAATGTCCGCTCCAGTCTGGAATAACTGTTATTGTTCACCTGTTTCACATTTTTAAGAGTTACAATTAATGCCGAATGTTTGTCGTACGAGTAAGTGTCTTATTATGAGTTGTCAGAAATGACTACTAACCTTCCAGAAGGAGTAGATGTTTGTAACACTTAAATTGAGCAATATGTTAATGGAGTCTGGTCTGCAGAAGACAGACAGTCACTAAACTGAGAGTCCAGGGTGGGTATTTTCAGAGCAGTGGGCTTTTGTTTTCAGGGTAATGGGTTTAGCTGACAGAGCTATAAAAACCTGATCAACTTACAGCGTTGGACTCGTCATCACCTTCCGCTGGAGAAAGACTAATGTTGCACTCGTCTTGTGTAGGTTCAGTGTTCCTGCAGCCAGCAGGCAACCAGCCTGAGCGTTGAGCCTGGGAAAGAGGAGGTGGGAGAAAACAGCTCGCTCCAATATTTTGAATCTTTAGACTCCAGGGCCCACTTGTGAATGCTAGATTGTTAAATATTTCACCTTTAAAATAAAACAACACAGTATAAATCACGAGGTAAGACTCTAAAAGAAGAGAGTTTTGCATTCAGAGCAGTGTCTTCAGATGCTGCGGTTATGAGCTGAGTGACTCTCAAGCGATCACATATACTTTCTTTACCGTACTCTGGTAGGAGTGGGATGCTTTTTTTTTTGCAGTTCCTGAAACAACCTTTTGATCACTGAATTGATTGCGATATGATTTGCAGTCATAGAGGTAATGATAATTTTTACATTATTCTTGTATTAATTGAAAATAATGATAAAACTAAGACTGTGGTGTGATTTTTTTTGCAGGAATCTGTACCAAATGAAGATGTTTTTAAGTCTGTAGAATCTGTAGGACAGGGAATCTCTGCCTCATGACATTACTGAATTTGGACATTTTACCTTTAACAAATATTGCACCTCTGACGATCTGAAAATTGAAGAGAGCTGTATCGCGATTTCGATTAAATTTCGATTAATCGTGCAGCCCTAATATTTAATTAAGTAACAGATATTCTGTTTTCTCGATGCTAAAGTGTGACGGGAATTCCCTTGATATTATCTCAACAGATCCATTTTACTTCAGATGCACAACATAAAACAACACGCTCAAATTTTGATGCTTATATTTCCTCTGATCGGTGGAAACAGACTCATAGCTGCTGACTTCACATCGCTAACACAATCCGTTACCCTCCACCCTGACCAGCTACAGCAACCTGTAAGGGACAAAATTCAAACTTCTATTAATTTTGGCCTGACAATAATTTAATTCATTATTTTGCTGTGGCATCAGATTGATGAGCAGGAACAGTTAAACGTAGCACTTAACTTCAAAAAGTATTTCATTGGCTAATTTTATACACAGTATAACCAAGATGGCGCTGAAATAAAAGCTTTTACCATGATCTAGTGTTAAAAAGAACAAACAAAATTGCACTAAATTGTACTATTTAATCGCTATACTTCTACAATCTACAATATCAAATCGGCGCCCAAGTATTATGAAAGTGTATGTATCATCCCAGCTGTATCTGGAGGGTTGAGCACTGCTCCCCACAAAGCTCAGACCCCAAGATCACCCATTAGTCTCTGAGAGCCCTCCACATCGCTCTGCAGATGGCAGATGTAAAAGCTGCAGACAATGGGAGGCACTACATCCGGATGCCTCAGATTCTTGAGTATATTGCAATAAATGGAGTGTATTGATGTGTTTGAGAGGTTTAGGTACTGCACTTAATGATGGCTCTCCCAATGTGCAATATATCCTTCACCTCTCCACCTTTATCTCCTTTATGGTTTTTATCTTAATAATGTCTTCACTGCCTGATTGCTCTTGTCTTGCTGTAAATTTATCTTTTCTGTGTATTTGATCTCAGGAACTATAAATGTATTGAGCTGCACTTCTTTTATGTACAACAAAACAGGCAGGAAAAATTAAAGATATAGTATGTAATATTTCTGCATTAAGAGCTTTAAAAATGACTAAGGCCTGCGTTATATGTTTTGGTGAGTTGTGTACTTAACCATCCCAAATGTTTCCAACGATCCTCAAACCCAGAGAAATCTGTAGTTTTATTTTATACGAGGTAACAGTGCGATTCATTTGGTCGCATGTCAATGGCATCATATCCATTTTTTTCCCCCACTAGTAGCTATAACTCCAGGGAAGCATGAGATACATGGGAGGAATTAAGCTGTGAATATTTCTAAATGTAATGTAGCCTTTTACCTTGTCAGATAGATTGTCATTGGCAATGCTGATTGAAGATCCCACACTACTTCACGTCACCAAAATCCATCTTTTGGTATTGTTTTGATTCTGAGACTTCGAACTACAGAAATTGTGCATTTCAATTAGAATTAATAATGAAAAATATAAAAACAAACAAAAGTTAAAGATAAATTAGATTATTTTTCTTTGGTGACGAACCCTGCTTCACATCACCAGACTGTAGTTTTTCTATGCTTGTTATTACCAGGATACAATGCTAATGTTTATTTTTTTCAGTTGCCTGTTTTGTTTCTACTTGTCAAAAGTCCATTTAACTTGCCCCCATACAAACTGTTTAAGTTAACTGTCTTATCTAGGGCTGCAACATCTATAAAATCAGAAAACAGTCCAAAATTAGTGAAAAATGTCTATGTGATGTCTTTAACTGTCTTGTTTGTCAGTCCAAAACCCAAAGATATTCATTTTTTTATGATAATACACAGAAAAAAGCAGAAAATCTCCATAGCAGGGAGGCTGGAACCAGCATTTTCTGCTATTTTTGCATGAAAAAAAACTTTAACCAGTAGTCGATTGTCAAAATAGTGTAATTGTTTTTTTACCACTTACCCAGGCAAGTGAGTCACTCAGATTATCTAGCCTGACATTTTACTTGCCCTGAGCAAACGGCAATTGCTTATTTTGTTGAGCCCTGACTGCACATACACTATGTCTTAGAAGTAATAAATATGGTAATAGAAGTGCTAAAAATCTGAAAATACATTGTTAGCACAGGTTATAACTGCAGTTATCCTAAAGGCAAACAGAGTTAATCTCCTCATTAGATAGTCACTATTCTTTATGTATGTGTGACTCATACCTTTGTTATTACTGTTGTCTGATGTATTCCTGTCGTGGGGGAGTTTTATGTACTTGTGTGCATATGGCAAAGTGACACGAGCACAGAAGAACCTGCTCTCAAATGAGGGCACATTACGATCAGACAACACTTGAGGGGATCGGGGACTGAGGGTAATTTACTTCAATATGATTCCTCCATAATGAATTCAAAAATGGTTGCTCAGAAATTGAGGAAATTTCCAAAATGAGAGGCTTGATGGTGCCTACGTCTTTGAAACCGAGTCGCCAATTTAGGACATGAGAATGCAATCTGTGTAGTTCAAATGACACGACTTCTCCCCCTGATTCAGAGGAGAGACTAATACAGTTATTTACTCATACAATAAGCATACACAACATTAAATAAGTAACAGTAATGTGTTTAACGCGATGTTTGCCCAGCTGGATTCACACTTAGGATGTGCATGTGTGTAATGCATGATTTATGGGGCAGTTTTAGCACCTGGCGTTAGGGAAATAAGCTGGAGCACATTAGCCGTGTGTGAGCTGGAGCCTCCACTCTGACTTTGCCGTGGGACTGGATGAATGCTGTCACCATGTCTGACAAACCGGGCGCCACTGCAACAAATCAGTCTCCTCCCAATCCCAGTCGATATAATGAGACCAGACCTGCAGGCAGCTAGAGGTGCGTGCGTGTGTGAGTGCATCGGTGTTTACGCATGTGTGTGTGTTCCTGATTGCACAGAGGGATGGGGGAGGAGAGAGGAGGAGAGAATACTCAAGAGATTAGAGATTTATTGATTACCCTTTGCAGTGTCTCTCCCCCTTCTACTCCCCTCTCTCCCTCCCTCCTCTTCCCCGGGTCCTCCATTCTCTGCCAGTTTATTTATAGAGGGTTGTAGAGGGCAGTGTTTTTGGCTCTGCAGTGTGTTACAGACTTCTAGTGACCCGCCTTCTCTTAAAACATCATTCCAGAGGCTTATCGAGCTGCAGCAACATCATTATAATGGAAGAAGAACATGAAGGCAATGAGCTCTTTTATCAAGAAGCCCCCCCTCCTCTTTTAGTCTTTATAAATGCATCATGATGTCTTGCACAGTGCACTTTGAACAACGTTAAAATGCAAATAGAGGACATATCCTGCCTCTGATGTGCATGAAAAAACACCAAATGTAGACATGTACAATTGTGCTTGCGCTCTTTGATAATGATGTTTTTGGAATATGAATGAATGGGAGTGCAGGGGGCGGCAGGGGCGGACAAGGCTGCGGGGGCAGGTATTGGTTGAGATTTGGCAGTTTGTGTTTAGATTCACTGGAGGCTTCGGGCTTTTCACAACAGGATGTGTTGACTCTGGTGGGTTTTTTTTTTTACTGTATAATATGGACTCTCGCTACTGAATCTTATCCTCAGCAGCAGTGTGAGCAGAAAACACGAGACTGTTCTCCCAAGAACAACAACAGCATCGACGTTTCGGCACATGCCCAAAAATGACATATGCTCACGTTCGAGTGGCAAAGCCCTCCGGCAGCTTAGTAATTATGACTCTTATCTGTTGGGAGCACGAGAGCTGGTTGACATTGTTAGAACCACAAAGTCTGCGTAGAAAGGACAAACAACAGCAAAAACACGGGACTTTAACTCAGGAGACCTCTGTTTGTTTGCTGGCTTCAAATGACGGTCAGTGTAGGTTTCTTACAACAATCACAATGAAGATCCCCTACCCTTAATGAAGTAGTTATTTTAACCGAAATCGTTAGAGCTGAAATGATTAATAAAATAATCAACTGTTATTAAATAAAGAGATGTTGAAATTTTCTGATTTCAGCTTCTCCAATATGAATAATTTCTGTCCTTTACTCCTCTGTGATAGTAAACCAAATATAAAATAATCAACATAAACCAGATCACATCAAGATTTTATTAGGCGTGGACAATAAATTTCACCTGTGGCTTCTTTAGCTTCCACTTGGAAGTGGCTGAATCAACCTCAAGGTTGAGCGAACCCGAAGACGCCACAGGCAAAACGTGTTGTTCACCTCTAATAAAATCATGGTAACTCAGTTCAGCACGCGGCCGTTCGCTGCTGCTGATTTCACCTCAGATGTTCCTGCGACCGACCAGCACCTGATTCTCGAAACTGGCTGTGCAGAGGGACTTCTGTTCATTTAGTGAACCAAATATCTTCAAAACAAGACATCTGAAGACATCACACTGGGCTTTGGAAAACAGTGATCGATATTTTTCACCATTTTCTGACATTTTCTGGACCAAAAGACTAATCGATTAATCCAGAAAATAATCGACAGATTAATCGACAATTAACATAAGTGTTATTTGCAGCCCTACAAACAATGATATGCCCTTAATCCTGTCCAAGCTGTTTTATGCCTAAATTTAACTTAACCATAGCAGATTATTGTGTAGTTAACTATAGAGCTGCACCTTATGATTATTTTTTTAAATTACTCTTAATATAAAAATAATTTACACAAAATAAAACATGTCTCATTGATGTTCTATCAAAATGCTGAAAAACAGACACATAAAGCACATTAGATGCCTAATGAGAAAAAGGAGCTCAAATTCAATAGGATTGCTGTGACTCAGTTTAATCACTCTGTCAACCTGCACTGTGAACTGGACAATTAGTGATTTTACTTAAGAACTGAATTTAAGACTTGAAATGGTTATGGCATGGATTTATTTCGAGTAATATGCAGTTAAGATGATGGTGAAAAATATATTTTAGCATCAGTGTGGAGCAGGGAGGTAAATAAAATGAATTACAGACTGTAACAACAGCCAGATTATTTGTCCAATTGATTTGTAATGGTTTTAGATGGACTTTGTTGTTAAATCAGTAAACGCTTATATGTATTCTTCTGGAGGGCGGTTATAAACGCTGCATTTTGCAAACCTCTTCAAAAATCCTTATATAGCAAACTTTCATACAGCCAGGAGAGGATATCCACTTTCAGGAGCAGGATGATCAGCCTTTGGCTACGGCAGTTTTCTTTAAGAGTCCCCCACTTACCCTAGAGCAAAGAAAATAATGCACCACGGAGGAGGAACATCTTATTCTGGGGCAATGAAGGAAGATCATGAGTTTGTCGGGGCCTTGTACCTGCTGAGGGAGACACTAAGCCTCCATCCAAACACCCTGCAGCTTCAGAAATTGCCTATTCTCTGTCTTGGCAACAAATGCCAGATTTAGACAATGCCTTCAGCCCAAATGAGTGTCTTAATGTGTCCTAGACTTATAGACAGGAAGTGAGAAGATGACAGCGGGATGCTACACAGCACAGCGGAGGCTCACATGGCAATATTTCTCAGCTTTTGCTTGTGTGAAACCTGCTACAATCAGAATTTCAAAGCACCTGAGGGGAAGTGTATTTCTCTTCACCCTCCTAATAGATTGGAAGATATTATCTGAGAACAAATGTCTTTTTGCAATTCTGTGTGCAGACAGATAATTTAGTGAAGATGCTGTGAGCCCCAGCAGAGCAGCTGAGGTTAAAAATCTATGTAGTTAATTAAATAGAAAATGGCATCGTGAATATACTTCACAGTCACATGCAGATATATTTTCCCCTCTATCCCAGACAAATGCTTTAGTATGGATTTTGAGCAGGCAACAGACATCTGCAGTGTTGTTATAGTTCCTGAGCTTTTTTCCCCCATGTGTATTCAGTAATGGGTATCCTAACGTGCTCTGAGAGTTTAGATTTCATTTGGATGATAAACAGACTGTAATCCTCCAATACACACATGCGCACACACACACACACACACACACACACACACACACACACACGCGCGCACACACACACACACACACACACACACACACACACACAAAGCACCTTGGGAATAAAGCATCAGCAGCACTGTTTGACCCACTAGGTTAAATACCTTTTGTGATTTACATACTGGGAGAAAATGGAAAAAGACCAGCTGGATTTTTTTTTATCCTTGTCAGACCATTTTGTGTGTGCGTGTGTGTCCGTGTGTGCGTGTGTGTGTGATCACTGAAGAAACGTCCCGTCCGGAGCTTATCTCACATACCACTGGACTAATCAACCTAATTTCTCTTCTGCACGTTCATGACTGTAAGCTGAAGGACCTCTGTGAGTCACAATTTTGGAAAAATCTTGAAAAAACCCTTTTATGACTTTTATGTCTGTATGGTTCCAAGCTATCTCATTCTTGTGAACGCAATATCTCAAGAATTTCTTCAAACTTATTACAAGTGTCCACTTGGACTCAAGGATGTACTGATTAGATTTTGGCGGTCAAAGGTCACTCAGTCTCATTCTTGTGAACACAATATTGATAGCCTTGAGGGAATTTAGAATTCAAATTGATTAGATTTTGGTGGTCGAAGGTCAAAAGCTCAAGACCATCCCATTTTCATGAGCGCAAGATCTCAAGAACATCTGGAGCGAATAGCTTTAAACCTGGGACAAACATCCACATTGGGCTCGAAGATGAACTGATTGGATTTTGGTGGCCAAAGCTCAAGGTCACTGTGACCTGACGACGGTCCCATTTTCATGAACGCAATATGGGTTAGGGTAGTTTCTTCCTTATTTCAACATCCGGGAGCCTCGTAAGTCAGATCCCTAGTAATGGTCTTAGCTGCTTGTAAATTCTGATGTAATTGAAGTTTTTACCATTGTCGCACTCTTTCTAAGTTTAGATGAGAACGTGGCTGAAATGGAAATGGAAAATGTGATGAATGAAAAAAGAAAGGTGCCAGCTGCTAAGAAGCAGCAAGGGATTAGAGTGACTTTAAATCTGATTGCGACGATTCAAGATCACAAGATCATTTTGCTGCACAAGTTACCAATTCTGCTCACTGCCACTGTCTGCTCTTCCTCTCCAACATCCTTTAACTCCCCTATTCTGCTGACCAAACCAGACTGTCTGATTTTCGAGACTCCTTCCTCCTCCTCCTCCGAGTGAAGAACAACTGATTTCCAGGCTGAGCAGAAGCTGTCAGGCTTTTATTAGGAGAAGTAGGTCAGAGTGTGAGTGCCAAGTGTGGCCTTTTCTCCAGGTATGGAGTGGCTAATACAAGCTGTGAGAGGTACCACTGTTGGCTGTCTGTGAGCTCGCCGGGGTTCATGAGATGCTGAAGTGTCAGTCGGGGATGCTGGAATGCCAGAGGCAGCCTTCAGCATTAACAAATAACCCAACACTACACTGGTGTATGTGTTTATGATGATAGCTGCAAAACACAAACAGAGCATCAGCAGTAGAGCTGGAAAGATTGGCCAAGTACTCAAGTATTGAACTTGGGTGCAGTTTAGAGGTACTTTACTTGACATTTTCCATTTTATATTTTCTTTATACTCCTATTTCACATGTCAGAGGGTAACACATACTCAACTACATTTATCTTTATATAAACTGATATAAAGAAACATGATAAGCTGATAAAATTCAACACATTGTTAAAGATTAAACCAAGGGTTTCCAATCTTTTTTGCTAACAATCTTTAACAAAAACCCAGTGTCTGGTTGGGGCTCCGTGTAATGTTGCAGATGAGTTTTTAGCAGTTCCAACTGAGGCATTTTCCCATATAAATTTCTTGGGTGGTTTGCCACTGTTTAAAGCCCTAAAGAATTATCTCTTTTTTCATGAAAAAAATCCCATCATGCTTTGACTTAGATGTAACTTTACACCTTTGCTTTCATTCAGTGTGCATGGATCTATTACTGTGTAAATAGTCCCCACCTCTATCTCCACCCACCCCTTCGCCGCTCACTTGTGTCTGTTTACCCTGATTCTGCTCATCAAACACACAAACCTCTACTTGTTTCAGGTTTTGTTACCCACTGTACACTACACAAATACAGGGGTAATTAAGGCTTACATGTTCAAACTGAGGAGCGATTTGGACCGGGTCACCTCCAAGTCGATGTATCAGTTATGCTGATGTATTTTATGTATTGCTAGAAGTATAACAGTAATAGATCATCTGAGCCACTGGCTTGACTATGGGAAGCCTCATCCCAAAAGTTGCCGGGATTGTTTTCTTAGGCACGTGACATATGAAACCTGTCTGAATCTGTGTTTTTGAGACTATCATTGTTATGCTGCAGTTTCAAAGTGAAAATGTTCAGTGGCGTTGACTGATCTTTTTTTTTTTTTTTTTTTTACCCCCAAGGCTGTTCTGTCAATTCCTACAAAGTGTTTGTGCCTAAACCTAACCATGCAGTTTCTTATCTTACCCTAAACATGCATTGTTTGTGCCTGAACCTAAACAAACTGTGACTGAAAATAATAAGTCAACTAAATCTAGTAAGAAGTTTAGTGTGATATTTAATTTTATACGTAACACAAAGTCCGGTCTCCAGGGTGAAAGTCCTGCTGTGTTTGATCCAATCATCCACTAGAACCTCCCTGCTAAACTTCTCCCAACTGACCATCTACACTCGTGCTTACAGCCAATCAGAGCACAGTAGGATGAGAAAAGGTGGAGCATGTAAGTGGGTCTTTAAATAAGTATTCAAGGCCTGCTATCTCACAGGCAAACACACATGTACAGACATGAAAAAAGATTAGACAAAAGTCCCAAAAATAAATACTAGTTTGTAACCACTGGACTCAGCTACTAAACTGTAAAGAAGCTCCATCTCCAGCAACTACAACAGTAAGATACTCCTTACATATTAATGCGTCAGTTTTACCTAATACAGTAATGTCATATATGACAATAGAGCAGTTCATCTGTTGAATGAGAACTTTAACTTTTGATACTTTAAGTACAATTTGCTCATAATGTTTTGCACACGATTTTAAACGCAGGAGTTATAATGCAGGACTTTTACATTAATGTATTAGGCCTAATAATTTTGTGTAAGTGAAGGATCTGAACACTTCTTCCATCACAGTGAATATCCCAAGATGAGCGTACGTGAATATTAAAGGCTGGATCAGTTGGCTTCACTTGGCAATGCTGCCCCACAAAAAAAAAACACTAACTGTGTTACTTGCTGCTGGAAATCAGTTAATAAAGCCCCAGTAGACGCAGGATGTGCTCGGTAACCCCCCAAAGGTTCCTTTGATTCACACTCTCAAATGAGACTAATGACTTTCTATTGACAGGCATGACTTGCTGCACGACTGAAGAATGACTGATATTATTTATAATGGTAGGTTGTCATGGTGGCATCGTGGTTAACCTTGACGCCTCACGGCAAGAAGTACCTGAGTTCGATTTTCTCCTTTGTGAGGAGAAGATTAGCTAGATCAGTGATCTTTTGTTAAGGTTGGTTATTGTTCGGGTGTTAGATGAAGTGGTGGCTTACAGAGTCAGCAGACCTTCGCCCTGTTTGATTGAACCAGCCCCCTCTGACTTCAGTGCCTCAGTACATGTTGATACGTACGCTGCATCTCATTTCATTTTTACTCACAATAACAGTGCCTAACCCCTTTAGATTAAAAAAAAAAAATGTAAAGAAAGCGGGCCAAGTAAAATATTTTTTTTCTACATTAAACATTAATTCCTTCAATTTCCTTTGGGTCAACAAGACCAAGACTTAGCTGGATCATTTTACAATACTGTCTGATAGAAACCTAAAATAATCCTTTTTAGGTCTGGGTATCAGCTGACATCTTTAGAAACCGGTGCCAAAACGAGAACTGTGTGTTGGTGCTGATAGCAGATGAAGCCTCTTTTTGATACCCGACTCCGAGGAATATTGTTTTTCTAGAAAACATTTTACAAAACAAGCCAGTGTTCCCAAATGATAAGGATTTCACAAGCAACTGTGCCTGAGTAAAACACTGAAATCAAAGCAGAGAACTATCTGATCAAACAAAGGTAAATAGGATTATGAATATGACCACACATTTTGATGCTAGCTTTTCGTACTTGACAGTTTTTGATGCATTACAGTTACGTTTGGGTCAGTTTAGCTTGGCATTGGCAGACTAATTCACAAATGTATATTAGTCTGGAAACACATTTTTTGATTTCCAAGTGTCTTTATCAATGGGTGCGGATCTAAATGCCTCTGGACACAAACTGAAAGGACCTACAACCAATCAGAGTGATGAAACGTGACCAACGACCAATCAGAGCAACAAAGAGTGACCTGCAAACAATCAGAGCAATGAAACGTGACACAGCACTGAGCGACATGCAATTTGTGGCCTTGCTTTGTTCGTTTTCAAGCAGGAAAAAATGACCTGGTCATAAACTCTCTCAAATTACAGCTGATCAAGTTTGTGAGCCTGGTGCATCGCGAAACATGTGCTATGTGACTTTTCATATCTGGATGGTGTCCCTCTGTCACACATCATTTCAAGTCTGCCCCTCATTAAATAAATGGTTGTGATTGGCCTGAAGAGATCCAGGATGGGAGTGTGGCCAGATGTATCTGTCAGAGAAACTGAAACGTAGTCTTTACAGATTTGTCTGGATTCATTACCTGAAATCTTATGTAGTTCTCTTTAACATTAAATATTCATTACAAAGTAAACAACAAATAAAATTAAAGTCTACATTAAAAACCCTCCACAGTTATTACTTAGTAAGAGGTTAATTAAAAAAACTCGGCTAATCTGCTTTGTAAACATTAGAAAATCACTGCAAATATATTTTGGTCCAAATGTTGCTAAACTCTGATTGGTGCATGAAAGCATCAACAAAAACAGAAATGCAAAAGTCCTGCAGGTGAAATTATCGATACTTTGGCAAAAAAGTGTGTGTTCATGTGTATCCAGTCACTTACAGTAAAAAGCCAATTGTGCAAATGGGTTTTCAGTGTCTTTTAAAGGATAAATATGTAAGACCCTTGTGTTCAAAAATGAGTACTGCAGTCCAAATAGTGAACTGGTGCCATTAATGGGATATTAAATAGGTTGAGCTTGTATTTATAAATGATCTATGGTTGTAGCGAGTTGCCAAACATTAATTTTAACTCTAAAAAATGTGAAAAACTGTTGTTCCAACCCGAACAATGCAATCACCAATAAGAACATACTGGTTGCTGTCGGAAAAGCTGCTATTTCAGCTTAGCATGTTTTCTTAACCTCTGATGACACATTACCGTTATTTCATGATTTAGTACAGTAAATATATTATACATTCCTCCTTTACGTTCAAGGTGAGGATGAAGTTTGTTTACTCTTTGAAAGATCAAGGCTTCAAAAAGGAAAGTAAAGATCACACAGTTGTTTGACAGTTGTGAAAGAGCTGTGGGCAAATATTCACCCTAGATAGTTGTTTAATGAATTATTTACGCAGAGAAAAAAAAAACAGCAATAGGCAGACTTAATGTATTTTATTATGCTATAAGAAAATGAACAGGCTTTTGTTCTTGTACTGCACTCAGACGTGGCCTTTTGGCCCTGTCAGCTCCATTATTATCCTTATATAAATCCCATTACACGCACGAGGGGGAGCTGCCATTACTAACGACTAAAAATGCAGCAGGGAGCAGAAAACAACAACAAATCAGGAACAAATTGATCTTTACAGGAACTCTAACAGATTATGAAGTCTCTTATCTAATAATTTTATTACTTTGAAGTTTTTTCTACATGTTCATAATTCATGATGTCTCTTTGTCTCTCAATAATTAACATATAGTGACTTTACTGAACCCTATATCTGTTTTTTTCTTTTTCATATCTTATATTACATAATACTTCATGTTTTAGACCCACTTAACTCAACATTATTCTATCAGTATAATATCACTTTGATTGTATAACACCGAATCCTCCCAGCTTTTATTACTTTTTATCTCGCCACCTCTATCTGTGCGCCCCGTGCAGAGGTTCTGTAAATAAAAGAAAAAGCGATTTGTTTGTTGAATGAGGCAGTCAGGGGCGGGATTGGATTAGTCAAACTTGCATTCTGTCAGAGGAATATTCAGAACACACCCACACCAGGTAAACCCACAGTGACAGGGCAGCATTTAGGCGCTTTGGCTCCGGTGCAAAGCTCAGAGAAGCTTGTGCCAGTTACCACCCTTAAACATGAGGATGATGTGAATTCAAAATGGTTGCATTTGTAAAGACACCAGAGATGTGACCTGCCAACAAACTCCTTCACATAATGTCATAGTTCAGTGTTAATGGCAGCAGGAATTGGGACAGACAAACAAGCAGCGTAGGAAATGTTTTGCAGTAGAAGAGGTGACAAGGTTACATACTGGAACAGATAAGTAGGCAGAGATGTCAGGAAGCAAAATCAACAAATCTGTCCGACAAGGAGGGTGAAAGAGCAACCAGAATAACAACAAGCTGGAAATCAATGTATTCCTGCACAACTGTGATTAAAGTGTGTTCTTCTGTTCTGTTGCGACCATAAACACACCCAGCGGTGATATTATGATGTACTGGCCACACCTTTGAGTACACTTCCACATCACTGCAGCAAGGTGAGGTGTTAAACTACAGGAGGTCAGCAAAACAACAAAAAAAATGGGGAACAATACATCCTCAAATGGATTCATGTTTTTCCAAAATGAGACATTTTCGACCCTGGGAATACCTGGATACGAACCAATGGGTTCCCGACCTGAGTGCTTAAACACAGTATTTGGTGATGTTAATAACTATTCAGGCAAAAGAATGAGATTTATGCAAGGATGAAATGTCATGTTTATTGGCTGTGATCTGTCTATATATGTCTGAACAGCCCCATGGAAATGATGTTTTGCAGTTCTTGATTGTAAGCAAACGAGTGATTTGCCGTTTTCAAAATAATTCCATCAAGCTGAGACGAATTTCATATTCTGTTTGCGTTCAGAGGCTACTTGCACCGGCAGAGGGCTTGCACTCCGTGTGCCGCAGTGTCAGATATCGTCGGCCTAATAAAGTCAGTGATCACTCAGAGTTAAAGAGCAAAGCTCTCAAAGAGCTCTCACTCACTTGGTGGGAGATTTCAGTTTGATTCCTCTGGGGATTTTGGTCGTCTTTCTTCAGTGCTGCTCTGAGACAGGTGCATTTCACCATAGCCTGCTGTTGCATGTAAATCTGTCATATGCTGCCACCCCGTCTGTATTTCTCCCATGGAAATGTTTTATTTCATCTTATTTTATTTGTCTATTTGACAAGGACCGTGCATGTAAGAATTGGTACATTTAAGTAAAAAATTCAGCCTAATCAATGTGCATAGGACTTGGATTGGTCTTGAAGCTTTGAGCTTTCACAGAGCGCTCACTTTGCATTTTCATTGTTCAATATGTAAAAGTATTTCGACACAAAGCTGGTGGCAAAAACTGTGTTGTGTTAGCCTAAATTATTGAGCTTACAAGTTGCCATACCAACTGCAATGATGGTTAGAAGTGTTTTAATTTGTGGTGCTTTGTGTTAATTAATTAATTATAGAGCTTTCAGTGTGTCCCACTGGTATATGCACACAGCTGCTGCATATGTCTTAAAGTAAACCAGGCCTACACATTTATTAAGTATATTTACATATGAATGTGAATGAATATCTTTCTCATTTTACCATTACTCTATTTTCCAGGAACTGGGAAATGATTTGGATGGGCATTCCCAGGTATCCTGTTTCTTGGGATTAAACCCCAGTAACTACACCCTCAATTTCTTACCGTATAGTTTAAAAAATGGAAAAGGTGCAGAAAATTGTGGAAGGGAATTCAAAAAGCTTCCTGCTGAATTTGTGAACAAAGGCCATAGTTACTGAGTTAATCCAAAACAGAAAGATGATCGGCTGATATCAGTTACAGATTGTATTGTCACTTTTCTCAACACTGTAATTAGCATAGTTTTTATATACAAAAGGTTTTTACTTTTATCAGATATTTTGTGATGCAGCTCTCCATCTTTTCTACTAATAATTTACCCAGGAAAGTTTCATACCCACCCAAGCTGCAGAAGTATTCCAACTGTGACTCATGTAATATTGCTTATTTGAAAAAGTTAATCGAACTTTTACTTACAGAAGCAGGAGCACCAGAACTAGCCCCTCCCACGTCCTTCTAAAAACCCGCCCCCAACAACAGGAATTGCATCACATTCAGAGAGCAATGATCGCGGGACCTTTGCTACTTTGCTCTTTAAAGTTTTGTGCTATTAATTAATCTGAGAACAGATGTACAGGTAGGTGGAGAATGGGCGGATGATCAGCAGAGGTGGGAAAACTAAACAGGGAATTGCAGAGTCACCACAAAAGTACGAGGAAGACATCGTTACAATGACACATAAGCCTCCTACAGGACAACGTCTGTGGGCTCAAGTCTGTGCTGCTTGGTGCCATGAAGTGCAGAATTTTAGCAAAGCAGATCAAGTCTAACAAAGATCATACAAGATATTTATTTTCCTAAAATCCCTGTAAATACAGTAAAGCAGTGATACTCAACTTCCTCAAACTCACAGTTTCACAGTTTTTTTTTTGTTTGTTTCTACATTAGTCAGTGTTCAATAGTGTTCCTTGGCTGTTACTCAGGCAGTTGCATATTATCCTGCAGACAATAAAAGAGCTTAAATATGCTATTCACCCTGTCCCTGGTAGGAGCAGTTTATGGTTTATGATAAGAAATGCAACATTTGAGTGACTGCATGATGGATGAGGTTCCAGCTGTGTTTAATACTATTAAAGCTAGACAGATGTGTCAGTCCATTTGTTTTTTTTGCAGAAAATAATGCCGCTTTTAGTTTTATAGGCATCATTTTTTATACATTTCATCCATTTTCTTTATTCAAGCTGTTCTGTCTGTGTCTGTTTGAACCAACGAAAGTTTGCTATTTCAGTGCCCCGATGTAATTTTGGATTTTCTATTATGGCTAAATTCCACCAGGCGAGGCTGCATTGTGTTATGGCTGCACCATGTCAAGGTTCGAAGCTGATCGCGGCCTTTCTACACAACGCTTGGGATTCCACCAGCATTCCGCTCCCCTCCACTTTAAATACCAACAAGAGTATTTTTGACAGGCACCGTGTCAGTTAGCACAGAGCAGACTGAACAGGCAGGAAGTCAAACACAGAAAAGACAGCGAACGTCTGGATAATTTTCAAAATAAAAGACCCTGTGCAGACTTATGATCAGAAAGACAGACCGAAAAAAAACTATTTAACCACATGGCGTACTTATTCAGGGCAGAAGCAGAAAGAGCAAGGAAAGACGACTTAATCAACAATATCTGGGCAAATAAATAATCAGGCGGGTAAAAAGCTTTGCTGCTGAAATGCTTCTGAAACACTGCTGGTGGGGTTTGCAGCCATACAGAGGACAGATAAGAAACGTGGCTCTGTGGAAACAACCGGTTAATGAATATCGGCCAATACATCGATATCAGACCCCGTCAGGCCCCCAAAATCTGGTTTTGACTGAACCCTATATATCTCTTTAAAATGTAACCTAAGCACTTACAATTAAAACACAGTTGCAGCTATTAAATGCAGTGAAATATCTGATTTATCTGTCATCCCTCTGTCTTGTGTCGATCCTTGTATCAAGTTAATTTAGTTAATAAATAAGTCAGTTAATTTTAAAAGAAAGAATTTCAAAGAGAGATGAGTTATGAGCCTCTTTTTTCCATTTGGTCTCCTAAATATAATTTGTTTGCATTTGTGTTTAACTGTCATTCTGCAGAAGTGGCCCCCAGCCAAAGCAAGTTGAGCATCGCTGCAGTAAGGACCGGATAAATTTTTTATACCAAACAAACTGTGACTCATATTTACATACCAGCAGTGCAACACTGACAGTGTGCAGCTTGGTATGAATTCTGTCACATCGTGCCTTATTTTATTAGAGTTTGAGTTGATAAATTTTCTCATACGTTCTGTCACGTTCTGTCACCCCCTCATAAAAGAAAACATTGACAGCAGATTTATTGTTGGTGTTACTTTCCAGGCTTTTGCATTTCAAAATGTTTGCCAAGTGACAAGATTATGGATGAATTGTAACAGGTTTATGTAAATCTTAATAAAGCCGCATTAAACTCAAGCGAGTTTTTAAATATAGAATTTAGCTTGAGTGCATGTGATGTCTGAGGTTTACAAAGCAACTTCAACCTCTTCCTTCACGTTTGTCAAATGTTCAGATAGAAAACCAGTTGATACTTTCAATGTATATTAATCTTATGTTCAGTGGATTTTTAAAGCAGTCTTTTATGTCTTTCGTATCTATGATGGGAACATAATACCTCCTGCTAAGATCCAGATCAATGTGACATGAAAGCGTTTCGCTGCTCCCATTATTGACTCTTTGATTCAAGGCTCAGTCATGTGAGACAGACCGCGCTTCTCCGAGTCATGAAGAACATGCTATACTGCCTTCCTGCTGTGAACAGAGACCCATGTTTGTGTTATCTTCTCCTTTCTCACGGCCTGTGGAAAAAGTTTCTCAGAACGAACAGATGTGGTGAAAATCGGCATAGCTGTAAATTAATTCAAATGAAAAATGAATGGGGGGTAGTTTTGAATTAGTTCAAATGAATTAATTTGTCTTTGCAAATGGGCTGCTGGTGTGAAACTTGATTGGTGTTAATAGGCTCCCACTGATTTAGGAGGCAAGTTATGCTCTCCGACAAAATATGCAATGTTTTCAATTACCAATTTTATTTGGGTAGCATATGTTCAGCCACACTGGCTTAAAGATGCTAGTTTGTCATAATTTCATTAACGGCTACTAATTAGAAGTATATTCTGTTGGTGACATCTATCTAATGTGCTGCTAGCTGCGTATGTTTGAGTCTGGGATGAAGCGTCTCTCTGCACTGTAGCTCTGAGAAAACCACAGAGGAAGATGCTGGAGGGAGGTTTGGTGTTTGCACTCTTCTTAGAAACACAGGGCAGGATGTTTATCATCTTTAAATTCCCAATGTGAAGGCAGCAAACAGCCTAAGGTTTCCTGTTTACACAATAGTCTGCCGAAAAAAACATAATGTTATTAAGAATATGCATGAACTGAGTTTTGATTTTTCTGTTTGAGCGCTAAAAACTTTCACTCCTCATTTTCCAGAGGGCTCAAAGTTTGATACCAGACAGTCCTCCATGTCACAGTAGTGTACTGGTGGTCTTGGTCTTGAGACTGGTCCACTTTTGATGGTCTAAGGTTCGTCTTGGATTTGACTGCATTTTTACTTGGTCTTGTGTCTGTCTCAAACAAAGAAAGAGGACTGAGGATTTTATTTCAAGACCAGTCAAGACCACAATTACTCTGACTGGATATATAAAAATGACATTTTTGTTACTATTAGCGGCTGTCGCTGCTCCCTGACCCCCTTCACACACACACTCAAAGAAAGTGAATGTGGGAGACAGAAAAAGAAGCTGTAGAGGAGATGTCAGACAAATGTTGTCAGACATGGAGGAGTTTCATCGTTTTAGTGGCAAGGCCTTTGGTGTTCTCAGTTTTTTGAGGGCATGAAGACCAAACACCAGGGCAGAAAGGCCATCAAATAAGACAGTGACTTCAAGAAATAATGAATTTAACTGAATGCTCAAAGATGACTGTATTTGAAATGGATGGATGAAATTGATTTTATTTGAAATACGCCTAAATAAATAAATAAAAATGTTTATTTTACTTAATAATTTATTATTATTTACATTTTACCAATATTATTTATACAAAATCCTGAGTCAGAAGTTCATACACGCCTAGCCCTGGACTAATCAGAGTCACTGGGCTCACTTGAAGATGGCAAACAGTTTTTTTTTTCTTATTTTTAGACTAGCTGATTGGTCAAAATTAAAATTGAAACACTAATACTCTCTATCTAATATTGGTCATATATGTTGTTTTGGGAGTCATTGGCAGATGCCCTATTCTGTTTTTTAGATAGGATGTGTTGTGCATAAACATGTGTAGCTAATGCAGACTGTAGTTATGTTGTGTCAGCTCTGATATAAACCATGGAAAAGTTCCCTCACCTGACTGAGAGAGCCGGAGATGTGACAACACTTGTCTTGACTCGGTCTCGTCCTGCCTTGGACTTGGTCACGACTCAGTCTCTGTTTAGATGGACTTCACTACAAAACTAACATGTAATGACGGACTACAGAGGCACATAACAGCATTAAAAACGGAGCAATATATAAAATGAAGGGAGAAATATTAACATGGCGATACAAACTTTATAAGAACCTATGGTATTATGTATAAATAATAAAATGTTCAAGGTTCTACAATAATAAAAGTACTAAAGCTGTTCCATTTTAATGTACGGTGGAGGTATTATTCACGACCAGGTTGTATAAAAGAAACTGTTTCTTCTTTTCAGTGGTGCGTTTAAGGGATCTGAAGCGGCTGTGACAGTAACATTTTAAGCTCCTCTACTAGGGGGTGACCACGGTTATCAACCATGGCATTTGCCTTGCTGAGCAGATGCCCTTCAAAAATTTCTACCAGCTGAGCCCAACTCTAGTGATCTTCAGCATTCAAAAACCCCTCCAACCTCTTTTTATTGCACATATTCACGTTTCAAAATCGGGACATCAGACTTATATTCACACAAATGGAAATCATGTCCTCGGTTTTTGAGACAGACTGTTTCAGAGGACGGTCGTCCCACCAGAGCACAGGTTAATTCAAAGTAAGAGCATTTTCATCGTCTGCCTCCAGTGGATGGAGAAGATGACTGAACAATCAGCAGACTTTATAATAAAACAGTTTTCCTGCTGACTTCGACAGTCGTTTGTATGTAAAACATGAAAGGAGAGAGTGCACAGCTCTCAGCGGCGGAGAGCTGGTGGATGAAAGAGGATCTCTGAGGAAGTACAGTCAACTCTCAAACACTACGACCTTTGAGAAAGAAAATCTGCCGTCCAGACAGTAAAGTTCATGTTTCACTTCAGAGGACTTCAAAGCTTCACAGCTGACAAACGTAGCTGGACTGAGGCTGATAAAAAAATAAAAAATAAATAATAATAATAATAATAATAATAATAATAATAATAATAAACAGCGCCATGCATGAGTCTTTAGTCCATCTGCATTACTGGTGTAGATGTGTCGCCCAGCCCGTCCCTCTAGAAATAAGGTTCCAAAAGGGTTCTTCCTGAAGGACTGAGGTTCTATCCAGAATCATTTGCTTTGGAAGAACCTTTTTTCTAGATAAAACCCTTGGAGTTCTGGAGAGGACAGTTTTTTTTTATTCCAAGTGTGTTCTATATAAAACTATTGGAATAAAAAGGGTGCTCTCCAGAACCTGCTGAGTGTGATTTAGATCAAACACTTATATAAAAAGTTTCTAAGGAGAACCTCCTGTGTGTTCTAGATAAAATCATTAAAATATTAAATATTTCTCCAAATAATCAAAGTGTAGAAACACTCTCTGTAGAACTCCCAGGGCGAGTTCTAGATACAATCCTTGGAATATGACAAGACTCTTGGCAGAACCTCCTCAGTGGGTTCTAGATAACTATCTTGGTAGAACACCCTGGCGGGTTATTATGAGCAAGTGTAACCATTGCACCATAGAAGGGTTCTCTGTAGAACTTCTTAAACAAGGTTCTAGGTATAACCCTTTATATTTGGTTCTAGGTAGAAAAAAGTTTGGAGTGGAACTTTTATAAGAGGTTCTACCAGGAACCAAAAAAGGCTCTACTATAGGGACGAGGCAAAGAACCCCTTTATGGTTCTAGTTAGCACCTTTATTTCTAAGAGTGTATATCAGTAAACTGTAAAAAATTCATCACCTCCACAATGTCCCAGATAAATTTTGGAGATTTTTTTTCAAATGTCTTTATTACTGAACATGTGAATGCTTTTAGTGTCGTCCTGCTGGAACTGAGACATTATAGAAATAAATTTTAGAAAAAGCTCTTTCTGACACTTTCTGACGTCTTTGTTACTCAGTATTACCCACAGACCTCAGTACGCACTTTTGACTTTTTGCACTTATGAACTGTAATATTTTATTCTACAGGTATACAGTGGGAAAACAACTTTCCACAGACCTCACTGTGGGACACTGTTCCTGTTTTTATGGTGCTGTTGAGTTTTGCAGAGGTACTTTTTTTATTGCTGTGAGAATGACAAACAAAATCCCATTTGCCTTGACTGAATTTGAAAGGAAGTCTCAATGGCACAGATCTCAACACCTCAAAAACACAATCAAATATTATCTGCACCAGTATCACTAGCAAGTAGGAAACTGTCGTGGTTTAGCTGAGTTGACTATCAGATAATATCAAATGATTAGGATTATTTTTTTCCCCACAGTTTGCTTCCAAAATTAACCCATTTGATCCTTCCTGAGTTCTGCCCCTTTTTGCTCTCTGCCTCAAGAACAGTTTAGCAGGATTTGTACCCAGTGGAACATCAGTCATCTTTCTCTTTTCCTGTTTCCTGCACATAGATAGACTCGTCTATGTTAAATAGAAAGAAAACAAACTTTGAAGATAGTTAGAAGGTGTTGCTGGGGAACCTATAAAGTGACATATAATCACATCTTAAGTTAGCTAATGTTAGCTAAACAGCTATCAGATGTATCTAGCTAAGGAATGATGATTAGCTAGCTACTTAGCTAGTCTTTTTCCAACATTAGCCAGCACATGTAACTAGCTAGCTAACACGCTACTAGTCTGACTCACCAGAAGTGGTAAGTCTTCCATTGGTGGCTTCTTTCAAGCAGCATTGCAACGTCCGCGATGTACATTCTTAAAGTCCCAGAGAAACAAGAACAACCAACAACAGTTTGGTGTGATGACCTATAACAACTCCAACAACCTCTTTAGTCTCATTTTTAGTCTCATCTTTTTTAAGACACTCAAAAGCTTCAAAATTGATGAACGGGGTATGTGATGATGTGGGGAACTGGTGCAAAAATACTGACTCCTTTATGAGTTTTAGGACAAATTCCCAGGGATTTATAAATGATCACATGATCTCAGTTTCCACAAAGATGACCATGAACTTTTCTTAATCATAACAAAGCAGTTTCTTAAACTAAACCTTCACTGGACCTTAATAAGGCTGGTAGATCAGAAAATTTGTAAATCGTTTGTTGGTGTCTTCCTATTGACTTTTCTTGTGAGTTTGCCAATGAGAACTTGTTGCCTTGTACAAGGCTTGGCTTTTCACACTGTGATATGTTACTGCTGGTGGAGATTTTTATGTACAACAGACGTTACCATATAGATTCCTTCAGCCACGATCTGCAGCCACATGGCAGAGGGTTTCATGTTGGCAGCCCTGCCTCGTTCTCAAAAGTTGCTCAGTTCTGATACCGGAGGAGCGTGTGGGCCGGGTGTGGATATAAATAAGAATGTCAGATGTAAACATTAACTGAATTAAACAAGTCCACCCTCAAAAATGATACAGACACGCCTTGGGCCAATACAGTCTGACAAAACTCTCCAAGTTTTATTAAAATTAAATTTGTGAGTAGCTGTTATGGCTTCTCAGAGTTTAAAATATTGAAGATTAATTTTGTGCCCCATCAGGCGAATCAGTTTAAAGTTCCATTAAGTTACACTTTTTGATTTCAAATCAAATGAGTCTGTGTATAGTGAAAGTAGTGCTCCTGGTGCCGAACCCACTGTAAATCATCATCTAACACAACTCTACATGGATTTGAGACATTTTTTCATATATGTTCACTACATATCTAGTCTGACTCACCAGATGCAGACCGAGGATATAAGTCTGCTGCAGCA
This sequence comes from Lutjanus erythropterus, assembly GCF_056507025.1. Lineage (NCBI taxonomy): Eukaryota > Metazoa > Chordata > Actinopteri > Lutjaniformes > Lutjanidae > Lutjanus > Lutjanus erythropterus. Next base: position 9,828,592 of record NC_139317.1, on the reverse strand, counting down.
AACAACAAAACAACCTCTGGGCAACACGCTAAAAGTTCCCTTTCACTATTATTTTGCACCAGTGCTGCATCCAGCACCCGAAGGTAGAGGAGCCAAAGTGAACTGGTTGGTGGAGAAAGTCAAAGATCTCGCAGTTAAACAGCCAGATATTTTTCTTAAAAGAAGTTGGTGTAGACCAAACCTGAGCCAAAAGGAGACTGTCACTTCACGAATAATGACAGCATCAGTTGCTTTGGTATATTCTCAAAACAACATAATCACGTTCAAGTGAAATAAGACTTGTGACTGCTGTAAATACTGTGATGTTGTTGTACAGGCATGAATTTGTCTAGCAGAGAAACCCAGACCATGACATTTCTCTAACCTGATATTCACTGTTTTTTGTCCTTAACCCTGCACAGATCTTAACCACAGCGTTTTCACATTATAAGACATCATTCATTAGTAAAACATGCACAATTAGGAAGAGAGGTTCACAGAGACGTCATTATTTGCATCTGTTCCACCAAAAAAATGATCTGCCTGTGTGTTTGGATAGAAGACCAGAAGTGGGCATGATGTATTCCAGCACCACATTAAATTGGGCAAATGTATTATTTTCTAACCTAATTTCCATTCGTAATGCAGCTGATATGCCTCCAAAGCATCAAAATGATTTAATACAGGCATATAATATATTTCCACATCCTCATACTGTACGTTTCATCTGTTTTTTTTTTTTTATTTCACACTAAACTAAGTTTATATGAACTCTCTGAAAGTATATAAAAAATATCCTTCAATTCAAGGGAATAATCTTGGTGCATGAAATCAGTGTTTGATTAAAGTAGATGCAGCCTTTTTTAACCATGCCAAGGTATAAAAGAGCTCACTTTTTCTGAATAATAATGAGCAACTTTGGATCTAAGAAATATCTGGATTATTGCACCTTCCTAAATAACACATTCGGATTTGGGTGCATCCCCAATGGAGGGACAACCTACAAATCTATCATGAGTTTCTCAAATCGTGGGTTCCCCTCTAGACCTTACCTAGAGCCACAGTCTGCAGAGGAAGGAAGTCGGCGTGGTTGGATAGATCAACAAAACGTTTGATTTTGACAAAGTGAAATACATAACCTTTTCCTAAGCAGGAGATTCTGGAGTCACATTCAGCTTTAGGTCATATCATCATCAAGAATTCAAGGTGTTTGGATTTAGTAAGCTCCAGCTCTGATTTCAATGTGTCAGATACTAATCAGATTTAATCAACGCTACATATTACAGACTCCTGATATAAAAGCATTGGATCAGACTCTCAAAAGACTTGGATCAATATCTGGTGAGAAAACTCGGTCAGGACATCCCTAATCCACAACACATGAATGTAAAGATTGATGATCAGATTTATAACTTGAACCCCAATCAATTCAGCCCAAGTACAAGAACACAGTGCAGAAATGCATCCTTCCTCCTCCTTTCTACTTTCTACTTTCATAAATCAAATGAAAAGGTACAGATCTTAAGTATAAAGTATATCAAAAACCAACAACCTTTAAACTCATCACCAGGCTGCAACCCTTATAGCAGATTTAAGGACCAGAATTCACTCTTTTGGGACGAGCTGAATACATGACTCACACATCAAAGCATCACAAAAGAAATAATAGATGAAGCAGGTGAATTCAAACTAACATTCACTGCTGTGGTACCCAGGAAAATATATATATATATATATATATATATTTTTTTTTTTTTTTCTGCTAATCCTTGGCCGTGAGAGCTTCACATTTTATTCATGTATGTATAATAATTCAGGTTATGACCCTAATCATACCAATATAATTATATCAATATGTATTCCTGACCCGTGCTCTGGATGGAGTGCTCATAATTGCAGCGAGATCTAAGCGCTGACAGTCGTGTAAGTGTGAATGTAGTCATTAAAACATCCACCTGTATTATACGCTGCAAGCCCAGGAGTCAAGAACATCTACTGCACATGTATATTTTAGTGAGGAAATCATTATGAGAGACGTACTTTCATCACCATGTCATCAAAGTCTTATCAATGTAGATGCTTCTGCTCCACAATGCCAAATTTTGTGATGGTTCTGATGCAACCAGAGGCAGTTTAGCTAATCGGTATTTATTGAAGGAAACTGTATGTTCTCTTTGGCTGCCGTGCTTCAAATACCCAAACCTGCTGCGAGAGGAGGAGGCAGTCCAGATGGCTGCATCAATTTAAACACCGCAAATCTGTGTGACTGTAAAGATTTCAGCTGCTGTTTTTGGGGATGGGTGCTAATCAAGACCAGTTGTGATCAGTGTGGAAGTGCTGAACTCCCTGCAAAAGACGCTACATGAAAGGATTCCTAAGAGACTTCAAAACCAACGGCATGAAAATCAAAGCGTTTTAGAAACTGTGGTGATTAAACGTTGCTTCATTGTAACATTAAATAGTTTACTTAGTGTTCTAGTGTTGAAGGATTCATTAATCAGACGGTTGACAAAAAAAGAAAAAAAAAAGACATTGCTCACTTTCCTCTGTATCAGATCACTGAATATCCTCTAATTTTGGACTATTTGTCAGAAAAAGATGTCACTTTTGGCTCTGGGAAATAATGATGGGTATTTTTCAAAATGTTAAATATTTACAGAGAGAAACTGAAACATTGTCTTCACCTGATGAAATGTCCTGCAATAAACCTAATAAATGCAACCAACAGTTATCATCTCTCATGCATAAAGAAAATTAAATCAGGGCCATAAACCATAAAACAAAACAATGAAAAAGCCATTTTTTTAAGTTGCTGTGAAAATTATTTTCATGTCAGATGATTCTTTGCACTGAAGAGCAAGCAAAGTTAAAATATAGTCTTGAATAACTACATTTAATATGAATGTAAACCATATTTTTCAGTGTTCGTTCAGTTTGCATGATTGAAATTTTGAATATCCAACAAACTGGCTTAAATCCGTAAGTCAGCAAATCAGAATTAAATGAGACACTTCTGTATAAACGAGACCACAATTTGGAAACAGTGGTGATGAGATGAAGGTGAGGATTTCTTGTTTTTCTCTCCGTTAGATCACTGTAAATAGAATATCCCTTCATTTTGGTCTGTAGGTCAGATGAATGATGAACATTTTTACAACATTGAAGAGGGAAACTGAAATCACAGTGTGTTCACCTGATTAAGAGTGCTGCAGTAAACATTCATAAATGCAAACCTTAATTATCATCTCTCATGAACAGAGAAAATTATATCATCTTCATAAACCACAAGAAAATAATGAATGGAGCATTTTTAATTTGCTGTGGAGATTCTTCTCTTGCAAGCAAGTTTGAAAAAATAGCCTCCTACAACCTTGTAATCACCATAAATTAATCATAACAATCACGCTACTGTATATTTAATATAACTATAAACTATATTTTTGACAATCTCCAAACAGTCTCATGTGTACAATGGTCATTACATAAGGCTTCATAAAAAATAAGTTTTAACTGATGCAGCCTTTGAGAGAACAGAAAACAGTCTTTTTGCTTCAAACCCCTCTTTCTGCTGTTCTCAGCGGAGCCACCGGTGCCTCCTGCACACCAGATGCCGAATGTCATGTGAGAATGTGGCTCTTTTCATTATTGCCCTGTCACCTCTGAATAAAGCGTTAGGTAACATTTATGTAATTAACACCTGTGTTAAAAGAAAACAGTCACTAACAGATGAAGGCAGAAATGAACTTCTTGGTATACACCACCTCTTTTGGTGCAATAATCCTCTCACATGGTGTCTCACACCACTTCTATGCTGATGACACCCAGCTCTTCCTGTCATTCCCTCTGGAAGTCTCTGCTCCCGTCTCGTCGTACCTCTCTGATACAGTATCTCCACGTGCATGAAACAACGCCACTTTCAGCTTGAGCGCTCCAAGACTGAGCTCCTTGTCATCCCAGCCAGTCCCTCTAGATAACTGGAAAGCAGTAGCCAGCTTGAATCCACCCAGCTCATACCTAAGAAGTCTGAATCTTGGGCGTCATGATTGATGACCAACTAGCCTTCAAGGTCCTCGATTTCTCAGTCGTGTTGATTTTCCCTGTGCATCACTAGGAAGTCAGACCCTACCTATCTGAGCATGCAGCGTAACTCCTGGTGCAGGCGCTCGTAATTGGCTATTACAACTCCTCACAGGCAGGCGCTTTCAAACCTTTACAGATGATCCAGAATCCAGCGGCACGTCTGGTTTTCAACCAGCCCAAAGCAGCACGTGTCACCCAGCTGTTCAGATCACTCTGCTGGCTGCCTGCGTCTAATTCAAAACCCTGACACTTGCCTACGAAACGGCAGCTCATTAAGGTTGACGCTCTCTACCGCTCACTGCGCTCTGCCAAAGAAAGACCGCCAATTCATCCACCACAACAGGGCCCAAGGTCACTAACTAGATTTTTGCATTTTGTGGCTCCCTGATGGTTGAACGCGCCACAAAACTGCTCAAGATATATATATATATATATATATATATATATATATATATATATATATATATATTTTTTTTTTTTTAAATCCATGCATCTTATGCACTCTATGCATTGTCACTTGCGTTGTCATTTTTCAATTAAACACATTTGCATCACAGTGGTATATTTCTGTTTAGTTGTACAATTAGTGAAAATGAATCATTTTTGTAGTCTTGTAGAGGACTTGGCCTGGATGATTATGCCCTGTATATCTGTGTCATGTAAACTGTGTCCGTGTTGTTATATCCTCTGCTCCAACGAGCAAAAGAATCTGACCTCAAAACGTTCACCACCATCAATTCCCAGCATTCCCTTTTCATCCTTCACCCTTCTCGCTGCGGCCAATCTTCATTAGGGGATATACTCTGGGGTGTAATAAGGGTCCGTTGTGAGTGACAGTGACCCAAAGACCTTTAATTTGCAAGCTGCTGAAATCTCCCAGCCGTGTTAGATGGTGAACAGAAACCTGCCTCAGTGAATGGAGCCCCACATGAGTGCTTTTTATTTCCGCCTTGCCCTACTTCTAGCTCAAGAGCTCATTAAATAAGATCTTGTGTTAAGGCTGGAAATAGAAAGAAAAAGTTGAGGGGAAAAACAATAATGGTGGATCTAGCCATGTAAATCTTATTGCCTTTGGGAGTCCTGTCAAGTGGCCGTAGAGAGCGTGCGAGTGTGTATGATGGATGTTTCCTATAGACACATTCCTTATTGATGTGCATCATGAATTTGTTACTATTTTTCTCCCTCTTACAATCATTTGGTGCTTGTGAAGGCAGACATGCTGTGGTTCTTAAGGAAGAAATTCAAAGGAGAAAAAAAAACAGGATCCATGCAGACTGTGGAAAAGTGCAGATTTCCTCTCACAGCAGCTCAATTCCTCAAATAGTGGCACCAACTGACTGTAATTGGTCTCATATATTAAACACCCAACCTCTTTTGTGGAGGTGATAATTAGCCTAATATCACAACTTAGTATGTTTAATGGGAAACTCATACTTTATTTCTTTGAAATGCTCAAATAATTACAGCTCATGTGAACCAAAACAGCTTTTATTCTCAAAATGAGACAAACTCAGGGCTGTATTAGGCCAACCCTGACTCCTAGAAATAAGTATATATTCAACATATTATCAAACAGACCATGTTAACTATTAAAAGTAACTTGGGAAATTAAGGTCCAGGTTGAAAAATGACCATGTTTTTGTCTCTAAGGGACTAATGGGAACAACACTTGGTCCAGTACTGAGTGAGACGGCTGCAGCTGGCAGTAGCGAAACTAAGCTACAACCATTCCTCTGTGCAACTGTGCACCATCAAGTCCACTAAAAGTGCGTGTGTCTGCAACTGACAGTCTCAGACATTTGTTAAATGTCTGACAACATTAGAGAGAGGTTTGCTGCAGAGATAGAGTGAAATCCTTTTAGTTTAATCAGAAACAGTGTTTTTATTGCTCTCACCAAACTGACCAGACTCCCTTTGCAAATTTGATAACATTGTTATCATGTTCTCTTTCAAACTAGACAGAAACAAAATAAAACTCTCCAAAAGCATGTTGACCAATCTCTCCGCTACTCTAATAATCACTGGCTCTGTGTTTTGGTCGAAATAAACCCTTAATTCACCGAGGTAGATGTGAAAATATTCTGGCTGTGCCTGATGTCTGACCTCACTCTCATTCCTCTCCTGGTATTTTTGCTTCCAGTTTGGTGAATAAATGGTTTATGTTGACCAAACCAGTCTTGGTGATTGTTGTAGGAGTAGGTAGATGAGCCAAGAGGTTTACGGTGAATTTTACTGTGTTTCTGTCATGTTTGAATGATGATGATGATGTTAAAAAATTAAAGCTTTGCAGCTTTCAGTCTGGCTAGTTTGGCAAGTGCGATCAGAATGATGGTTCTGGTTAAACAAAATGTATATTTCTCTTTTAAAAAAGGTCTACCTCTGTAATGATTCTTTCCTTAATGCTGTCAGACAGTTTTAATAACAATCTGAGCCTGTCAGTGACAAAAACAAGAACTCTTGATAGACTCACTTTGAGAGTGCACAGTTGGCCAGAGGGATTACACTGCAGCTTAGTTTCACTTCTGCCGGCTGCAGCACTCTTCCTTAATAATAGACCAATTTAAAAAATTATTGTCTCCATTAGTTAGTGACAAAGGGTACTTTTGGTATCTTTGAACCTGGATGCAATTTTCCCATGTTTTTAACAAGAAATGCTCTTCATTGTCCCGTCTGTTGACGTGGGTGTGCTGTGTGGTAAAATGGGTATTGGATTTTTTAGCATATAGGCCCCAGGCAGTCAGGGCTAATGGTGCTTGATCCCAGAAGCGGTTGTTATCCACAGGCTCACCCCAGGGGTGTGTCTCCATTATAGATTTTTCTTTAATACAAATGACTGTTGGAGTTACTGTGATGACAAGCATCTCCTGCAGTTCGCAGATGACACTGTTTTAATCAGGATGGCAAGTTTGATCACGGGCCACTTGTGAAAGACTTTATAGAGCGGTGTGACAAACACTTCCTGAAGTGAGATGCTACAAGTGATATAAGTACCTGGTAACAGTGATCAACAAGAACTTCAACTATGATCTCAACACATCTGCAATCTGCAAAAAGTCCCTGCAGCAACTTCACTCTCTGCAGACTGAATACTTTCAGTGTGGACAAGAGAAATCCTTGTGTGGGAACCCTGAAGTGCAAAGCGAAAATAGTTTGTTAAAGTTGCCAGCTGAATAACTGGCACACAGCTGCTTTCTTTTGCAGATATCTATGACAAACAAGTTTTGTAGAAGGCACGGTTGATCGTAGGCAGCTCTGTTCACCTAATCTTGGAGGACCTTGACTGCTTTCCTCAGCAGCACTTTATTAGGGCTACGGCTCCAATGGTTTTACACTTTAACAGATGCATCTTTTTTATTCGGTTGCTTCCCTCTAACTGTGGTGATAATGTTGTATGTCTTCTTGTCTAAACAGATCTCAACTATTAAATGTATTTGGAAAGTTGCAAAATGTTGATTCTGAACAAATTAGTGACACATTTCATTTGTTTTCCACCCTTACGGTGCAATATCAGCAGCACTTGGTTATGATTATGCAGTGACCATGGTCTTGGTTTAAGTCCACAGTGAATCACGAAACCCAACGTGATTATCGACATTTAACCCAAACCACAGTCTTTCCCCAACGTCAACCAGCGCTTCTTTGTTGCCTGAACCAAACCACAGATGAGACTGTGGATCCAAACCCCGGTCTCTGGAGTCCAGAGTTGGCTGGGAAGAGATATGATCCAGATAGTGATTACATTTGTCAGCGCAGCATAATTGGGAGAACATTTTAATTATTTTCATTTTCATTTCATTTTAAGTATTACAGTAATATATAATTTCTAGTAGACAGGGTTGAATGGGCCAGTTTAAGATGAATGTAACTACCATAATCCCAGTTTGATTCCAGTTGAGGGACTATTGTCACATATTAGTCCTCTTTGTTTCAATAAGTCAGTGACCATCTACAGTCAATTGTCTAATAGGGGTAAAAATGGGAAGAAAACTCTAATGCCCAAAATGTAACTAATAGGCACAGTGCCAATTTTGTCATTGATGCAAATACTAATTCCTAATAATATTTGTAAAAATCCACTTTTTGTAGGGTTTAATATTGATTTTGTTTTAAATCTGTAATTAACGTTTTTCAAATATACCCATTTTCCTGGTAAAAAGTGGTGAGATTTAACCAGTTTCATTGCCGACATTTCTTATATCAGTGTTGTGGTTGAATCTCTTTGGGGGCTTTCACACCCAAAGTGTTTGGTTCAGTCCAAACAAACTCTGGTGTGTTTACCCACTTGGTTTGGTACATTTCAGCTTTTGTGAAAGCTGTCAATCTGTCAACTCTGGAAGCGAACCAAGACCCTCCTTGTCAAGAGGCCTTGGCCCAGTTGTTTAGTGTGCACCAAAACACACTCTGGTGCATCGTGTTTGCGGTGCGAAAACAAAGCAGACTAAATGCTGTGTGAGCAGAATCAGAATTGGGGTTCATTGCCAAGCAGGTTTTCACATTCAAGGAATTTGCTGTGATATATTGGTGAATGACAATAAACAAACTGTAGCATGAGGAAAATATAGATAAAGATGAAAGCCAGTACTGCAAACATTTTAATTTAAAAGCTTAATATTATGAAATTAACATGTGCAAAGAAAATAATGTTTGAGCAACCTATATTCAGTAATGATGCAACATTACTTGGTAAACACGCGAACGTATCAGCACATGATTGCATGGATTTTCCCTGATACATCACAAAGATGAAAGAGCGGTTCCTCATTAAAAAAGCCAGTGAGAAAGCGACCACACAATAAGTATCCATAATGACACAGGACAAGACGCCCCTGCTCATCATTATTCATCATATATGAGGTCCAATTGCAGTCATGACTAATAATGATTATAAACACTTAGGTCTTCATCATAAGGCGCTACATGACTTACCGTGAGTCACCGGTATTTAATATTCCTATGTAGAGTCCATGTGGCGCTGAAGATGCATGATGACAGTAAATAAAACTGTCCAACCTGTCAGTCCATATGACTTCATGTTTACAGCTCTTGCCATGTTTGTAATACATCTATATGAATATATACATAAATTATGTGTTAAAGTTCATTTATAGACATTTTTTCTTTGATCAGGACCATGTGAACACAACTACACGAGTAAAAGTGACCTTAAAGGAATAGTTTGACATTTTGAGAAATACTCTTATTCCCTTTCTTGCCAGCAGTTATATAATACCCTTCTCATGTTTGTACTGTAAATATGTAGCTACAGTACAGCTGACAGCTGGTAAGCTTATAGCACGTCCACCCACCACCACATCTAAAGCTCTCTAATAAATACGTTGTATCTCGTTAATGTCAAAAATCAAATTCCCAGCGACTGGCTGAGACCAGTTGCCTGGCAACCAGAAAAGATTTTAGGAAGTTACTGCTTTGCTGGCAAGAAATACACAACTTGTCATTTTTTCACTTTGGTTTTTGCACGGCGGAAGTAAACGAGGTATGACATGCTAATTAGTGAGCTTTAGACATGCTAGCTGGCCAATTTTGTTGCTATTGCAAAGAGCCAGGCTAGTTGTTTCCCCATGTTTCCAGTTTTTATGCTATGCTAACCATGCTGGCTGTAGCTTTATATTTACTGGGCAGATGTAAGAGTGGTATCAACCCAGTGAGCATTTTTCTGTTGGAAAAAATGTTTAAAAAGATTTTGATAAAGATGATGGTTGAACATGGTGAAAATCTTCATCCTGTATGTTAGGGACTGCAGCACTAACTACAAGAGAACTGAACACCACAAACTGAACTTTCCAACTGAGACAAAAGGGGAGACTTAAATAGTGGCTGATCGTGCCACTTTAACACAGACTAAGACAGAACATTTAAACAAACTACATTAACTACAAAACATATCAGCATGGTGTTAACTGACATTAACTAAAAAAAAAATAATACTGCTGAAAATTGACAAAGAAACTTAACTAAAAAAACATGCACTAGAAATAATTAAATATTGTTTAAGAATGTGAATAGAAAGATGAGTTTGTGATCTGAAACAAATCCGTGTGTTCAGTTATTTATCTGTTTGCATGTGGGTGTGTATTTTTGAGAGTGGTGCTTAAAAATAAACCTAAAGTAAATGAGGCAAAGAGTTACTGCCATTGTTGTAGTTCAGTGTGTGGCTGCTTGTGTGGCCATCACACTGTAAAATATCCAAATAATAGCCTACAATCACTTTAGATCCTCACTATGAAACTACAGTCAGATTTCTCAGTTCAAAGCAGAGAAAAAAAGCCTCACACCGGACTTTGGTCTCATGGATGAAAATCTTGTGTTTCATTGACTTTGTTGCCCTTTACACTACATCACCTGACTTCCTGTAGCCTTTCTTCCAGAAAGCCTGTCAATGCTTCTGGCAGAAAACTTTCTATCAGAAAACTAACTTCTCCTAATACTTTAAGTCCTAATGCATATACTTTCTGAGTAGTTGAAGCTGTAACCAATATGCCTAAGTACTTGTGCATGTGTGTTAGGCTACAGCAATAAGTGAATGTTTTTTATTTTAAGAAATTTAAAGCTACTGTTGATAATTTCTATAAAAATACTTTTTGTCATTTGCTGAAACTGTCACCACATCCTGACAGTAATACATGAGACATATAATAAGTGAAAAAAAAATGAAGTTCTTCTGATTCCACCTGCTGCTCCCAATGGCATTTGCAAGAATTAACGATGCCTGAAACAACCAATCAGTAAACCAAACCAGTATTGTATTTTATGATTCCACTCAGGTGCTCTGGATTCTTGCAAATGCCATTAGGAAAACAAAGAGGAGCTACAAGAACCTGATTTTTTTTTTCATTAAATGTGTTGAAGTGTTGAAACATGTTTGCCTTTTGTGACACATTGACTTTGTAACTGCATTTTAGCCGGTAGAAAAGATGACAAAAAGAGGTCTTAGATGTTCAGACCATAAACAGTATAATAATTAGTGAATGGAGCGTCTATGACGTCACCCACAGATTTCTGATGAGCAATGATTTGGCTGTCACCGTGTTGGCAGTGCATGACTCAGCTAACTCCTGGCTAATCTAAAAATGGGCAAAGAGATTTAGCGTGGGAGGAGCTGAGGCGGCCAAATGAAGAAAATGTTCTGTCATGGCATCCACCTGTCACTCAAAGCAGGCCCGCCCTTAATTATGCATAACTTTCAGCCTTAACAGGATTTAAATGGGCGAGTTATATAAAACTCACCCCGTGTACAGTTGTCATGAACAAGGAAAATTATCTGAAGAGACCAAAATCGCTATTTTAACATGGGGGTCTACAGGGATTGAACTGCTTTTGGAGCCAACCTCTAGTGGCCATTCGAGGAACTGCAGTTTTTGGCACTTTGTCCTGGTTTCAGTTTTCAGCCCCAGAAGTTGCCGGTTGGCTCAGACCCAGAGCATCACCCAGTTTTCAACAAGAATCAACATTAAAATCCCAGCTGGTTCACACTGGGAATTTTCGCACTAACCCTCCGCAAAAAAAAGCAAATAAACAACTGTTCCTTTAAACCGGTGTTGTCTGAATGCTCAGGTTGCTTCGCCCTGCTACCTCTGTTGATCTTTTATCCCAGCTGTTGATTTTTTTTTTTTTGACATGAGTTTTCCATTTTCAATCTCTGTGCGCTCTCACAGGGATGCACTTTAAAAAAGACAATCTGAAAACAACAGAAAGTCTGCACATGTGTTTTTTGACACCAGCGTGTTTGACTTTTTTCTGTTCGGGATGAGTGTGACTGTGATTTTGCTCAGGATGGGTGTGACTGTGTTGTTAGCTCACTGACAGCTTCGTGCCTCTTTGTGTTTCCTCTGCAGTTGGGAGGATGTGGCATACTGGGGGTGGGAGTGTGGCTCTCAGTGACCCAGGGAAACTTTGCCACCCTGTCATCATCACTTCCCTCCCTGTCGGCAGCCAACCTGCTCATCGCGGTGGGGACCATCATCATGGTGATTGGCTGTCTCGGGTGTGTGGGAGCTGTCAAAGAGAGCCGTCCTCTGCTGCTGACGGTAAGTTATTTGCCAGGATGGTTATTGTTGCTACCGCTGACTTTAAACACAAGGATGTGTTGGTGTGATGATGCCACCTTCTCATGTTGTGTTGTTGCCATGACAAGTAACATCACTAACTTTTCCTAAAGTAAGAAGTCTTTGATGTCTCATACAGCAGCATTTCCTGTTCTGGTCGTCTCCCATTGATATGTCACACTGGAGCATCAAGCGGTGTGTCTTATCAATCCATTTCATGAAAGCTTTAACAATGATTGTTGTGAACAGCTGCTGTTTTGGTGAGCGTCACAGTGGAAAATATCTTGTACACAAAAAGCCTTTCATTTTGCATTTGAGGTTTGTTTGTTTGTGATAAACAGAAGCAGAGCTGAACAGTTATTATGCGTCTCAGTAATCACTGTGGCTGTAAAGGCAAAAGAAAGATTGTACAGCACTGACAGAAACTAAAAACTTCGTTAGCACAAAATCTAAGAAAGAAGCACCTTGAGTAATTGCACAGATTTTCCAACGCATAGACTTTACTTGGGTGGGCCGCTCAGGTAATTTAATGGCGGCCCAAGTATATTTAGAGACTCATTATTATCCCCACCAGGCGTAATCCTTGAAAACCCTTTATTTATGATTCCACTCCGGCAACAGCCATCGCCACAGGCATTGTGTTTCCAGATCATCCTGTTCTTGTGAACGTGATTTCTCCGGAATGCTTTGAGGCAATTTATTCAAACTTGGTACAAATGTTCCCTTGGACTTGAGGACGAACTGATTAGATTTTGAAGGTCAAAGGTGAAGGTCACAGAGACTTCATGTCTGTCCCATTCTCGTCAAGGCGATATCTCAGGAACACTTAAAGGGAATTTCTTCAAATTTGGTGCAAACGTCCAAGAATGACGTGAGGTTAAAGGACAAAAGTCACACTGACCCCAGTGAGCACATTTTTGGGCAGAACTCAAGATTTTATGCACCATTTATGACAAACTCTGTTCTAACAGGACAAAACTATGAGGTGATGACATTTTATATCCAAAAGGTCAAAGGTCAGTCTCTAAGTCAGTCTCTTTCCAGCAGCTGTCAGTTAGCCATAGAGCTAGCTGCCAACTGCCTGTCTGTCAAATAATCAGCTCATGCCAAATCATTAAACTAGAGGAAGACCTTCCACTGGAAAAAAAAAAAACTCTGTCCCTTCAAACATCAGCTAGTGAAGACTTTACCTTTGTGGCTCATTGACAAACCCACACCATTAACACTGATTAGCTGCAGCTGTTTAGATTTGCCATCAGAATCGATGGTGATGACTAAAACCTTCATCTTCAGCTGGTTAAGATATTAAGTATGTAAATAATGGCCTGCCTACAGCTTGTTGAGGCATTAATAATAATGTAAATGATGCATTAAGGCTACACTAACTCAGACTACAATTAATGACACACAACCCAGTAGTTGACTTGCCTGCAAACAACTGCTAAATTATGCAAGTTCAAACTTTATTCAAAGCCCAGTTCACGTTTCTTTTGTCTGACAGCTCACAACAACATAACTTCAGTACTGTGTGCCTGGAATATTACACAGCTAAATACAGACAACAACAAGGCACAAAACATTCAAGTTATACTGTATAATAATCTCCTTAACATGAATAACTTGCACATCTTCACACAGCTGCAGCGACTACTTTGCAGACAAGGGCAATTAAGAAATATGACAGCAAGCAAATTAAATTTCATATTCATCATGAAGAAATAATCAAAACTTAAACAGCATGTTTGTTTCTGATTAATGATAAACGCTCTTGGAGAGAACAGGTTGGCTTTATCTGCAATAACGTCACTAAATCTCTTGGGATTCTGAGAAAAATAAGGGCTTTGTTCACAGTGTGTGTTTCTTTACATTATATTACACTTTTCCAATTTTTACAATATATTGCTGCTGCAGAAACTGTTAGATTAGCAACTTTCTCCAAAGCTGTAGTACCAACTGCACCTCTCTTTTTTAAATTGCAGTTGTTGAGACGTTATCATTCTTTATATCTGCACATTTGTCTTTAAACTAAATACAAAAATGTAGACCTCATAATTTTAGATATTGTTTTGTTAATAATTCACAATTCCATGATTATCAAACTCGAAGGGTCAGAATCTTCACCTTCCATTGTACAAAACCTCCCGTGGTCAGTTTTCTAGCAAATATCGAGGAGTTATTATTTGAACATTTAATGGATTCCTCTTTGTCATTGTCTAGGTGTAATCACAGAGAAATGGTCTGCTGTTAAAAACATTTGGTTTGGAAAAATCTGGCCAGTTGGTCATACTGTAATCATGGCAACTACTCCTGCTTTTGTTTTTTAATTTTCCTCCAGCTCACTATTTTCCCCCTGACCTGTAGTGCTGTATATCCGTCCAGATTTTTTGGGTGTGAGCTGCAGAGCTTTGGAGATATCAGATATCTGCCTTTTTCTCCAATATAATGGAACTAAATGACACAAGTCCTGTGGTGATCAATGCGCAAAAATAAAAACCAGTGTCACTTTCCAAAAATCAGTACTCAAGATAATTCACAGACCGTGTTCTGAGCAGTTTCATGTATGAACTACTTTCTTTTATTATTCTTTAATTTAGTTTTTGGTGCTTTAATGACCACAGGACTTGTGCAATTTAGTGCCATTATAATGGAGAGGAGGCAGACATCTGCACAGCAGAAATCTCCAAAACTCTGCAGCTCACACCAAAACTATCTAGATGGATAAATAGGCCAGAGAAAAGATACGCATTGATTTTGGGGTGAACTGTCCCTTTAATAACTATGGTAATTGTTCTGTTTTGTTTTTTTTCCCTCTGATTCTACTCATTTTATAGATGCCATTTTCAGCTTTTTGTTGAGTTGGATGTGGTTGTATATAAGCCTTCACAGGTTTCATCATCTCACACGTACTTTTATATTTCCTTCATGGGTTTTTCTTTCTGTTTTTTTATGTGTGCACAAAACAAATAAACCTAAACCTCTCCTTAATGGCAATAAAGGGACATTGACAATATCTCCACCACAGTTGTTGCCACCATGGTACTTTTTTGTAGTTGTTTTTCACAGAATATCCTTCAGATCCCCACCTTAGTTTAAACAGCCTGGAAGCTGACATTATAAAGTTATACTTAAACTAAATTATACACACCTGACATTTCCCACACGTTGCCACCATGAGACAAACTGTTTCACTAATTTGAAGAAACTCAGTGAAAAATTGTCCAAAACACAGCCACGACAGCGGAATACAAATAACAAGAGCTATTATGTAACAGAGAAAAGTTATTTAATTTTTCTATTAGAATGAAAATGAGATTTCCAGTAGGGAACTCATGGCTTCCCTGGGCCTCCCGGGAAAACTCCACTGCAGTTTATGAGCCATATGAGGTCTAGCCTTGTTGTCAGGGCTCACCCCAGAACCCCCCGCTGACACGGTTCCTCTTCTTTTATTCAGTTTAATGTCTGGAGATATTTTTAGTAGCTTCACTAATCTCAGCAGAGCAGCCGCTGCCTGTTTGTTTTGGTGGTTAACAGCTGTTGTCATTCATGTCGGAGTACTGACAGTGACTGTTGTAATCACAGGAAAGAGCAGGGCAACACATAATAGCCGTGACCGCTTTTCAACCAATATGGTGTCAAAACAATGTACATCATCTATAATGAAAGAATCTCACTTACCGCTAAGGACCTTTTTCAGTTGATAAAGTGCTAGAGAAGACCTATTATTCATTATAAGTGCTTAAGTGTAATCATAACAAGTGCAGACACTGTGCTGCAGTTCTGATGGCCTCTTTTTCAACTGTCTTTGTGTTTGTATTATTGTATTTCAAGTCATCTTGTCCTCCGATTCAGTCAAAATTACATTTGAATTTTGTGTGCAGGTTATTTTAAAAGCTAAATCAGCAGTAGAAATGTGGAACCTCACACTAATCTGCACTCAAATCTAAGTATAAAGGAAGGAAATTGTCTGTGTGTATGTAATTTGCATATGGTGACAACTGATCATCTGACCCACTTCACACTTGGCGAATTTGGTGCACACAACACAATAACTTTTAATAAACTTTTAATAAACAGGTGACAACAACAGAGAGAGACAGCACCGTCCTGTTATTAACTGTTAATAACTGTCAGTGATCAATGACTGCTGATGATCATCAATGACTTTTAATTTTAGTTTTAACAGTTGATAATGTCAGTGACTGTCAATGACCATCAATAATGGTCAGTAAAGATTAATGACTGTCCAATGATATTAATAACTGTTAATAATTGTTAATGGCTGTCAGTGAATTGGCAATTGTCAAAATAGTTGGCACTTGACTTAATAATTGATTAATAATCACTTAATTGTTGCAGATCCACACCAAATGCATTTTTTCTTACCATCAGTCAAAGTTTTATTTCCACAGTACTGGATATTCTCTGACAGCATTACTATGAAACAATGTTGAGGCCTTCATATTAAACATTTAATTAAATATCAAATCATGTGGAACACGCTTATAAAAATAATATCCGCTATATTTCAGATCTTTATTTGTGGTGGATCAATTAAATTTTATGTGATCAAACCAACAATTTAAAACAGCTCGTTCTCATCCCAGCTGGTTGAGCACAGACGCTGGTTTGTCACGTCCTTCGGTGTCTCGTACTGATGCACAAGGTCCCCTGTAGCAGCTGTGTGAGACGCTGCCAGCAAGCGTGGGTAACGGTCGTAGTTTGGGAAGGTCTGGGCAACAAAACTACTTGGGTAGGTTTGAGAAAATAATCGTGTTTCGGGTTACAGTAAGTACATGACGTGACATCAGTGAAGCAAGTCGCAAGATGAACGTTGCATGATTCAGGTCGCGTGATGTAACTTTTTGTTTTTTCAAATCTTCTCCTCTTCCGGGTTCGGTGAGATGTGCAAGAGGTCAGCATATTCCAGAAAAAAGGGTTCTGGAAATGTGCTGTAACTTTTAGTAATGTTTGGTTTCACCCGGTCGCCTGGGTGAAAGTCCTGCGTTTGTCCACCACTCCTCCATATGCAGAACTTTTGATCTTTATACCATGTTTGAAGCCTGATATTTCTCATTCCACTGCTAATGGGTGTCTTGTGTGTCTGTATGAGTCACAGAGGAGGATGACAAAACAGTGATATTTGACAAGCTGGGAAGAGAACGAGCTGCTTTAAAAGTACAAATAATTGCTACAATCAAGTACTGTAAATGGTTCCCCAAACTGTTTTTAGTCATTATAATGTATTACCACTGATATAAATAAAACTAAAGTGGGCAGCAGGCAGAAATATACTATAAGTAAAAATCAGAAATTTCTAAACAACCAACAAGATGTGTAAAAAAAAAAAAATTTAAGCGCTGTGTGCCCTGATGAATTTTGATTTCTGAGGTTATTACAGCAGGAGAGTCACACACTTGACTGACCTGAATCTGCCACGAGGAAAGAGATATATACTCACTAATATGCAAATCAGGGAAGTGTTTGACATCAAATATTTAACATTTTTATGGTCTCATTTATACAAATTTTCAGCTGAGCTCCAAGTTCAAATAAGGCATCCCTGATATAGTGATACGCCCAGAGCCTTACAAGATTGATAAGTGTTTTGATAAACAAATAAGCTCATGTAATCAAGCGCCGACTGTGTAGCATTTATCAGAAAGAAGGATTCTGGTTGGGAAAAAATAGCATTAATCATAAGAAAAATGGCACAGCAGGAGAAAGCAATTATGAGCTCTGTGGGAATAAGTCTGAGTGTCGATCATTAGCATGATCCATGACATTTTCCCCACAGTGACCAGGCGAATTCCTGCGCTGTGTCAATATAATGAGACCGGACGAATTATAAGTCTGCTTTAATGAGTGACAGAGCAGCCCGTTCTTCATGGAGATTAGAAAAGACTTTTCTCCCTTCAAATTTCAGGGCTAATTAGCATGTTGATCACTGATGAGGGACAGAGTATTGCACCATCGCTGCGAGATGTTTGAGGAATTACTGTTGCGCTCTGTTGCTGGGAAAAGTATTATTGCCTTGTGTGAGTCTGGTAATTTGTAGCAACAAACATCAGAGTTGCTGGTGCACGGTTTTCAAGATATGCCTTTCAAATTCTATGATCTGGATGACTTCAAAGACATTTTTGGCTTTCATATGATTGTAAAACTTCATACAAACACTTTTTTTTTTAGCACACTGCCAGTCAGTTCCTTGTGTAAGCTCTGGTCTTGATGTTTGGCAGAAGAACTGCAGCAGAATTTGGACAGTCACAAAACAGAAATGAGAGCTGCAATATTAGTGAGGAAACTGAACAAAAAGAGTCTTTCAAGCTCTAATATGTGACATTTGCATGGCGAAATTTCTTAAAATGCTAGATATAACAGGTTTTAATGTTAATGTCTTCTTCTTTGCTTGCCTGGTCGGGCGAGTGGGTCAGAAATTTACTTGCCCAAAGTCAGTTTTTACTTGTCCCTATAGAAATTGTGTTATGTATTAGCATTTTAAAATAACAGCAAAGACTAAAGTTAATTGTCATGTTTAATTTAGATCTTCAACGTCTATGAAGTGTAAGAAAATACTGAAAAATGTCCATCCCAATTTTTTAAAGTCCAGGGTGATGTCTCATTTTGTCAGACCAAAACTAAAAGATAACTGGTTTAACATGACAATAAATTAAGAAAAGCAGGAAAACTCCACATTTGAGAAGCTGAAATCAGAATTTTTTGCCATTTTGCATGAAAAAAATCTTTAAGAATTCATCAATTGTCAAAATATTTTAACAGTTTCATTCTTTTTTTACAACTTGCCAACAAGATTTACTTGCCCGACATGGCATTTTACTTGCCTCAGGCAAGAAGGCAAGTCTTACTGTTTAGCCCTGTATATCTTTTTTAATTTTGTTGAGTTGTGTAGTTAAACTATCCCAGATGTTTCCAACACTGTTCAGTGACAACGCGTGTTCACATCCTCCCACTGTGCAAAAAGGAAACTAAAATGTCCCGGATACGACTGCTGCACCTTACGTTTCCCCCCATACAGCCAGCAGCCAGTCAATCATGAGTAAAGCTCAGCTGTCATTCATGATGTGACCTCCCCTTTTTATATCATCAAATAATTAATTATAACCAAACTGATCAGAAAAAAGAATACAAACAGACATCAGCATGATAAGAACCACCTAAAATGACAGAAACCATATTTGGGGAAAAAAAATATTTGCTGTGCTCTTTGATGTTTTTACAAAATGTTTGGTTGTTTTATAAAAAGTAAAAGGTACAAGCCTGCGAGCTTAAGGAGAAAAGTCAGATATGACTCTGAAGATGCACTTTGGTCATTAACATCCAATTACAGCATGAAGTTTGCTTGTGTCTGCTCATAACAGCGAGCAAAAGCTAAAAGTTTATGTAGTAATGAATCAGTTCAGTTTCACACTTTATTCATCTGTAAACTTTGGATGAACTCAGAAACCACTGTGCAATTCTTTGTTCCCAATTACAACTACAAAGCATTCCTAATTTGCCACAAATCTGATTTGTGCCTCTGGTTGGCTTCTTCTCCATAATAACTGAAGAGTACTGGAGTTCTGTCACTGCGGTGAGATTGTCAGGACAGGAGGTCACTGCGCACAGAGAAATAGTTCAGGCACATAATCCACCACAAATTTACAACTTTCACTTTTCATTTATTTATTTATTTTTTGACTCATTGACTGCATATTAAGGACAACTTGACGGCTAAAGTGAAGCCAAAAGATCTCGATCACCATAGGTCATAAACCTCGCCTGCTCCATGTCAGCAGATGGGACCAAACTAAAAGGATACAAGTGGTATATACTTACACATCAAATATATTTTTCCCCCAGAAATGGTTTCTGTCATTTTTGTGGTCTTATCATGTTGATTGAAGTTTAAGTGTTCATTATTCTGTTAATTTTGGTTTCAATTAGTTATTAGATGCTATAAAAAGGAGGTTCCCCTTCATGATTAACAGCTGAGCACTGCTCAACACTGCATGCTGCACAGACTCTGTCTTCAACCATTTTAAGAAATAAAATGGAATTGTCATGTTATGTGAATGATTGTAATTTATAATAATATTTAATGTATTGTAATCATATTTGCCTTATATGCCAATCATTCTAATTACCTGCCAGTCAAAACATCATTCATAACATCATAAGCTGTCAGTGCTGACCTGGACGGCCACCTGCCACCAAGCTGCTCTGCTCCTGAAATTTAATACTAACTCACAAAAGTTGACATGTTTTTTGAAAAGTGAAAGACCTGATGAGCAGACCAACATCTCAGTTGACAAAAGCCCAGCTTAAAAAGAAATCTGACGAACTCCTGGCCACGTAAACCCTGTGAGTTTGATGCAGCATAAATAATGTATGGATTTACTGCCACGCTTAAGAATTGCTCCAAGTGCACCAAATCGATCCCTGCTTTGAGACCCTGAACTTCTGAATTTCAGCGTCACTTGAAACAAACACACCCAGCAGGGGCTGAAAAAACAGCTGACATTGGGCTTTTAAAGACATCTTGCAAATGCGGGCCCCAGTCATAAAGTAATGGTATTTGTGGGGGCCCTGGCATGGAAAACTTTGGGAACCTCCTCAGCTATGCTAAGCTAACTGGTTGCTAGCTCTAGACAGATATCTAAATCTCAGCAAGACAGCAAAAAAAAAAAAGGAATTCATATTGAGTGGGAAAATACATCCCCACCCCACTTCACAGCTCTATTTTCACTTATGCCAAACAGGTGCTCAACTCCAAATAAGTAATAATAAATGTGTTTCTCAACTGTAGCGGCTTACTTATTGTTGTTTTACTCAAATATATGTTCTATCCATCCATCCATCTTCAAGCACATGTCCAAAATTGGGTCTCAGAAGTAACAGTTCCAGCAGTGGACCCCAGACATCCTTTTCCTTGGCCACATTAACCGGCTCTGACTGGGGGATCCCGAGGTGTTCCCAGGCCAGGGAGGAGATGTAATTCCTCCACCTAGTCCTCAGTCTTCCCTGTGGCCTCCTCCCAGCTGGACGTGCCTGGAACTCCTCCCTAGGGAAGCGATCAGGTGGCATTATGCCCGAACCACCTCAACTGGCTCCTTTCTACTCAAAGGAGCAGTGGCTCTGCTCCGAGTCCCTCGCAGATGACTGAGCAGGCATCCCTGAGGGAGATGCCCGCCACCCTCCTGAGAAAACCCATTTCGGTCGCTTGTATCCGCGATCTTGTTCTTTCGGTCATGATCGACTCTTCGTGACCATGGGTGGGAGCTGGAACAAAGAGTGACTGATGGATCAAGAGCTCTCTTTTTGTCCGTCACAACGGTGCAGTAAAGCAAACACAATACTGCAGACTCGACTGATTTAAATCAAGTATTTGAGGTAACCTGCTTTAGAAGCAAACGACACAGCAGTTTTTTAAAAAACAATGCGTCTCCTCACACAAAAATAATTAATCTCAATCATCACCCACAGCCCACCAGAGGTGTGTATCTGCGCCTGCCTCTGCAGAGACCACACCTTCTTCTGTTTTGTCATTATTTAGCTGTGTAAGGTAAGAATGGCGAGCTACAAATACAACTTTAGGCCGATGCAATCATGAAGTTCTCTTCATCTCTGAAATGCTCCATTGATATTGACACATTTTTAAAATTCCATTTATTGCCCGGCTCTCTTTTAGACTGTCTCTTTGATAATTCTGTCTTCCATTTTTGGGTTGCTATGCAGCGTGGGCAGTTGTTGCCAACCCCGGAATAGCTACTTATCCTGCAGGAGTTTACGCCATTAATTCAGTCTTTCCACTGAGAGGATGTGCACGTGCAGCTGCATTAGCAGAGCAGCCAATGATAACACCCGGTCTCTCACCTGACCTGTGATTTTTCAGAGTTTCCTGTCACAGGTCAGATTTCCTAAAGGCGGAAAACAGAGCCAAGGAGAGGTGCATAAGTCTAGTTTTCTCTCAGAGCACTTGATTTACTGAGAGGTTATTATGTAATTATTGCTCAATTGAATTACCACCTACCCCAGCTTTAACAACCCTGAACATCTGTATTTGACATCCTGGGAATTAAACTCAACAATCAACTATCTTTCTGGTGCGCTTGACAAACAGCAGCTGACAAATTTTACGTATTCTACCTTTAAAGAGAACAGTCTTTCCATCATTTGAGTGCAGTGCACTGGTCATGACATTAAACCTGATTTTGGAACAAAATCCAATACCTTGTCCTCCTTAGCTGAACATAAGAGCAATCTGGGGGCACTGAATTTCTCCAGAAATTCAATTTTCGTCAGGGTAATGGTTAATTAAAGTCATGTTTCACATAGTGAGTTTGGACAGTCAATACTAGTGCAAGTCAAAGGACATAGAGGGGGTGTGGTGGGTCTGTGACCTAATCTGTCCACAAATTTGTCAGTAAGGTGAGATCGCTGTGCTGTAATGGAAGCAGATTGTTTATACTGAGCAGCTTTACGCAGCTCTGAGATATAGAGAGCCTGTAAAAATGATTAGACCCACCACATAAAAGGTACACAGCTATCACCTCAAAGGCTTCCCTCCACATACGCTCAGGGCAGCAATATCCCAAAAGGTATTGATTTTTGTAGGACTGTGTGCCTGATATGGCTGTTTCACCAGTCTCACTCGCCTGTCAACAGACAAAGAGCCACTGCACGGAAATCACAGCATGGACGAACATAAAGGAATCAATCCCTGTGCCTGGCAGAGATGGAAAGTGAGGAATTATAAATATTTTTTACATTTACTCCATACAGCCGAACAGAAATATATGTACTTCAGACACCTTACATTTCTGAACAAGCTTCCTATGTTAGTTTTTTTGTTTGCATTTGAGGGAAATTATTGATTATAATTATTTTGTATCATTGCAACAAGACAAAAAAAGACCTAACAAAACGTAACAAGACTTAAAAGACCTAATAAGATGCATACAAAGTAACAAAGATGTAAAAAGAAAAGAAAAAAAAAACGTTCTAAAAGACATAAGAAAATGACATAAAAGTTGTAACAAAATGGACTGCAAAAGATGTAACAAGATGTAAAAGAAGATGTAACAACCTAACAAGACACATGAAAACTAACAAGACAAACATATGTAACAACGCAAAAAAAGTCATAAAAGACATAACAAAACAACGTAACAAAATCTAAGAGGTGTAACAAAATTTAACACATAACAGAACATAACAACAAGATGTAACATGACAAAAAGGACATAACAAAACATAAATGATGTGAATATGACATTACAGCCAAACAAGAAGCATAAAAAGTAACAAGACAAAAAAAGGATGCAACATTCAAAAGACATAACTAGACAAAAAAAAAGTTGTAACAAGAGATAAAAGACATAACAAGATTTTTAAAAAATGTAAACGATTTAACGAAATGAAAAAGACGTGACAAGATGAAAAACAAAGTAATAAGTAACAAAGATGCAACAAGTCAGGACAGACAAAGAGGGCTGCTTTTACTTTTATACTCTGAGTACATTTCAGAGTCTGTATTTTTTCGTAAGTAAGTTAAATCAGTACTTCTTCTAGAGTACAGGTATTTGTACTCCTACTTAAGTAAAGAATGTGTTTACTTTTGACGTCTCTGGTGCTGGACTTTGATTATAGTTCTCATCCTGAAGCTCTGCAGAGGTATCAGTCTCTGTTAAACAGGGATATCAGCACTGCTGGCCGAACGAGACACAACATAAATAACAAGACTATATGCAAGCGGGCCTCTGGAGTGTGTTATTATAAATTTTCATAATGCGTGCAATCTGCATTTAGACGTCGGCGACCAATAAAAGCTGGTGTTCCTCAGATATATTAAAGTCTACTTAAAGAACATATTACAACATAAATCTCAGCTCCCTGGTGACTAATTGCAACACTGTTTTCTGTGTTATGAACTACCCCGCTGCAATAAAACAAGCTGATCTCATGAAAATACTTCAAGAAAAGCTCAACCCTGAGGAGCTCTATTCTGGTGGCTCAAGAAGTCAGTGTCCTGCAGCTTTTTGTCCCCCCCCCCCGAAGGCTGAGTTAGACACAGACCAGCTGTGGCTCATTAACTCTCACGGTACAAAAACTGTAACGGCACAAAAACCTGCAGGACACCGCCGACCTACCACGACTAGAATTTAGAGGTCTTAAAGGACCTCTTCACACAGTTTTATCGCCTATATGATAGACTGACACGATAATATACACCATTACATGTGTCAGTATTATCTGAATCTCGTAGGTTTGCACAGGGAGAGCAGTCGTGAGAGAAAACACGGCGCAGCCTCCCTGGTTTCCAATTCTCCGTGATATCTGGTGATGAGAAATGAGAGGTCTCGAGGCCAAAAATGAATCTTTCTTGCTCTGCCTGCGACGACATGATCAGGGTAAGGATTTCAGGGATGAAAGCAGCCGTGCTACAACATACAGAGAGTCTTGGCAAGTGTGATGGTTTTATATATAGGGATATAACGCTATACGGTGCACAGTGGTGGAAATTACTGTACCTAAGTGCAATGCTGGGGGACTATATTTAGAGGTAGTATATCAGTTTTCTACTTTCTACTTCTTTTCCACTACAGTTCATAGAGGGAAAATTGTGTTGCCTTCACTATATTTATTTCACTGCTATGGTTTCTGGTTACTTTTGAGGTGAAGATTTTAAAAGCACCAGAAAGATACGAGGACGTCAAATACCGGCAGTCTTTTGTTGGGAAAATGTCTCAAGCACAGCTAAATAAAGAGGAAAAAAAGGAAATGCAGGTGGAGAGTATCTGCAGACAGCTTCTTCTACTCAGTCATAAGTGATGATTGAAAGGGATTATCTTTACATGAGTTTATACAATGTTTGTAAAGTAAATGTTGCATATTATGCCTTTGACAAAATATGTAACTTAGGTTTAGTGTTTTTAGAAATTTTAACGCAGAAATGATGCATATAACAGCTGCAAGTAAAGGGTCTGAGTACTTGTCCCACCACTGGCAGTGCATTGGAATAAGTTTGAAAACCACAAGAATGCTGTCTGACAAGAGTTTAGAAAGCTATAAAGCTTTTTGCTCGATACACAACCTGTTTATAGCCCCATTTTGTTTCTTCTTATTCTGATCTCCTATAAATCTTTCCTGCTGTTATGCGGCTGGAAGCCCCTGCTGCAAACAGAATAACGTATTTCAGTTTGAATAATGACAATCCAGGAGAAACATATTGAGCCTGTTTCCGTCCTTTTGTAATGGGATCTGAGTCTTTGTTTATAATAATTTATCATAGTGAGACACTGTGCACACACGAGCACAAAACAACCCCAGCTTCAATTTTAGATAGCTGAGATACGGCATACTGTAGCGCAGTGGTTTTCAAACCGGGGTCCAGGGGCCGACATGGGTCACTGAGTGAGTTGTAGGGGGTCCTCAGCAAAAATAGGAGTAGAATATATTAACTTAAACTTTTGCCACATTTTTTAGAAGCTGGAACTACAAGTGAAGAAACAGAGCTGGGCTTTAATTGATTACAGTGATCCTAGTTTGATTATTGATTAACTATGAAGACTTTTTTTTTTATCTTTAAGCCTAAAGTCCATAAGACAGAATCGTCTCCATATTCAAGGTCAGTGGCCTGATATGGAGGAGTCCTGCAGAGGTCTGTTTTTGCAAACCCACCTGCACCCGCAAAGCAAAGAACCAAGTTAATTTTCCAAGTCGAATCCGCACCTGCCCAGAACTGTTATAATAAGCCCGGTGACCCAGCCTGCACCCGTGATTGAAAACACATATAGTCACTCACTTGTGTCCTCAACTGGCGCAGTTCTCCTGTAGCTGTCGATGTGTTTCCATTAATGATGACAAGTCTCACTGGCAGCTATCAAAAGCAAATATTGTGGTAAAGCCACTGACACCATTATTCCCACAGTCTCTGAGTGCACCGAAACCTTCCCCAACACCCAACTTGGCCTTTGACAATGGATTGTCCACAATTTGTCATCATCCACCGGCTATTTTTGCCTTCAGGTCACCCATTCATTCATCCATCTAATACTTTTATGTGCTGCTTGGATGGTCCCATTTTCCAAAATGGGAAGTTGTTATTCCAACTTTCAGTATGTTCATGTGCTTTTCAGTCATAAAGTGGAAACTACATGGATGCTACTAAATTAGAGGGTACTAGTGTAGAGTAGGGGGACTGGTTATCAGGGTTAATGGTAATGAATAACATTTCTAATTCATCACCGACCACAAATTATGCAACACATGAACTAATAAAAAGTTGTCAACTAAACATTTGCTCTCAGACTTTCCAAGTTGTTCCGACTTGAGGGGCGTTCTCGTGAATTTTCCCAGTCCGGAAATCATTTTTCCCATTATTCCGACAGACATCAGTGCTGTTCTATTGTTTGGGAGGATGTGGAGTCAAAGGTTGTGTTGTAGTTCATTTATTTACTTTACACACAAACTACTATAACAGAAGAGCAGATGCAAATGTATTTCCATTGCCTGCTTTATCTGTCATATAAACAAGTGTGTTATTACACTCTTGTTTAATACGAGCCTTTTAAAGTATTTTGGAATAAATTATGCTGGTTTTTACTTTATGTTTCAATTAAACTTTTTTTTTTTCACTCAGAGAAAAATCCTTGTTTCCAACCAGCTGTTTGGATGTTTCTATTATTATTAACATGATTGGGAAGTTGCATCTGTCCTCTTAAATGAATTATGTTTCATCAGGGAAGCAACAGCTTCAGAATTATTTCTCTGCACTTGACTTAATTGGCACTCTCTTATTGCTTTTATCATCATTAGCCTTACTACACAGTTCACAAATGGATTTTCAGCATTTACAGTTAATTCCTGCAACCCATAATAGAAACTCATTCAATGCTGCAATTTGGAATTCCTCAAGCTAATTCAACAGCTTTCTGCCAGTATATTATAAAAGCAAAATACATTCTTCTGCCTTCAAATGATCCCATTGAGTCTGGCTGTAGCCTGTGGTCTAAAGAGGAGGAGTCAAATTTCTTATTAAGAGCAGATTAATGGGCAAATACTCAGAGGGCCACGGGGGATGGGTCTGTTTGTTTTCCATGTGCTGGTGAGTATCAGTTTCTCATTCCTAACAATGTCCCTTTGCTCTCTGGTGTGATTTCATGGTCTCGAAGAAACACCAAAGAAGGCAGCCGAGCAAAGAGCCATTTAGAGACGGGGAGCAAAATGATTAAAAAGGAGAGAAAGCAAAGTGTATAAAAGTTTTTACTCCAGCTGAAATGTTTTTTTTTACTTTGTTTTCTTTTTTTTCTCAAAAAGTTATACTGTGTTGAGATTAAAGTTTAAAGCCTTAGGACAACCAAATGGTGTGTTCATAAGTTATCAGACATGAACAAAATATCCAGCAATATGTGATTTTTTTTTGGGAGCAATTTCACATCAAATGTCTCCAGCTGCCTCAGGCAGGCAAAAACAATATATATCCCAACAGAATTCAAATACCTTTCGATATTTATTATGCTAAATTGAAGGGAAACCATGAATTTTTTCTTTGGACACATTACGATAATGAATTTCTGATTAAAAAATAAGTTTAAAAACATAGAAAACACTATTTTGTGCCAAACAATGAACTGTGACTCATAATAGAAGAAATAATAAAAGAAAGTTTATTATACTAAGTTTTAATAAGTATTTCCCTAAAATCTTCACAGACAAACTGATGTTGGCTTTATGAGAATCACTCAGCTAAAGCGAAAAAGACAAGTAGTCTTGTGTGTAACAAGACCACTAGGCGACTTGGGAAAGATGTTAAAAATTTTCCAGCAGATCCATGTTAAGTTCACATCTTTGCTACATCCAATAAATAAACCAAATAAACTCCTAATTCAATGGAAAAATACAACCTGTACCATCTGAATTCAAGTTCCTCTCTTTTACCGAACAAGCGTCCATCCATAATCTATATCTCTTATCTGCGAAGGAGTTCGGGGGGGCTGGAGTCTGTTCCAGCTGACACTGGGCGAGAGGCGGGGCAAACCCTGAACACCAGGACGTCAGCTCATCACAGCGCTGACACAAAGACAAACAGTCATTCACTCCCCTTCAGCCAATTTAGAGTCCCCTAATATAAACACCTCCCTAACTCAATTAATCTAAGCTGCATATCTTTGGACTGTGGGAGGAAGCCGGAGCACCCAGAGAGAAACCACACAGACATGGGGAGAACATGCAGACTCCACACAGAAAGGCCCTGCACCAAACACTGCTTTGGAGAACCTTCTCACTGTGAGGCAACACAGTAAGAAGTAGTTAACCACTGCACCCTCGAGCACCGTGCCACCCTTTTTTATGCCTTGTTAACTCAAAGAAAAAAACATTTCATTCAAACTTGACAGAAAAAAAAAAGAATCTCTCCAAAACTGCCTTAGTCGGTGTTTCCACCGTTCCAACAATCATCAACTCTGGTTGAGTAGAAATAAACCCTTAATTCACCCAGTTAGATCTGACAATTTTCTGGCTCTGCTGTTTTCCTCCCGCTTGTTCTTTGGCTCGGTGGGTGTGTACTGTGCTGCTGAATGAGAGTCTGTCCCTGAGCAGGGACTCTCACTTGTTCCTCAGAGGTAGACAAAATAAATTGACAAAAAATTACCCAAAAAGGAAAAATAAACGGTAATTAACTCAGCTAACTGCTGATGCTCCACTCGCCTAGCCCTGCTCCATAAAAAGACCAATGATCTGCTGGAAGCTTGGTTTCAGACTTCTGAAATGCTGTCAACAGCTGCATTTTTCTACAATTCAAGTAGATCTGCTGTCCTGCTGAAAAGCACAGTTAAGAATGTGGACGCCATCCTCCAGATGACAGAGCCAGAAAAACTGCAAAACAAAATCGCCAGTGCTCAAAAAATGTGGAACAGGTAAACAGAACTAAATGAACTGTTGTTGGTGCACAGGACTGATAACTATTGACTGGTAAGGGTGAGAATCTCTTGGCACCTCATGATCCGATTCTAATTCAGAGGGCTGTAATAGAATGATAAAACTTTTATCGATGGATCTTGATGCATCAAAATCTTTGATTTCTGTAAAATGCTTCATGCGCTTTTAAACCAGTGGTTGCCAGTCAGATTGCATCCATCTGCAGTGGCTCACATTCAGCCATCTTGACCAAAACTCAATAAGTAGCCATGTTAGAACATAAACACAACGCACATGTTTACGTCCAATAACATTTCACCATCCCATTGATTCAACCAGGAACAAACATACAGGCCGTTCTTAAGGAATTGTTACAGACGATCATAATTTTAACGTTTTCTGTAGCAATTAATAATTTCTTAAGAGAGAATCACAAAGCTTTTAAGAATCATTTTTTCCCCCTGACTCCTACTGACTGGTTAAAGCAAACTAATCCCTCCTGAGCTACCATGTACAGTAGATCAGACTGAATAATGGGGTGCAAATGTAAAGGCAGTTCAATTTGATCATCAGGCTTCTCTGCTGGATGTGTAAATTAATTAGCATTTGCGAACAATGTTTTGCTAACACATTTCCATAAGAACAAATCTAAGATATTGTTTGTCAGGGCTGTGTGCTCGTCAGAATGGATTCATAGCTTGTCTGCTTGTTTCAGATTTCAGCTGCCTTATAGTGGCCAGCAATCGTTAAATGCAGGAAAATAATAACATAATATGAAGGATAAAGGCTCGTGGCAGCATGGAGCTCTTGACCAGATACTGCATATAAATTTCTAGCCAAGTTGCTCAGTTGACCCTTCACTCTTTCAGTGCTGTAGAGGGAAAAGATTTTCTTTTCAGGATCAACAGCAGGTCAAGAAATATCACTAAAAGACAGAATGGCACAAATTTAAACTTAGCTTTTGTCATTTTTTGTTGCCTCTGTTGGTCTCCCCCATTTCTGTATTTGAAAGAATCTTTTTTGCTTTTTGAATTGCAGTGCATTACAAAAAAAAGTATAGTATATATAGTGAATGTCTGGGGTAGAACCCTGTATTTTCCAAAATGTCACATATTCAGAGTGTTTCTTTGCTTGACTGAATTGTATTTTGACATTACCTGCTGGCTTGTTAGAGGATTTCATCAGACCAAAATGCTTGAATTTTTTCAATCCACAGTGGAGCCTCTCTCTTCAGTTTAAATAAACACCCAAAAATCCCTCCAAATTGGAGTTACCTGGAATTTTACACAGCAGAGGGCATTAAGTGCAGACAATGAAGCTTGACAGAACAATAGAAATTGATTTCAGACATTTATTTGAGAGCACCTCTTGAAAAGAGCGTCAGTGAGTCAAAGACACCGTGGGCAATATGCTGTTACCTACTCAGTCTCTCACCTTCCAGTGTTGTCATGCTCAGTGATTCATTCATGCAGGTGCTGCCAAAAAGACCTTGGGGGCAACTGGCAGCCCCGCTCGATGCTGGTCTTGTGAACCAGCAACACTCGCATCCACTGTCAAGCAAACGCTTGGAATACACAGAGGACGTGTAGCCATGGTGTCTTTGAAAAACAACATCTCTTCTTTTGAAATCTGTTTTGACCCTCTGAGATGGTCTCATGCATTCTGTGCCTCGCTTTAAAAAAAAAAAACAAAGAACAGTCATGCAGCTCTGTGAGGCACAGCAGTGCTTTGAGGTAAATGCTAATATCTGCATGCCAACATCGCCAACAAGAGTGTTGACATGCTGATGTTTAGCGGGTTTTATGTTCACCATGTTCACCATCTTAGGTCTGCATCTGCTTGTTGTTGTGCTAGTAAAAGTGAAAATGCCCAAAAGAAAACAAACCTTGCTGCAATTTTCTTTTAAAGTTGAAACTTGAACTTGCCTGAGAATCATGATCTTTTTCAGTTTTCATCAGTATCGGAGTAATCAATCATAGTGTACATCTTACACTGCAAATATGAACTGCTAATAGGTAATTCGACATACTTTTAAGAATTCCAGTTTGCCAGCCTGTTCTCTTTCCCAAGTCATCAAATACCAACGTTTTGTCATCAACCCTTGTGACTCATATAGACAGAAAAGGTACCCTGTAGCGACTTTATGAGATGCACCGGACTCTGGACGTAGTATAACAAGTGAAAAAGCCTGTGTTTGGAGGAAGTGGGGTGGACAGATGGGTCAAACAAATGCAGGACTTTCCCCCAAGAGACCAGAGTTCATGTCCCACGTGAAACCACGTTATCAGAGGTACATAACATGATGTGCGTCACATGACTTTTGTCTTGTGACTTGCTCTTACATTATGAGACATACCTAACATTTTTCACAAAGCAATGAACATCACCCCATCTGAGTTGAATAACTAAGGCTTTAGAAGATGCCCTCTGAATATCTGCACCAAATTTCATGGTGATCCATGGAGAAGTTGCTGAGAAATGTCTAGACCAAAGTGGTGGACAGACAGAAAAGTTAACCGCTATTGTTCTCCACAGAGCTGTTGTGTTGATGCATTCGTCTGCAGGCATAAATTGATCATTGCATGCCTTTTCATCAAGATTTTTGTTTGTGACCCTCTGGAACGTTGTACCATTGTCTCTCAACCCTCCCTGGTGCAGACAGTCACTCCCATGTGTGAGACAGAGCCATGTCCCAGCAGAGGAGTTGATGGATGAGCTCGTGACTGTTTTAAGCACTCACATGGGCCCACAGGAAGAAGATATATCACCCATCAAGCAGCTCATCCCAGCCGCTCTGGAGAGGAGGGGCGGATGGAGACTGGCGAGGAATAAAATGTGGCTCTTCTAACAAATTCAAAAGTGGATAGAGGAAAACTGTATATCACCTCCCCAAGTCTGTCCTAGCGGCTATGATTGTCCAACCTCCTCATCCCTCTCTGCACTCTTGACCTGTCAGTTAGAAATATCGAGGCTGAACAATCCACAGCTCTTCGATTGTCCTTACTTCACCAAACTCCTTCTCCTTGATAGTCTACGGCCATTTCTGTCTTTCATTTCGTACATTTTCCCCTCTCACATTCTAGTGTCTGCTGCCTTTTCCATTCTCTTCACTTTAGACTCCATTCACTCTTCACAGACAGATGCCTATTATCCCCCTGTGGCCTTTTCCTCCTAGCTGATAAATGGCGTATTAAATAACTCAGCTGTCCTCTCTCTTCCCTTTGTGTCTCCCACAGTTCTTCATCCTCCTCCTGCTTATCTTCTTCCTGGAGATTCTGTCCATCATGCTTTTCTTCATCTACCAAGACGAGGTAAGACACCTTGATGGCTTTCATCATGTTATACGCTGTGATTTTCTCCAGTCGAACAAGATGATAAATGGCTGTGGAAAAGCCCTTAATATGTCATGCAGATTGCTGATGCTTCAGATAAAAGCTGGCATGTAAAAGAGATGCGTCTCAGGAGCGAGGTTTGTTTTGAAGTTCATACAAGCTTTGTTGTTTGTTGGTTAAGAAAAGAGCACGCCAGCTGAAATCCTGCATAAAACTAAGGTCTAATGAAACTGAAATTATTTTGTTTTGTTGCAATATCTCTGGGCTATGAGATTGGAGAAAATACACGCTGTCCACAATTTCCTTTCCTTGTTAATAAATCTAAATCTATCTGAGTTCATGCATTTTGGATGATTTTCCCTGTAAATAAACAACTCAGGCAAGAGAAGAACGTCTCCTAATATGAATTTGTAATCCCTTCACATTTTTAGCCGAGGTTTTAATAATGCATTGAAAGAGCATGTGAAATTCCATCTATAGTAATCTTAATTAAATGTCTGAGGCCTGGATTTAGGATTTGTTGTGAATTTCTAACAATAAGTACAATAAATTATCCCAACATGGCATTGAAAATATAAAGCCCTGTCAGAATCATCACATTTTCAAGTTTTCTTCAGTATCAGAGTAATCCAGTGATATCATACATCCATGGGTACACTGCAGACATGAACTGCTAAGAGCTAATTTGGCATACTTTTAATCAGTCAAGCAGTCAGTCAAGGAATCAAGGTACTTTATTATCAGTGCGCAAAACTGGGATGTACACTACACACAAAATACAACAGACAGATAATTAATTACCTGTAAAACAGACTTTTAATATGTTACTGAGATCTTCTGCTAAATGACATGTCACTCAGTTGAACTCGGTTTTAATAAATCGGCAGTAAAAAAAAAAAAGTGTAAACTGTGTCGTTAAGATTTTCTGGGAAACATCACATTTATTCACTTTACATGGAGCTAAAATGAATACAGAATTTTGTGAAATGTGAATGAGTTAGTGTCTGTCAATAAATGTTAAGAAATCATGGATTATCTTTTAGAAGGAGTGGATGTTTTACCGTGAGCTCAGCTCCGAGGCAACATGGCCTGAATCCACGCAGAACTTGAGCTACGCTACATTACCTTTAGTGCTTAAAGAGACTCAACATACATGGTATCAAATCAATCATCTTATGTAACTGATATTTAACTTGACTGACGCCATGGGACGGTATGATCTCAGGTGTCTTTGTCTCTTTATTCCACAAGGCGTTCGTCTTAATTAGGAGCGATACGCTCAGTCTTACTTTGGGTTTGAATATGAGAGAAAAGTGTCCACAGACAGGTTGTCTCTCCTGTTTCTTTTCTTTTCTTCCCACCTGACAGGCTGCTGAAGATGAGGCACGTTGCTAGATTTATTAATGCATCAAGATGCCTGATTACTGTGATCTAATTAGGTCATCCATCCAAACAGAGCCTAAGAACTGGTCTTGTTTTTTATTTGTCATGGTAGAATAAACTGATTTTTAGTCATGAAATAAAAGGACAGCAACAATACTACTGTTTTATTTTCGACAAAGTTAATTCTGTTATACAGTTATTTACATATATACACATACAGACCCAGGAAAAAAGCAGCAACAAGGTCGACTCTGACTGTGTTTCAGCA
This sequence comes from Lutjanus erythropterus, assembly GCF_056507025.1. Classification (NCBI taxonomy): domain Eukaryota; kingdom Metazoa; phylum Chordata; class Actinopteri; order Lutjaniformes; family Lutjanidae; genus Lutjanus; species Lutjanus erythropterus. The sequence goes on along the minus strand of NC_139317.1, from coordinate 9,794,573 downwards.
TAAAGCATCACTGATGTAAAAACACAGAGTCCTCCCCTCCTCGTCCTGCTGGAGTCTCATCTGTTGCGTCCTGGCAGCGTGGGGGAAGCTCCGCCCATCAAGTGCAACACCTTGATCCAGGATATTGCGGTTGAGTAGGTCTCTGTAGGATGTTATAGACACAGCAGTCTCTGATTTACCATTTTTTGGCCCATTTTGTCCATCTCATAGTGAAATTCAATCCATCTTAATTAAATGTTTAAGGGCTGAATTTTGGATTTGTTGTGAAATTTTAACAGTAAGTTGAAAATACTATTGTTATAATACAAATATAAAGCCCCGAAGATTCTTGTTGTGACAGTGTGGCTTCTGTTCTGTCCATCAAACAGAGAATAACAAACATCATCTTGACGAATGGAGTGAGATTAAGGAGATTAGTTTGACTACCGGAGGGAATTACATCCTCCTAAAAGTCTTAGCTGATGCTATGAATGACTCAAAAGTTTTGGAAAAAAGTAAAATGTTTCAAACCCCTTGAAAACTTGAGAACATGTTATCTTGTCATGCAGAACTGGTGTTGCCACAGTCTGAGGACTGCTACAACTATTCACATAATCACTTACAAGTACAGTTAAATTGGTAACAAACAAAAGAGCCTGAACATTTTGCAATAATAGAATCAAAAGCCTAAAGCATGTATGTCTTAATCAAATTACTGGTTAAATTCAATTACAGCATGGCAAACGGTAACAAGAACAACAGCAGTGAACAACTGACTGCTTCTGTATAATTTCATGGTTGATTCTTTATCAATTACGTGTTGAATTGACATTTCAAATTCGATAAAGCATTCAAGGCTGCAACTAATGATTATTTTTAGAGTTGATTAAGCTGGTGATTTTATTATAGATGAACGGATTCATTTTTCAGACAATAGAATTTTAGAAAAATTATAACATTTTGTTAGAGCAAAGTTAACATCTGTAAATTGCTTGTTTTATTAGACCGCTATAGGAGAGTGAGAGATTTAGTAGAAAATATATTAGGACTGGCCGATTGGAATAAAGATGAATTTATCATCTATCAACAATTGGTTGAATTCATCGCTGCTTGTTTTTTTGGGGGGCGATATCTGTCATTGTATTTGCTAATGTAATGGTCTGTCAGAGTGAGGCTGTCACTCTGCTCCACGACACGCTGTCATCAAGCAGCACAGTACACGCCCACTCATCCCGACCATGAGTGTGCTGAGCTGGGTGAGGAGTGAGAGGCAAACAACCTGCAGAGTCAGACTCTTTGCACCCTTGTCATGAGATGAATTAAGGATTTTATTTGAGCAAACAAAAGTTAGTGATTGTTGGAAATGCTAACAAATTTTACTGAGACAATTTTGTCGAGTTTTACATGTTTTTATGTCAAGTTTGAATTAAGTGTTAAGTGTGAATTTGAGTTAACGAGCCATTTAAGCTCATCTTAGTTTGGTAAAAGCGAGAAACTTAACTTCAGAGGATGAACGGTTGTATTTCTCCGTGTGAAAAGGAAATTCGGCCAGTCGCCAATGGATGGGCTGACAACGGTTGGTTAGAAAATTTTAACACATCGCCCAACCATACAGTATATTTAAAAAAACAAACTGTATATAGAAATGGACAGCGCGAGAGCTCCAGGAAAGTGAGGCCAAAGCCTCTCGATCGCCCCCCCCCCCCAGTGGCTGGCTGCAGTATAGATCATAAATCCTGCCTCTCCAGTGTTAAAACGTGGAGTGTGGACCAAAGTGAGTACATGTCAAAGAAATTTTTCCCAAAGATCTGACAGAAAGGTCTCTGTCATTTTAGATAGTTCTTCAGTCATATGCCACTGCCTGCACCTTTCACCTTAAGAGACACTGAAGGTGGCTTTTCTTTTTTTGTATTTGAGACAAAGGACAGACAGCAGACGGTCGCCATGGACACTGAAATCTTGGAGTATCTCAAGTCGGGTCTTGAGTTGGATGTATTGAACAAATTCCCCATGATCAAACCTCTCTTTGAGCCAATACTTTAACACCATCCAGACTAGTGCGCCTGTGGAGAGGCTTTTTAGCTTGTGAGATCTTGTTAGAGAAACAGACTGTCCAACACAGGTTTTGAAAAACAGGTTTTGAAGTACTTTTAGATTTTGTATGTCAGCATGTGTTTTGAGACACTAAGTGGTTCATTGGTACTATAGACTATACAGCTTGGTGTTTTATTGTTTTTGATTGTGTAATATGTCTCTGCCCAGTTCAGACATGTGCAAGGAATCACAAAGAAGTTTTTTTGTTGTATTTCCAAACACTGGTGATAAAATTGAACAATCTTTCAGGACTCATAGCTGTAGCCTTAACGATAATCATTACCACAGTTACTGAAATACTGTGGTCCCATGATGCCTACCACAAGTTTGAGCTCATTACTGTCATCACTGCTTTTCTACTTTTATTCTGAAGGGTCAGTCTCGTGTTGAGATCAGCACATTGACCTCTTAATACATCTATGGATCAGTGCTGCCACACACGTCAGGGATAAAGGCATCTTATGATGCCAATGGGCAGCTAGCAACATGCTAATAACAACAGCTGTTTTCAAGACAGAAAAATAGATAAACAACTACAGAAGACTGTTAAATTTATAATTATGGGTTTCTTTGACCAAACCTTCAACAATACACTGTATTAGATCACAAAGGAGCCGACATTGTAAAGGCTCAATGCTAGCATTAGCTTATGACATTAGCTTAACCTTATCCTGTCCTGCTCAGCTTACTTCGCAGATAACCCCCCTCATTTTACCTGCAGTTTGGAAACAGTGTTACAACCCCCAAGTTGGGCTAGGGGATGAGGGGTGTAACAATAACTAAATTTAACCGGGGGGAAAAGGAATGAAGGAAAACTGAGACAAAAATGCAAACCAAAGCTCTTTTATGAACAAATTGTGTAAAATTAAGTTAACAAATAAAATAAAACAAAAGGGTTAACTTAATCTACTAAAATCAACAACAACATCACACACAAAGACAACAAGTGTCCATGCTAGCCAGTGAGGCTAACAAGAACACAAACACTGAAGACAAAAAGTGCCTTTGTTAGCTGGCTGGGCTAGCAAAGCACATGGGGGTGCCCGAACGAGTGTCCTTGCCAACCATGTAGGATAACAAGGCACATGAAACATAAAGACAAGTGACTTCACTACTAAGTGAGAGCGCTACCAAAGCACTTGTCAACCACCACGAGTAGTCTAACCTGCCACTGCAGGATTAGACTACAGACTTGCAGACTGTAGTCTGCCAAATGGCCCACTGACTGCACTCTCCAGGTTTTTAACACCCTGGGTCTTGATTGCAGAGTGACTGCACCTGCTGCCAATCACTGCAACCTGCAAGAGCGCAGAACCTGTTCTACAATACACAGACACTGTGGCACGTAAAAGACAGACTTTTCTTGATCTTGAGAAGCTGCAGTGTTTATTAACTGACACACTGTAACCTGTCCTGTATATTTACTGCCAGGGTGACAACTTTACCTAATAACCTACAAACTTCTAAGTCTCTGTTCCTCTATGTGCAGCACAGACAGTCTGCTGCTCATTCTCATTCACTTACATGTTGCACACACTCATGCACTGCCCTGTTCTTTAAAGGAGCTATGCTATGCTTATGACAGTGTGCATCAATAAAGTCCACTAAAATGTAATTATTAAGGCAGTTGTGGTAAACCACCATCCCACAGGAATTTGTTGCTTTGTCACTATGGGAAGAAAAAATCCATACAGTCACAGCCATATTAATAGCAGGCTTCTTTTGAACTTGACAATTTGGCTGACTTAATTTAAGACATTTTTTTCATCCCAGTGCATGACTCAAGTACCCTGTAATTAGATGAAATAATATCAGGTGCAGGTGTTATAGTTTAATTTAGTGAGCAGTATATCAGGCGCCCCCTAGAGGCACATAATGCAATCACTGCCGGATGGAGTGGACTCAGAGCTTAGAGCCCTATCATAAATCACTAGAAATTTCTTAACCAGTTGCATTACATTATTCATGTGCTGGGACAGAGAACATTGTCCCTGAAGACTTAGGCCAAGGCCAACCCTGACTCTGATGCCTTTGTAGATTTTGGTAAATAACAGTCTACTTTGATATTTCCCCCATATTTCTGTCTGAATTATATTTGCAACTATAGACCTTGGACCTGCATGTACTTTGTACTGGCTTTTATCTGCTTGTTATTGTAATTCTGGCATGATTATATGATTGCCTAATGTGTTGCATTTTCATCTCAGTTCGTCTTTGGTGGTGTAACTCAATGAGTAGGAGTAGCACGTTCTTCTGGGCTTTCAGCCAATCAGCACAGCTCTGTTTAGCTGTTAATGAATGTTTTCTTTTATCACGCCTCACCTTTTCTCTTAGGATCTGTGTTCCCTGATGTTCAGTGCACCCCATTATTCAGCCTCTGAATTATTCAGTTTTGTCTACCCAGGAGGCGATTAGCGACACAACGGAGTGAAAAATTTATTGATGGTCTAGATGTTCTGCAGTACTGGTGCACCAAGGGAAATTGCTCACAGTAAAGAATGGGCGGCCATTGCCAAAACTGTCATTGATAGTTTTTAAAACAGCATGGGACTTGTTTGCTTTGTAAATGGTTGAATGTGATCTCTGCTGGAAAATGGAACAAAACACGTGCAGCACAATATCACAAAGAATGTTTAACATCATAGGTCATCTTATTATGTTGGATGTTGGACGTTTTGCACATTAACTAAAGTTAAAAATTCACTGTTGTATTGTTTTTCCATTAGGTGTGCAAGGCCCCTCTCTACAAATAGTGTTGCAGGCCCAAGTGATAGGAATTATTCCGAGGTTACAGTTTATTATCTGTGTTGAATAAAATGGTACTCTTGCATATATTCAACAGCTATTCAAATGACGCTGAGTGGTTGTTTTCTACACTACTAAATAAAGATATTCCAAAACTATTTTTTCCCTCCTACTGATTCTGATACCTGAGGTTTGCATATCAGCCAATACAGAGGACAATAATTATGAACAGACTTCATAGAAACATGAATGCCATATAACTTGATTTTGCTGTCAATGAAGGAAAAAATGATGTGGGATACTACTTTTAAATAGCATTACATGAAACTGGATTGGAGACTTGTGTACTTGCCAATACATATACCAGCGTTTTAGGCTGTATTGAAGGCATTTTCGCACAATGCAGGAGACAACATGCCAATTCTCAGTCTGATATTAAAAGCACATGCTTTGCACATCCAGCCATTATCCTTTCCTATGACTCCTTTTTGTATGCTGTAAGAATATTTTCAGCTGTTTGTTCAATGAAAAATGACAGCAAAGACTGATTTTCAGTTTCTGCATCCAATGCAAACAAACTGTGATTAAGGATAGATTGATACTATGCTGCCAATACAAAAGCCCCGGTTACACCAGACAAAAAGCCCCACTAAGACCTATTAAGATCTGGCTTTTGTCTTCAGTGGGAAAAGGGAACAACTGACATTTATTCTTGGATCAAATGACTCTGCAGTAGTCCTTGGTATTTATCAGCTCCAGCTTCATTCAGCAATGATGGAAACATGACACCTGGGTGGACACGCTAATTTTTGCCCCCTTTTCTGGCAGAAGCAATTAAAACTTGTCACTTCTGTCGGTAACTTCTGTGACTCTTTAGCTCCTTTTTTATGTACATGTGCTGGCTTGGCCTGATCTGACTTTGTTTGGCTCAACTCCCCAATCCCGGCATGGCAGGGATTTGCATCTCCATTGCAACAGGGCCACCTGCAAGGATATGCAAGGATATATACCTTTTCTGTGGTCTGCAGAGCTATTTGTCCATCTATATTGTTTTGGTGTGAGTTGCAAAAGTTTGGAGGTATCAGCTGTAAAGATGTCTGCCTTTACTCGGATATAATGGAACTAAATGGCACTTAGCTTCTGCTGCTCAAAGCACCAAAAAATACACTTGAAAAGCCTCAACACCAGTGTCTCTTTCCAGAAATCATGACCCAGTTGCTCAAGATAATTCACAGACCATATTGTGAGCAGTTTTATATAGAAGCTACTTTCTTTTCTTTCTTTCTTTCTTTTTTTTTTGGTGCTCGAGCACCACAAGTCAGATGCCATTTCATCTCATTATATTCCAGAGAAGAAAATATCTACAGCCGATATCTCCAAAACTCAGCAACACACACAAAAAACAGTTGCATAGAATGATAAACAGAATATGCATTTTTAATTTATGTGTGAACTGTCAAAGCAAACTAAAATCATTAAAAACCTTAAACACAAGTAAATCATGATTTTAGTGTTGTCTTGGCTCTGTTATTGAAATATTTGAAACAAGAACATAGTGCACTGTCTGAGAGGTGAAAACGCCCCAGTAGAGTTTCTGCAAATAAACTCCTGGGGTTATTTATTATTTGGGCAATTACGTTGAATATAGCATAAATAAACTTAGTTGGAGAGTAAAACTTTCATCCCAGGGAAAATTGGCCAATATTTCTTTCCATGCACAGAAACATTTTTGGGCCCACATTTTATGAGATCCTTGTCAGTGTTATTTTGATTTTATCCTCTTGAGTGTCCCAGGGTTTTCAGATCTCTGATTATCAGGGCCTGCTCCATCACCATGGTAACTCCCTGGAAGCAGTCCTGCAGTCAGAGTACAATCTGATGCCACTCCTTCAGTGTGCAATGCCTCTGAAATGCCATAACTTAAACAGTGCGTGCAGCAGTAGGTGCATGCTGACGAACTCCGTCCCAGGCTTCAGGGATGGTCATGCTCAGTGGTCCAGTTTATTACACCTGCTTTAAACCTGATAAAAAGCTGCGTGACGCAGCTGGAAGCTACTTCAAACAGCTCACAGATCTCCCATGCAGCCGAAACGGTCACCGTTTGTTTCACTTTGTTGGCTCCTAAGGATGATGAAAAGGTCCTGTGAGGTTAACGTCGGTGGCACCACTGTGACTCAAAGTGTCAAAGTGAATAAAAATGAGTCTGACTCAGCGGCGTGATATTGAAAATGGATGCATGGGTGTTTTATACCGTCTCAGCATGCGTTTACAACCATGTCTGCTTGGCTTTATTATCACCTCAAGGGGAAAATCACCTCACCAGACAAACATAAATAGAGCTATAACAACAACAGACCACCAGCAATATTCCCTTTAAGGGTTGGAGAACTCTCTATGATTTTCATCTTAGAACAACTACAATCTGTATTGTTTTATTTTCAATTTGCAGGTCCCATTCAGAACCCTTTTAATCCAAAGAACCTTTATTGGAATTTGGGAGTTCTTCAAGGATTGTGGGAATCTCTTTCACAGGGGTTCCTTAAAAGTTCTTTGTAAGATAAATTAGAAGGGTTCTCAGTAGAATCCTCTGACTAGGTTTTAGACAAAACCCTTGAAATATAAAATAGTTCTTGGTTGAACCCCCCTGGGTAGATTATAGGTAAAGCCCTTTGAATATAAAAGGGTTCCTGGTAGAACCCTGTGGGTAGGGTCTTGTTAGCACATATAGAAGGTTAAAAGGTTCTGGATAGAGCCCACAGAGAGGGCTCTGGATGGAACCATTACACCATGAAGGGTTCTCTGTGGAGCCTCTCTTAGGGGGTGCTGGATGATACCTTTCACAAATGATTCTGGTATAACCCTTTATGTTGAGTTCCAGGTAGAACCTTCTGAAAAGGTTCCAGGTGGAACCTTTATAAAAGGTTTTCCCAGGAGCCATAAAGGGTTCTCCTATGGAGACAAGCTGTTGGCAGCTTTATTTCTAGGAGGAGTGGTTGTGAAAATCTGATGCCATGTCAACAGTCTGATGTTCTCTGCTTTGACAGTTGATCAATTTCGGACTTAATGAGCCTCTGAGACCTCTTAAGTGAGGTGATAGTTAATTAAACGCTTGTTAGCATGATGTGTATGCTTGTCTTTAATTATTGGCATATGCTTTTACTGCTCTGCATTCAATCTGCAATGTAAATAAAGCTTGGTTACATTTTTGTCAGTAGTATAGAAGTGTTTCGGTCAGCCGACTCGGGCAGAACAGAGCATGTGTGCAAGTAAAAAGCCTTATCATTAAAACCCATATAAAATTGCCCCTTACTAGAAACTAGAGTTTGTTATATGTCAATCAGGTGGCAAGATGCAAAAATAACTGCAACTACTTCCAATTAATCCCAATAAAGATGCTTCACATGATGGCTAGATAGCAGAAGAGCACAAATTAGCAGCCAACCAACCCGAGCCCACAAGCAGATCTCGTCACAGCGTTAAAGCAGCCAGCAGCCGAACAGCATCACAGCCACGCACACAAACACCGACTCAACAGAGGCTGGGCATCACTTCATAATACACATCCCTGTTTCCCAAACTTTGGCACGCCAAATCCCCCATACCTTCAGAACAAAGCGACATACCCTATTTATAGCCGTCGCCATGGTGAAGGCAGTGCATTCAGATGCTATTGAAGATATTGCAAAGATTTGAATTAAACTGCATGTAAAGAACAAAGAGAATGACACGTGTGTGCTTGTGAACAGATACAGTAGGCTCTCCCACTGATTGGACACAGAGGAAGAGAGATAAATGGGTGAGTAGGCCCAGCAACCTGGTACAAATAATAAGAATATCATAATCACACCATTACACCGCCATTATATTTCTCCCCTGTTGTACCCCAGAGAGCAGAAATCTCAAACTGCTGGCCTGAGGACCTGCTCCTTCTTCCTCCACCCTGCAACGTGATGTCCAGTACATAAAATTGTTTTATTTACTGATTTTTTTTTTCTCATTTTTTACCAATTTAAACCGCCCCTTTACATACAACTGTAATAAAAACGCAATTTTGCGCTTGACAAAAGCACAGAAACAAACAGACCATGCTCAGCTACCCATTTTCATCAGGGATATTAAAGGGATAGTTCACTGGAAAAATGAAAATCCAGTCGTTATCTACTCACCCTTGTGCCAATTGAAGGTCAGGTTTAGTTTTGTGGTTCACAAAACTGCTGGAGCTTTGCATGAAAACAGCGTTGCAGAATCTTCCAGACAATTTCAGTGAACGGTGACCAGTTTTTAAACATAAAAGAGCAACCAAAATAAAACATAAGATGCCTTGTCTGGTGTAATCTAAGTCTATAGTAGTAGTGGTGGCTGCAAAACTCTTGCAAAACATGAAAATCCCTCTCTAGAGACAGTTTTTGGTTTGTCTGTTGTGGGTGCAACATGGCAGCCTTCATGGAGGAGGACCTGTGCCCTCTGTAAATATGAACAGTTCATTCATTTCATGTATTATACAGGAAAAAATTAGAAGTAACATAATAAAAATCAGCTGTTAAACAGGCCTGACTCAGTTAAAACTGGTTTAGAGCATGTTCCTGTTCTGCAGCACATGAAAGACAAAATAACATCACAAAACAGAAACAGTCAAAAAAAAAAACAAGAAGACAAACAGCAACACAGACGTATAGCGAGATGAGGACTGCGCACATATGATGGGTTAAATCAGTGGTTGCAAATGTGTCCTTCCATCAGATAGTGTTAATGCGCCTGTTTAAAATGTATAGCGGAGGTTATTCTTCTAATATAGTATGAGATCTCAATCCAGAGTTTGGTGCATGTGTGAAAAAAATGATCTCTATTTATAAAAGTCGTGGCATTAGAATGTGAAAGTGCAGTAGTAAGTCCAGAGGGGAAAGATCTTACAGTCTTGCTGTTGGTTCGATAATTTCCTTTGTGGTGAGGGACCAGAGTGGGGAGACAGTAAGATACTGTTGAAAGGATTATTGCATGTAAATACGTGCCAGAGACAGTATCAGTGAGACACGGTCTGATCTTGCTTTAAACATACAGTTTCTATTTGAGCCTCTTGGTTAAATTATAAACATGTTTTCGATAAGTGAGATGTGAATCGAGAAATACTAATTTCTCATAATATGGCTCATTCTAAGGTAATGAGCCATGTTGTGCCAATAAACCCCCATGACTCTTACACACTGGACCTTTAAGTAATGGATGTGAACACTTTTGCACCACTGAGTGTACCGGTAAAGTAGTATTTGAGGGAAATCGTCATCTTTACCAGTAGTGGCATTTGTTGTAATGGTGGTACTTATGGTTGTAGACTAGTCAATTAATTCTCTCTTCAAACAGCCTGCAGGGATGTTAAAAGGTCTCAACAAAAGTACAAGTAATGGAGTGAACACTGGAATGAACCCAACCAATCGAAAATGCTGACACTCAATAGGCGCAAATCAAGTGATAGAAATTATTGGCCATCCTTCCTCCAGCTCCTTGAAGAGCCACCCCTGAGGTGCATATAAAGCTGTTATGCAACTTAACTGATAGGACTTGGAGTCTCTTATATAAATGATTCAAAACCAGATCAATAGCTGAAAAGCTGTGTGTTTGTGTGCACTGATTTAAAAGGCTTATTACACCACAATCCTTTACATTGCAACAGATGTATAAACAGTGTCCTCTTTGTCCTGTATAATTCCATCCACTGTTGAATGAAACCAAACATCAATATTTGTTTGTGTTTGCTCAGACATAGACGCACACTCAGCTCGCTCTGTGGTGCTGTGTGAGCAGCTGAGAAGACATCAGTCAAACTGATATATATCTATGAACTATGAGCAGTCTCTGATTTAAGATTCGAATCCAATATCAGTTTGACACCAACAGCGATACACTGCAGACTTCTGCATCTGCCGAGATCTTTGACTTCAAACGCTGTTCGCAACAAAGGCCCCGTAGCAAAAAGGTTTCAATTTGACATTGATGGGTTAAAATTAGAGGAAAAAAGCCTGCCCTCAGACACTCTTAAACTGCTCCGTGTCATCAAGCTGTGATTTTCACCGTGGTTGTCATTCATCCTCTTGTTGTACTCACTTCACCTCGACTGGTTTTTATCTACTTCTGTTAAAGTCACTGATTTCCTGCATTCACAGCGAAGGCTTTTGACAACTATCTGGCTCAGTTGTGAAAAGTAGATTTTACATTAAGACTGAGGATTGAAGAGACAAATTGCCATACACAACCTTTACCTAAAAGAAACATGCCAATGCTTTTGCTGTAATATAATCAATTCAGGGTACTTTGAATGGAAAAACTGGTGTGTCTACTTGGTAGATTTCTCTTTGAACGTTGCTTGAAAATGGCGAGTCTAAAAAGAAGACCCTCACCTTTGATTCTGAGCCAGTGGCACTAAAGCTTTGCCTAAAATGCTCAAAAATATGAAAATATTCTGCAAGTACAACTGTATAAAATATTCAGAGTATGTTTTCAGTAGTGCTTAATCAACTGAAAATAAGAATAATTGTGCTTTTGCTACCTTAGATTGAGTCATCTATGTTTACAGGGTGTCCTGTTTCTACAGTAGCCCAGGACGGACAAACCTAGCCCTGGCTCTAAATACAGCCTTTCGTGTTTTTTTCCCGGCCACCGTAGGTTCTCTTGCATGCTTGGAAGGGGAGTGTGATGTGAGAGCTCTGCAACCTGCAAATTTATTAAATATTATTTCTGTCACACGTTACCTCTGCAGCCCTTCCAAGTGATATCAGAAATAATTCAGAAGACGCCAAACTGTTGCATTTGAATGAAACAACATTCATAGTCCATAGATAAGGTCAGGAATAAACTTTTAAACTCTTCAACTTCTTTTTGAACTTTGTGTTTTCTGCTGCTGTTAGACCAAATAAAACCATTTGCCGCTCCACTAAAAGTATAATTATGATAGAAATCAAATATATTTAGATAATCAACCAAATCTGATATCCAGTGAGAAGAGAATTACACTGCTAAAAAAAAACAATTGGGTGTAATACAAATAGCTGTTTTTTTTCAGTGGATTTTTTTCCTTTAGATGTTGTAGAATCCTGTTTACTCAGAAGACAACATATAGCCAGAACATATACTGTATATTTTATGGTGGATACTTGACTGATATGTCAAACCTCAAAATGTTTTGAAGTGTGACCTAAATGTGTCCAAAGCACTGAGCATCACAAACTGCTAACTACTCAGTTTGGCATCAAATGCTTGGGCACTTTTTTTTTTTTCTTCCTTGTTTGCTTCTTGATCAGACTTTTGCTGATTTGAATCATATCAAATTTTAGGCAATTTGAGATTTTTTTTTCTTATTCTGTTAAATCATGAGGAGATGTTTGTTTGCTTTTATGTAAGAAAACAAGTTTATATTCTTCATGGTAACATGTCAGTAGTCAGGGTTATTTATAGAGCATCATTCAGACACAAGGCAATTCAAAGTGCTTTACAAGGGCATAGAAATAAATTAAAATAAGACATTAAGAGAGCATTAAAAATGGATTTAACAGTCCAAGAAACAAAGGGCAAAAGCAAGCCTTTAAATAGTTAAAACATTTGAGAAACTGCATTTAATAGACAATAAAAACAAAAACACTGAGGGGAGATTTGAAAATAAAATATATTTCACAAAAGATTTCAAATCTTTTCCCACATTATGGATGCACCTTACATTTTCCTTTCGCTTCTCTGACATGAAACACTAATCATAGTTAACGTGGCTTCTGAATCTGCATTAGGACTGCGTGTTCCCTCTTCTTCTTGATCTTTTCTGTCATTCTTATCCGTCTCATAAAAACAAAAACAAAATAATAAATGCCAGCAAATTACCATATAAAAAGATCAAGTCATTTGGCTCCTGCCCTGCCCTGCTGCAGCTTCTTCATAACATGATAACCTAATTTCAGAATGTGCCTACGGTGTGGCTCATCCTGCCAGGATCATTTGTGTTCTCACCTCTGCATGATGTTAGTTATTAGGTCAGTGCAGCGGGAGGTTTCTCCTCTGCTGCTCGGTGGCTCAACGAGGTGCCTGTCACGGGGCAGCTCGCGGAGGTGATTTCCTGTCTGCTTGTGTGCTTTGGGACGAGTCAAGGTGACGTAATGCTGCTGTAAAAAGGAAGTCATGAAGAGCTATGGTCACTCCGGATCCCCAAAAGACCTCATCCACTAACCCAAAGGGCACCGAAGCTGTTAAAATGAGTCATGGCTACAACTACGTCTATAACAGTGGATGTAGTGGTCATGTATTTCGTTCTTATGGTGCTATTTGTAAAACTTAAAAAACACCTGCTCTGAAAAATCAGTCATTTTAACCCCCTTTACTAATCCCCTGTAGGCATAAACAATTATTTAAAGGTCTAGACACTTTATTCAACATTATAATGTAGTTATAAACAGAGATAAAGATTTTAGTTGGTAAATCAACAGCTATAACTTTTGTATAAATAGACATGTCTTAATATTTCATGATTTATTTATATTTATATTGAGCTAATTTCTAAATTATATTTGTTAACAATAATTATATATCTATAATAAATATATGAATTTGTCGGGTGTACAGCTCCAGACACAGGAGAGCCATGCTAACCCAGTTTGGACTGCGCCAGTCAGGAAAATGAAACAGATGAAAGGGGACTCAGGTTAGACAAACAAGAAATCAGAGACTGTTGGGGTACAGTCCTGGTTGATACCACCGGGAACAGCACATCTGGGCTACGGTTTTGATCTTTCCTGCGCACAGATGTGTGCCCCCACCAGCATCATTTCAGAAGCATTTCAGCGGCGGAGCGTTTTGCCCACCTGATTATGTTGACTTGATCGAATTTTTGTTGACTTGTTTTCCTTGTTTTTGAGCTTCTACCATGCCTGAGTAGGTGACATATGTTTAATGTTTAATTTCTGCCTGTCTTTGTGATTATGAGCACGGGGTCTTTTATTTTGAAAAGTCACCCGATTCACTCTGCTTTTCCTGTGTCTGACTTCCTGCCTGCTCGATCTGCTCTGTGCAGAATGACACTGCTGGTCCAACCTGACGCAAACTCAAAACAGGGTTATTCTCCGGGGTGTATCAAGGAAATCTCATGCATACGTGTATATGTGTGTGCATATAAAAGTCTATATATAGTTTTGTTTTATTTTATTATTTAGTCGAGTGGTTCCTAACATTTGCTCCATGGAGAAAAGCTGAAGACCATTCCACAGCTGTTGATTACATTTGTTTGCATTCTTAGAAACTTTACCTTTATTAAATATCTTTTTTTCTATTGTTAACATTTTTTCTTTTAACAGCCCAAAAGAGCAGCTTATACACACTCATCCTCAACAAAAGAATAATAATGATTCATTATTAGAGTTTCTCAGGTTACAGAGGTGTGGCCTGCTGAGTAGCCTACTATTTTTGAGCAAAGATGAAAAAAAAGTCTTTTTAAGTAGTTTTGTATACAGATTTTTCTATAAATTGTGATTTTAGTAAACACATTCAGACCTATTCTATGTGTGATTCTATTCTATTCTATTCTGATTTTAATTATCTGTATATATGTTATATGTGTTGCATGAAGGCACTTAAACTTTTCATTGTGCATTTCTGCGGTGTATAATAATAATAATAATTTACCTTGATACCTTGACATACAACTCTGAATATTTCTTCACTCTCCATGACAACTGAGCAAATGCCATCCACTGATGAAAGCAAAGAGCTGTGGAAATGTGGTTGAAAGCTGTGAAAGCATTGTAGTGAAGTGGACCTTGAGTTAAAGGTGTAGTGTATTTGCTCTGTAAAGATGTAGCGCAGTGACGGCTCTTGAGCAGAGAGTGAAGTCCCACTCCCTCCGTGTGTGTTGTGATTGGTAGCCAGTCGCCACAGGTGCGCATGACGCCCTCCAAGTCAAACCATTGGCTTTGAGGAGGACAATGTAACAGCTGTTACTTGGAGAATTAGGGATTTATTTCAACCAAACCAGAGTTGGTGATCGCTGGAACACGGGAAAGACTATAAAAGACGGATTTAGTGGGCAGTGAGGCTCATGACTCAGCTGTGGTGGGGTGAACAAAACAAAATTTCTCACCACTACAAATTCTGTGTCCTACCACTCCACCCTGTTCTCCTTCTGTGCTGTCACACAGTTTCAGGACACAGTGTCCCAATCAGCACAGTAGGAGCTCATTCTCCTGTCTGAGGTGCACAACACGAGGCGAGAGACGCTGTGCTGCTGCCAAAGGAGCGCTGACTGAGATGAATGGGAATAAATTAAGTAGATTTCTCACTTTCCTGCTGATGGTCTGAATAAGTCACTAGATTTGTCGCTAGTCGCTTCATTCATATGTTGGACATTTTAGTAGTAGAAATGGACCTCTGGCTATAGGTAGTCAGTGGTCAGAGGACCAAACCATTGTGAGGTGTAAGAAGGGTGGGATGTAATCTTTCAAAACTTAATAATGTATTGTTTTGCGTTTACAACTAGCACTGGTGTTTTGTCACAATCTCATTAACCTTGAGTAGACACTGACAGACAGCAGTGATTGTATTTTCTTTTTTGTATTCAAAATTATTGCTACAGATACAGATTGGTGAGGACATACTGCTGTCTGTATTAAATGACTCACCCTTGGTAGACTGTTTCAGATACTAACTAACTAGCTAAGCTCAATGTGTCTTCACTTGTGACCTTTAAATACTTGTACTTTGTAATCATTTATAGATGTGTATAAACACTTACCTAATAAATGGATGGCAGTGTTGAGTTTTTGGTTCACCACTTTGGTCCAGACTGAAATGTCTGAACTGTTGGGTGAATTAATTGCCATAGAAAATGAATCCTACTGATTTTCTCAAGTCAAGTCAATTTCATTTAAAAAGCCGAATATCACAAAATTTGCCTCAAGGAACATTTGTGGCTTTTAGTACCACGTCTCAAAACTATTTGATGAATGGTCATGATGTTTGGTTCACACATCTATGCTAAAGGCTAAATTGTATTTATTTCCGTGATATGTCAGCTTTCTACAGCACTGGTTTATGACCAATATATTTCCTGGCTGGGGAGTTTGTTTTCTGTGTTAGAGGTTTGGATGTTCTCCTCACGTGTGAGTGGGTTCTGTCTGGGTGCTCCATCTTCCTCTAACAGTCCAGGGACATGCAGGTTAATTGCTGACTCTAAAATGCCCACAGGTGTGTGTGTGTGTGTGTGTGTGTGTGTGTGAGTGAGCCCTTCAATGAACTGGCAACCTGTCCCGAGTGTATACCTGCTCTCGCCCAGCGTCAACTGGGATCGACTCCAGCCCCCCTGTGAGCCTGCAAAGGATAAACGTTTTGCATTTTTCAATAGTTAGCAATCAATAATAAATTAATAATTCATATTTAATGAAGATACAGAATGCAAGTCTTTTTCTCAGTAAAACTTTTATTTAAATAATTCAAGTGGAACCTAAGTAACTAAGCACAAAACTTTAAAACAAACTCATTTAACAAATGTCTCCACCAAACAAAACAATGTCAAATGCAAAATGTGTGAGCACCGGAGAAATGTTACACAAAACATATGCACATATGTATTGGTTAACATTAGGCGATTAAATTCTTAACAGCGATTAAAGGGTTAATGATTAGTCGTTAACATCCCCATAATAGATAATGGATGGTTGGGTGTATGACAAAGGCTACCTGAAAAGCTAATTACATTCCCATCATGCTCAGCTGAGTGGTGGTCAGTGCTAATTAGCAAACCTAAGTGTGCTGACATGCTCAACTGTTGGATGGCAGACATGTAAACATTTGACCTGCTGAACAGCCGCATGTTAGCATTGTCACTGCGAGCGTGTTGGCCTGCTGATGTTAGCGTTTAGCTGACATCCTCACAGAGCGGCTGCAGTAGCCTGGCTGTAGAGTTTTAGGCTTATTTTACATATTTTTGCTCTGGTGTTTCACTGTGTAATAATTTATTCATTAACCGTTTATACAACAATTATGGATTTTCATATAAATTCTGACTGTTAAAATTTAAAAATGTCCTGTATGCTTACAACTGCGATATACTGTATTATAAACAATTTATGAGCTTTTATATATTTCTTAGTTAAAGTAAAGTGTTACTGAAGTGATCTTTCATGCTCGTCTGAACTGGGACCTGCCCTCATAAGAAGAAACAGACTGTTTCTGCTGTGTGAATCACCTTGTTTCATCCCTTTGGATGTGTTTGAAACTAAAATCCAGTTTTCCTGGTGAGAAGACGTCTCGTGGTAAATTCTGTTGACATGCATCATTTCTCCTGAGAACCGGGGTCTGTTTCTGCTGTCAGTCTCACTCTCACATCATTGTGCTCTCTTCTCTGCCCTGCTCCACTGCTCTTACACTAAACATGGAAAACTGTGAAATAATTTGATAAGGAGAGGGAAATGGAAAGAGTAACCACTTGTGAGCGGCCTGTAACTGCAATCATTCATGCGGTAAAGCAAACTACTAGTATCATATATCTAAAACTGCAGACGCACGACACGCGAGAGCCACCGAAATCCCATTTTAAGCTTGATAGCTCCACTTTTCCCGCATCATTACTGTTTCAGCGTCAGCCGTCAAAACATTTTAACTTGTCAAGATATCAAAATGCAGCAACCCTGTCTGAATACATTTCAAGCCTGAGAAATTTTCATTTCATGTAGACTGAAGAAATGCAATTAGATAAACACCCCTGGCTAATCACGTTGCTAAAATACACCCACGTCAGGGCAATGTTAATATGAGAAACAAATTGAGATGATCGGCAAACAGACAAGATATTTGTTTGTGGAGTCTTGGAATATACGTGACAAGGGAATGTGCAGTTTGAGTGCTGCAGATAATGTTGAGGAATTGCAAAGACGGTAATTATAAATAATTTAACTTGCAATCTGGCTGAGATTGCAATATAATGAAAAAACACAAGAGAGCAAAGCTTTTGCAGGAGGAAGCAAACTGAATATATAACCACTCGTACAAATACACTGAAAATAAACAAAAACATTACGCCGGTCAGAAAAAGGAGAAACTGCTAGCAGATCAGCCAATTATGGTTTAATTATTTTGCACTTTAGTGCTTGATGTTTATGTAATTTGATAGAATCTTGATACTTTATGATAGATAATGTTGAATTTACAGCATCAAATATAAAGCTTTGATTGGTGTTTGATTCTAACGTCTTTGTAAAAGAATAGAAACTCTTTTTTTTGTCTTTAAAAACAGAAATAAGAGGATGTACTATTGAGCCCTAAGTTGTGTCTGCAGGTAGCATGATGATTGAAAGGTATTATGTTTATATGACTCTATACATTGTTTTTTACGAAACTGTTACATATTATATAACTGGTGTTATTTCTAACACCTGATACATTTTTTTTTACTTTGACTCCCTACATTTTAACACAAATATCTGTACTTTCTACTACTTACATTTTCAAAACAATCATTATTACAGCAACACTGATTTCAACCTAAATGGACAAAATAAACACATAAACAAGAATGAAATGATACAGTAGACATAACAATGCAAAACAGACACTAGAGGGACCCTCGACCCCGGAGAAAAGGTGCATTTGTTAGCTATGTTAGGATATACAGTATGTCAGCTAGTCTTACCTAAAAAAGTTGCAGATGGGACAATAAAACCAGTGGAACAATAAAATCAGGACACCACCACACATCAAATAGTAAAATTCTAAAGGCCACAGATATTGCCTGGTTATCAGCTAACAAGCACTTGTTAATTTTATCTTGCTAGTTAGCATCTAGTAAAAATATATGCTATGGCTAGTTAGCTACTCAATGAATGTCAAAATGAACAAAAAATACTAATGATTACTACACTAACTAAAGAGAAATGAACTTTGCGACACCATGTTTCTACCACAACTTGCTAAAAAATACAGCAAAGTAAAGTGTTCATATCAACCTATAATAAAGTCCTGTCCTCTGTTTGCTCTGTGAAGCTCAGCACCTGAAAAAGATGGAAGGGCAAGAAAATGAGGAATGACCCAACAGGTGGGTCAAAGTAACCTGACCAGCTTTCCAGAAGCTCACAGCACATTTTTAAGTATACTTTGATCACTTTCACAGCCTGTACTTTTTCACTTTCACTTGAGAAGAAAGTCGAATCACTGCTTCTTCTTTTACCAGAGTTTTTATTTCCACAAATATCTGTACTTCTACTTGACTTAAGAATGTGTTCTCATTAGGCGCCTCTGCCTGAGAGGTAAAACTCAGGGCAAAGAAGGTAGCAAAAACTATGCTGCTGTTCTAAGTCCAGACGATTGTGTATGCATTTATATCAGCCCTCCTCTGGAGTATGGTAGTTGAACAGCAAGAGGAAAATATTTAAAAAGATCTTAGTGCGAAAATAACCTGCGTGTCCTCCGTAAACCCAGTGGAAATTACACCATGTTGTTTACAGCATCAACGAACAGAAAATACAGATCGATATTTCAAAATATTCCCTTTTTCAGAGAGGCTCAGAGGAATTTCCCTTGTGGATGGAAATTTAAAACCTGAATGGATGCGGATGTTAATAAACCATCAAAACCAGATGGTCGGATCACTGCCCTTCTTTAAAACCATGAATTATTAAAAACAGAACCAGAATATTACTGAATTTTGGAATACGAGTCAAAAGGTTGTGTCTGACTGAGTAGATTTAAGCTTGATTTCAGCCCCATATTAACAAAATTTTGATATAGTTCGCTTCAACTTTTATGTGTGCTTTCCAAAATCCTTGAAAAGTGTTGAAAGATTAGTATGTTTTATGGTCGTCTTCTTGGGGCAGAAGTCTGGTGATATCGCTACCAGCTGGGTACTTTTAAAGGACCAGTGTGTAGAATTTAGTGACATATAGCATATATTCTATAATTGTAGCATTGTAGATTGCACTCGCATCACCCTCCCCTTCCAAGCATGAAGGAAAAACTATGGTGGCCTTGAAACTCACTATTAAACCTCCAAGAGATGATTGTTTTATTAATGTTGTCTTACAGAGTTGATAAAATGTTCCTTTTTTTCATTTCACAGCATAGATGTAGTGAGTAGCTGTTTTATTTTTAAAGTTGCTAGAAATTCTCTTAATGCAAATTTAACATGCACATTTTTAAACCATAAGTCTCATAATAAACTTGTTTAAAAAAATAGAAAATTTGCCTGTGCTTCAGCAGTATTTTTTTTTTTTTTCAAACCAGGAAGCAGGGCAAGGGTTTTTAGGATATCACTAAACTTTTTTAATGCCTGATTAAATCTAATTTTTGTAAAAATCTGACAAAGTTGACAGAAATCTGAGCCACAACTTTATTTTCATGAAAAAAAGATTTTAAAACAAAGATGATAATATCTTTTATACCTGTGTTATTGGTATGAAATTTTCATTTCAGATTTTGAAGGCTTTTAATAATTCTTGTCTGGGACACGGATGTTTTCTAGCAAGTTTAGAAAGTGAAAAAGCTTAAAGCTAACCAAAGCGTTTCATAGATTGCATATAATTAATATGTATATAAATCCTTAAAAAATACTTTTTCATCAAGAAATTTGAATTTGAGTGTTGGTATTAATCATTTTTTATGTTTATTATTATTATTATTATTATTATTAATTTAATTCTCAAGAATGGGTATGTAACAAAAAGACAACAATTCTTATTTTCAGGTAATTGTACATTAATGAAAACACACACGTTACATTCTATATCTGCATTAAATGATAATAAAGCACCACAAAGACAACATTGGAAACATGAGAGAAAGCTGCATTATTACAGTGTAAGCTATATTTCACTGGGACTTTGTGGCTATGTATAATTTGTAATTTGTGGGCTGTGATCTAAAGTGTTACCCACAAATCAAAATGTTTTCCAGTTTTAATTTCACCTCTCAGCGGAAGCCAGTACAGGTTTCTTTTGAACCCGACAAGCTTTTACCCAGCTGGAGGTGGACATTCAGGGGCCTGTTGTTTCCCTTTGTGCCTCCCGCTTCAGAGAATTTGGTCTTTTTCAAGACGTCCGTCAGAGCTTAAAATTATTTTTCTTCATTTGTCCAATTTTGTTTACAGATTGGAAAAGATTTTATGTGAAAATCATGTGTGGTTATTTAGCTGAAGAGTAAAACGTATTGCAGCTTGTCAAGGTTTGTCTCGCGCATGAATACACATCACAGTTTGAAGGGTTATACTTGAAACTGTCAAACATTAGCCACAGGTGAGGATTCCCTGTTGCAGGATCTTCACTGGTTCTGTCTGACAATAGACAGAGCAGAGCACTAACACTGACACCGATTGTCCTACAAAAATCACAGTGGACATACTGTAGAGTTCAAATTTACTGGACTGCTTTGGATAGAATTCTCTGTTCACTGTTTGATTTGTGTTGAAACAAAAAAAAAAGTGCCTGGTTATATGCACTGAGGTTAGAAGTACTTCTAAAACATTTTGTCAGATGTAAATTAATTTGAGCAAATTTGTGCGGCTTATTCCACCCCATCAGTTCCAGAAAGTCACACAAAACAATTTTCCTTCAACACTTTTAATTATGTTGGGAAAGGAAATCCATTACCGTGAATGAGAAGCTGACAGTCATCTCCAAACTAAAAAGGAGTTCTGTTCACAGTTTCTCACTAGCTCATGATGTTTGGAGTTTAAAAACAAACAAGATAAAATAAAATGTTTTGGGGGGGGTCTGTCAGCAGTACGTCAAACTTCTGTTCAGGCCCGTAGATACCACTGAGAATACCAGGGTCTGTATTGTTTCTGGGAATCTGGGGTTTTATTGAAGTGAGGGTGCATTCATATTCTAAATTCTTGTCAAAATTCTTATATTTGTTGTTGGGGACAATAATTAAATAAAGTTTTAATTGATCTGATCTTAAAGGCCTGCATGGATTGTGTTTCTGTACCAGATTTATGTTCTAGGAGGCTTTGAAAAAGAATATTGTGCATGATGATGATCAGAGAAAAATTTCTAGTTAGGAAATTTAGGAACCATGACTTTGACAGGAAATTGCTGGCTGTCCTGTGTCTGCTTGTTTCCCATAAAAATAAATAATTCAGCTAATAGATGGTATTTTCTGTCGTCTGATAGTCTCCTATATCCAGATTTATATCTCCACAGTGCTGCGTCAGCGCTGGAGAATCGTCTGGCTCCACGCATTGTAATTCTGATATTAGGAGAAAAAAACAAAGGTCTTGTTTGTGTTTCTTTAAACCGGTCCCGATTATCTTGGCTGTGCTAAGCCCAGGATACAGTGGCAATGCCTCTGCAAAACATTCAGTCAGCGGAGGGAGGCCTTGTACTTGTGGAACATTTGCATGAGTCTCGCTAAATCTTTCTGCAAAAGAAACTGTAAAAATCTAAATGTGTAAATGTGTGGCCGGGCCACACTGCCTGCTTGGGAAGCGCATGAGTGTCAAAGAACCTGTTCATTTTCATGTCAGCATCCATATTAACAGGTTAACAGCCACACAGACTGTGTGAGCAGTGTGGCCGCACTCTATCGAAAGATTTGGGGTCTCACCAATTTTTTTCATGTGACATTTGTGGTTCTCAGCAAAAATGATCTGTTGACAGTCATTTCAACATATCAGCAACATGATACTTTTCACCTTCAGTTTCACTGTCTGTATCTGTAGAATATGTCACAGACATGACAAAACTGTGTGAAGGGCAGGTTTTGTTCCGGTGCATTCTCTTTTGCTTTCTCTCTTTCTCTTTCTCTCCCTCTCTCTATCTCTGAAAGAGGGGGATAATCCCACTGTTTTCTGGTGACATCTCTTTTCTTCTCTTTAAAACTGCTGCCTGCGTGAAAAAATACAGGCGTGCTCGCTGCAGCATTTCAGCAAGGTATTCGTCACACACAGATACATGCAGCCACTGTGGCCCAGCTGTTCAGGTTACCCGCCATTTACAGCGTGTAGGTTGGTAGCTCTGAGGTTGTTGTTGTTTCACATATAGCCACAGGGATTTTGAAAATTTTTGAAAATGGTACAGCGGATGAGAAAGGTCTAAGCTATCTGCGGCAGAGAAAACTTCCTGGATTAACACACTATTTGAAACCTCACCACAATCTTTTTCTAGACCTACCACAATTATTTTGGTACCTAAACCTCACCAAACTGCAGCCGTTTTGGGGGGGCATGTCCTGTAGTGTGCACCCCCAGGTCGACCTACCTGCCTGAAACAGTGGCAAGCCTATAGCCTAGCCACAGTCCATATCTATGAGTCAGACTAGCCTTATGTTAGTCACAACTTAGTCAAGTGGCTGACATGAGCCAAAGAGAGAAGTTTGGAGAGTTCTTTTCAGTAAATCTAAAATCAGTTCTTCCTGTGTAACTTTCCTATTTTATTTTAGCAGTGAGTAAGAGGGCAGGCAGTCAGCTCCAGTCAGCCATTACACTCAGATCATCTGTCACATGTCTGTCACTGCAGCATATATTCAACACACTGTGCACTGCTCACTCTTATGCTGCCATGCCTGCTGCCACACCTGCTGCCACACTGTTTACCTGAAAGCCGTCCCCTGCTGCTGCTGTTTATACAGCATTTCAAAAGTCCTACTTCAGTACCTCAGTATCCACCTGTAGGCTCTAAGTCTTCTTTCCCCGGGGAGGGAAGTCTTTATCTTTTTATCACAAATCCCCCCGCTCCCTGCTTGATGCCTCCTCGTGAGGAGTGACAAAATCGAAGGCTAGATGCCAAATATCAACAGTTTGCATAATCTATATTTGCATAACAATCCATTCCATGTGAGTTGGCTGAGTATAAGCAGCAGAAAGTAGAAGAGTACACTCAGTAGAGTGCAGTTCTCTGTCAGACAATCAGAAAAGAATATTTGGATGCAACCTCTTTATAAGAAACATTTTGATTAGTTGCTGTAATTAAATTACATATTTTTCCCAGTAACTGTAATGGATTACAATTACACTCAACATGCATGTAGTTAATCTCCACAGTGCCAGTATCCTATTACATTTGCGTAGACATTCTCTCTTATCATCAACGAGGCTCTAGCCGAATTGCAGGCTTGTTTTTTTTGACGTGAGGTCACAGTGACCTTTGACCACCAACATTTAATCAGTTTCATTCTTGAGTCCAAGTGGTCATTTGTGGCAAGTTTGAAGAAATTCCCTCACATCATTCTTGAGTCATCACGTTCACAAGGATGGGACGACCCAAAAACATAATGCCTGTGGCCAAGGCTGTCGTCGGCATCGAGGCATGAAAAAAGGTCTTTCAAAGATCGTGCATCACAGAGGTCCTCCAGCATCATAGAGTCATAAATATGCACCAAAAAATTAGAGTGATGGGTTCAGCAGTAATTGAGATTAGCTCCAGGCAAGCTCTTGGTCAGTTGGTCACATATGCACGCACACACACCTGCAAGCGATCGCATGATAAGAAGGAGATAAAACCTCGGGGAAAAAACCCCACTAAAAATACATAATGTATGATGTGATACAAAACAGTTCAGGACAGACTGAAATAATTCAGATGTCTGCCGCCAAAAAAAAAGCACCTCTTGTTGTAAAAACCTGCAGGTAAAGGCGTTGGAAAAGGCGTCAGTCATGTATTAAAAAAGTTCTACTCTTCACTTGAGAACTTTTTTAGTTCATCAATATGGAGAGAAGGCCATGGAAACACAAGGATCTGTGTTTTGAATTTCAGGTCTCAAGTACAAACTTAAGTATTTTTGGTCTTTTACATCTTGTTGCATCTTTTTTGTCTTGTTACATCTTCACATCTTGTTAGGTCTTTTTTGTCTTATCTTTTACATCTGTTACTTTTTTCGTGTCACTTTTCATCTGTCTTGTCTGATATGTACTGATGGATACACCATGTTATCTTCTTTTCTATAAGTTATTGTCACATCCATTTAGGGTGAACTCTGTCTTGATGTTGGAAAAGCGGCACACAATGATGCAAAATAAAAATAATCAATAATTCCCCTAAAATGTATCAAAACAAAAGTAACAAACCTGTTTTGACAGTGTAAGGAGTAGAAAGTACAGACACGTTTGTTCAAATGTAGGGAGGAACAATAAAAAAAGTTTTAAGAAAAAGTAAAGTACAGATTCCTGAAAAATCTACCTAAATACAGTAACAAAGGATTTCCACTTTGTCATTTCCCATCTCTGGTAAAATACAGAAGCTATTGTGACGTAAAACAGCTCAAAACAGACTAAAGGAATTAGATGTCAACTTCAGACAAATGCAGCCATGGCTGTTAATAGCTGCAGGCAAGGGCTTTTAGAAGTGTTTCAGTTATGCATCAAAAAAGTCTCGTACTTCAGAACTTTTAAGTGCATCAACATGAAGAGGCCACAGAAACACAAGAATCTCTCTGCTGAATTACAGCTCTCAACTAAAAACTTGAATCACAATGGAAGTTTCTGCCGAACCTCAGAGATAATGAGCCTTGACCTCATCTTATTGTCCAACATCTTGTCTCAAATCCTTCAGCTTACCTTGATTACAGCTGTGCAAGTATCATCCTTTCTGGCCAACATTCTGCTAGTTCACGGCCTTCCTCCTGTTAGTGGCATTGATTGTCTGCTCACATGGTTTGCCAAGTGTTAATCAGGAACTGATTAGAAGAAGAGAATGGAAATTGTAATTGATTTGCCTGAGCTGGGATTGTAATTGATTTGCCCCAGCTAAGGACTGAGATTAGTAACTTAAAGGGGAATGCCAGACAATTTAAATAATTTAGGCATGTTATTGCTGTGCCCCGGGACAGAATTACAAGTCGGAGACAGAGGCCTTGAATTTGTGACTTGCTTCCCCCATTCTTTATCTGAGGAGCCAGGTTTCACATTCCACTTTACAAATTTACGGGTTAGTTCTTGAGTTTATAGCTTTAGAGAAGTTCACAAGTATTGACTGATCTGCCCTGAAGCGCAGGAATAACATGTGGATTCTTCAGAGAGGTGGCGTTCCCCCTACAACTTGAAACGCAGTGCAACACTTCTCAAGCTTTAAGCTTCACATATCCGCAGCCAGGGGTAGAGTATAGTCTGTCCGCAGTCAAAATAAAAGACCTTGGAAAGCTTTGACTTTGCTTCAAATTGGGTCAGAGTCCGGGGAATGAGGGAATGTAATCTGGGCTCCCTCAGAGGAAGGATAAAATTAAAGTATTTGCAGGAAACCCGCCCTGGCCAATAAGCGTGGGCGCCCAGTAGGTGAGGAAGGTAGAAACCTGGTGAGACATTCAGGACATACCGAACTGGGTGACAAAATCACACACACACTCATTTGAAGCAACTGAAATATGACTTTTTGAATTAAACATTTCGAATTGGGACAAATCATGTCCTACTGAAAAAAACTTAAAACTTAAAAACTTACAAACTAGCAGCAAACTTAAAAACTAGATCAATTTTTTATTTTAATTCATTTTTGGAGTGAAAATGTATATTTTGATTGGCATTAAGAAAACTCTTAGCAACTTTAATAAAAGAAAAAAAGGCTACTCACTACAACTATGACTGCTATGAATTGAAAAAAATGTAACATTTTGTCAACTCCGTAAGACATCAACTCCGTCAGATTTTACATCTGACGGAGCTGACATCTACATTCAGGCGAATAAAAAATTAAATCAAGAGGAGGTTGGCCTTTTACAAGGTTTATTAGCCAAGACTTTGATCTATTAAAATATATTTTTCCCAGCATAATTGAGATAAAAGAGTAAAAATCAAAATCCTGTCAAAATACAGTTTTCTCCCAGTTCTCAAGGATGAGAATGAGGATGAGAATAATGAGAATACAACCTTGGTTTGGGATGAGCCTGCGGTGAACAGCCGCCAGCGTCGCAGTGATGAATCCCAAAACTTCAAGGCAGCAATTTGAGCTATGAATCAATAATGTTAAAATCATCCTTTTTTGGAGTCACTAACGTCATTGTCGGAGATGAAGTATGACATGCTTTATGCAGTTTGGCGTCTTGTACTGAAATAATGTGTCCAGGGGAAATCTGGAGGGAATATGATCACAGATCCTTCTTCTTTCTTTCTTTAATGCTTTTATCTACTTTACTGTATCTCTGTGTCTGTCTACCTCCTACATTTCTCACACAGGTAATGGATAGCCACTGTTTGGAGGAAGCTAGTAAATTGAGCCATTTTTACTCTCATTATTTCCTCTCCTCTGAAATCCCTTTCTTGTGTTTCTTTCAAACATAATGCCCCGTCTTCTGGGCTGTCACAGATGAAATGCTCCCTTTGTTTGCTTGTTATACTGTCAGTGTTATCTGCAGGCTTGGGGGGAAATAGATCATACGTAACAGGATTTTGTAATTAGGATACAAAAAAAGTAACTGTATTCCATTACAATTACAGGAAAAATGATTACAGATAAATTTAGTAAAAAGGGGGGATTATTACTATTATTAACCAGAGTACAAAACACTCTGTTCTCAGTGAAACCAGGTAATCTTACTGTCAATTTATTGTTGTCCTCTAGTCCAAAAAAAGTCTTCACTGGGTGGAAATTTGGCCGTTATTTTATCTTTAAATCAGACAAGAGGAACATCAGCAACAGTTCTGCCTTCAGCTGTGGAAATACTGCGATCAACCAAGAACATCTGACATCTCATCAATGACATTTTTTAAGAAACATTTACACTTGAGACCAACTGCTAATGTTAGCTACACAGACCAACCACTAATGTTAGCTACAGACAACCTCAAATGCTAACATTAGCTACTCAGACAGCCCTAAATGCTAACATTAGCTACACAGACCAACCACTTATGTTAGCTACATAGACACCCTCAAATGCTAACATTAGCTACACAGACCAACTGCTACCCTTAGCTAAGCAGACTAACTGCTACTATTAGCTACCACTAATGTTAGCTACACAGAAATACAGTTAGCACATCATCCTAAAACTGACACCTGTTTTAAAGAAACATTTACACATAAGACCAAATGCTAATGTTAGCTACAGACCAACCACTAATGTTAGTTTCACAGACAGCCCCAAATGCTTACATTAGCTACACAGACCAACTGCTACCCTCAGTTACACAGAATAACCACTACCGTTAAACATTATGGATAAGAACAATTGCTAACGTTAGACCCACAGACCAACTGCTAATGTTAGCTATGCTGATCAACTAATGATATTAGCTACACAGATTAAACGCTAACATTAGCTACACAGACCAACAATAATGTTAGCAGCACAGAACAACTGCTAATTTTAGCTACACAAATCAACTACCAATGTTAGTTACACAGACCAACCACTTATGTCTGCTAGACAGACCAACCACAAATGTTAGCTACACAGATCAATGGCTAACATTAGTTACACAGACCAAATGCTAACATTGCTAACTAGCTTCTGCTACTACTACTACTACTACTACTACTACAAAGCTAACGTGGTCTGCTATCACTGAAAAATATTTTGGGATTGTACATGGTGTTCGAGTGTGAAGTGTGAATAACGTGTTTAGCAAAGTGTATTTAAATGTGTATAATTACATCCATTAACCTAAACATGCATTCACACATAAAGAAAGGAATAGCTGGACAAACAATAAATCAATCAACAACAAATGTTAAACATTATATTGGACTAAAAATTATTTTACCACTTTTGGTATTCAGGTAATCCAAAAGTGTTACATTACTTTAATATTGTAATACCTGGATTAGATTACGGAGTCCTTTTTTTTTTTTACTGACTTTTTTAAACAGGAAGCAGTTGCAGTTAGCAATTGCATCAGAATACATTTTAACGTACCCCTCTCAACCCTGGTTATCTGGAGGAGTAATGTAACCACTTCTTCACCCCACAGCATATTTGCTTTTGCATATTTTGCCCTTCATCGCCTCATGGCTCATCCTCTCCCCCTTTTTTCCGTTTACATTTTTCCACTCATTTCCCCACCTCCATCTCTCATCTCCTTTTTATTAAACCCACATCTCTATCTCTCCTCTCCTCTCCTCTCCTCTCCTCTCCATATACGTCTCTTATCTCTCCTTGTATCCCTGCCATATAAATAATTGATGGCCCATCTTTGACTCGCCTGGTGTAGTTAAAGGGCGACCAAAGTCCCGAGGACAACATCAATACTGAGCCAAAAGTACAGCTATGGCTTACGCACAGTCTGCTAACTGCACTTTCACAGGAGACACCCTTCACTAATGACCTACTTAGATTTGAATAAAAAGTATTTTTCTCTTTTATTTTTTTATTTGCAAGACTTCAGAGGACTCGGGGCTTTATCCCGTCCACTCAAATGGGACATGAGGGCTCCCTGTGCTGGATTCTTACATCAGTTCAGAGACAGCTTGCATGTTGCCAGAGTTGTGATGTCATGCAGTAGCTTATAACACGAGTCTATTTGAAAATCAGATCAACAGTTCATTTTTATTGTTGCAAGAAATTACATGCTCTGTCATTTCTCTTGTCGTTCAGCATTCTCTTTCATCTCTTCCTCTTTGAGGAATCTAAATCATGATGTAATTATGTTTACAAATCCACATCTGAGTTTGACAGAGTGATATGATTGGCCAAGATCCCACCTATGATATGTTATGCAGTAAAAAGGTGGATGTGCAATAAGTGTAACAATAGGTGTAATCAGGCCCGCTTCCAGAACAGGGTGCAGCTGAAATCAGTGAGGTTGCATTACAGTGTGGGCTGGCAACAGTAATGAAAAATAGTGTAGGTGTTATGGTTCCCCCGAGCACAGTCCCAAATGAACAGATTAAACAAAAAGTATTAAGTGAATACAGCATGCCGTTCCTCTTCAGCAGCAGTTTGCAGCATTTGCAGTGGTTCCTCAAAAGCATCATATGTCTTACCATTGAACCTTCCCAAGTCCCGCCCTTTTTTGCACTGTGGTCCATAGCAGTTGTGCAAGATGGGTACCTGGCTCAACCTCAGTCAGCTTACTCATTTCCTGCACTTAGATCAGAGATGGTTCAGAAAGGAGACGGTGCACTTAAGAGTAATTTCCTGCATGTGTGTTTCATTGGTTTCACCCATAGACTTATTATAGATCTGGACAGGGCTTTGTCGCTCAGCCCTGCTGCCAGTTTTTTTTCCCGGTGGCCACTCGCAGTGGAAGCGAGTTCAGTTTTGACTCTTTCTATTATGAATTTTTGATCCATGGAGGCTTTATATTTGTGAAACTTTCCTTTAGCTGAAAAAGCAGTTTTAAAAATCTGTGCATCTACACAAAATAAAGTCTGTGGGGCGAGTGGGAAGTTGCAGATGGGAGGAAAGGGGGAAACATTTCTGTGTATATTCAGTGGGCTGTATAACCAGGAAGTAAACTCAAAAGCCAGAAAACATTTTCAGCTTTTGTGCCAGGCAAGCAGCTCTCATTTGACTGACTGGATGCCATTTTTGCTCTCTCTATCTACTTCAATTTAATATATCTATGGTTTCACCATGGCTCCAGAGACTCCTGGCTAGTCCTAAGTCTATTCAAAACAATGCTAGAGAGACAGAGATTATAGTTGATTCTTTCAGCCCATAGTCCCCAAAATAAATATTGTAAGTACATAAAATAAATAATAAATAAACACATAAACAAATATAAGTAAATATTTTTTAAAAGCCACATATCCTCCAAATATCCTGACAATAAACGGTATTTTCCAGACAGTCAAATCAGGAGAAAATTAGCTTTAACTTTAGACTCTTTAACTGTCACAAGATCTGGCAACACAAATGGCTCTGTAACAATAAAAGGCACATTAAGCTAGCAGATAAAAATCAGTTAACGTTACGTTAAATGACTAAACATTTGTATTGCATCTACTGTAGGCTACTGTATCTGCTTTCATCCATTCACACAACATTTACAACACTTTCAAAACATCTGATCACGCCCACTTAGCAGACAGGAAGTGTTTACCATTTCATATCATTTGGCGCAACTTGTAATGTGTTGCCTTGTTATTAGCAGCATCTTTGCTTAGATGTGCTGTGTGTTTGGCTTGTCTATGTTGAAAAGAAAACCAAATCTTGAAAATGGTTGAAAGATGTTGAAATGCATTATAAATTTTGTCTTAAAGGGACAGTTCACCCAAAAATCAAAAAGTCAAGTGCCATTTAGTCCCAATATACTGGAGAGAAAACAAACATCTCTACAGCTGATATATCCAAAATTTTGCAACTCACACCAAAACTATCTAGATGGATATACAGCACTAAAGGCCAGGGAAAAAAATATATAGTTTTGATTTGGGTTGAACCGTCCCTTTAAGTAAGCCAGTGTTAGCAAAACACTAGCCAACAAGTTAGCTTACAATTGATGATTAGCTAGCTAAAAAGCCTAGCACGTAGCATATTGAAGTACAGAACAAGAAGGAAAGTTGATTGAGGTTCCGCCAGTTGCAAAGCTTTCTCAACTGTTATTGGAGCACAGAGCAAAAAGGGGTGGGGCTTAGGACTTATCCAGGATATATCCAGTGTCATTTCTTTCAGAATGAACTATTTAGTTATTGGATCAAAATAAAATCTGCTACTTCTGAGTCAACTCAGCTCAACATAGCTAATAAACAACTTCAGATGCATTTTGCAAGGTCTATCTAAGATCACTACTTTATTACAACACATTAAACATCATACTTATGCTCGTTTGCTGTTGTTGACAGACATTTTTAGCACATATAAATATGCATAAGCAGCTGCCAGCGTGATACTAGAGCGGAAATAAGTGAGTCCATATTCTAAACACATTCAACATGGTCTGAAACTTATAAACTTAAAACAAACATAAGATAGTGGTATCAAGTTAAATAAAATCCCAGCCCTTGCTTTTTCCTGGCAAAGATAATATGACTAGTTCAGTTCACATACAGGCCTACTAAACATTGTGCCAAATCATTAACATTAATGTTACTGGCTATTTGCTGGCTAACCAGTTGGGAAAAGAAAAAATCCAGCATGTAGACAAAAAAAAACTGTTTTCAGCAAATCAGCTCTTAAAAAAACAGACTGTCTGCTACCTGCCCGGCAAAGTCAAAGTCAAATGTATCATCTAAAGCCCAGATATGTTACCTATGTGCTAAAAGGTGAGGGAATATTGGATTGTATTCATCATCTGACTGCTAGAAACACAACTCCAAAAGAATACTAATGGATCTCTGTGTCTGCTGTGTAAGTGATGGTTTGCTAGTATGCTGACCACAACAACAATAAAAAGTAATAAGATGTCACGGCTGCAGGTCTGTCAGCTTGTTGCAAACATTAACTTACACAGTTTTAAGGATGTGCTGCTTTCTTGGCAAGTGAAATATTACAGTAGCTCACACAGTTACAATCACTTTCTGGAGGTATTTTGTTAAAGTCTTTTGTGAGAATTCTTCCTAACCTGGACCACTGGGGTAAAATGTAGAGGTAGGAAGTAACAAAATATTATTTGCTGTACTTTTTGTAATTTTTCAGGTGTCTTTACTTGAGTAATTATTTTTCTGACAAGTTTTTACTTTTACTCCCAACATTGGAACGCAAATATCTGTATTTTTTACTCCTTACATTTTCAAAACATTTTTATTTTAGTTTTAATGCATCTGAGGGGAATTGTTTTTTTGAGGGGATTGTTGTCACTGTGATTTTAATCTTAATGGATGTCATAATAACACATGGAAAAGAAGATTTCTTGGTGTATCCATCAGTGCATATCAAACACAAAAGACTTAACAAGATGAAAAAGACACAAGACCAAAACTGATGTAAAAGACATTAAAAAGACATAAAGCAACATAAAAGATGTAATTAGGCAAAAAAGACTTAAACAAGACTAAAAACAATTTAATAAGATGAAAAAGATGCAACAAGTTGATGAAAAATAACATAAAAACATAACAAGATGAAAAACTAACGAGTAGAAAAAGGAATAACGACACTTAAAACTGTGTAAAAGACGTATTAGGCCAAAAACAACATGTCAAGATGAGACATGGAGAAAAGGTGAGGTTCAGTTAGCTTTAATTAGCTTTGCACAAACACAGCAGCTAGAAATGTCCTTCAGAGGGCAACGTTTTACTTTTATACTTTGAGTAACTTTTACACAAATACCTGTACTTCTACTTGAGTGAAGAACTTGTGTAGCTTTGCCATCTCTGGTAAAACTCAAAAGCTTCACATTAACTCTTTTAGTGAGGTTTTCACCTGCATAAAAAATCAGAGAAGAAAGTTCACATGTCTGATGAGGATGAATTGGATGTTAGCTTGATCAATAATTCTAATTGATCAGCATTTGTGGGCTAAAAATTAGTTTCTTTGATTGATTATGTTGTTTCCCATGGCAACAGCTAAAGACCAAGTATTGACAAGGGTTGAAAAGTTCATAGCAGCGTGATATTGTTTGGTAAATGGCACTATGTGAAATTGAAAAGCAGCAGGGAACATTTGGTTGTCAAGTACATTTGTCCATCTCAAACTATCAGAATGCCTCTTTGTTCTTTACTCAATTTATTTTATTTATTCATTTATTTTTATTTTTTTTAGAAAGAATCTCTGCGAGGATTCGAGTGTCATGTTGGCATTCTGGGATTTGATATACAGTCACCACACCCCCACAAAATTGTGCCTGGCAGTTTTATTGAGCAAATTTTCACAGTGTTGTTGTTTTCAGTGAAAATATAAAACTGCCAGGATGGTTTGTTGCATTAAACATGTTCTGGTGATAAATCATATTTTTAAGAACAAAAACAAAAACATAAAAAAAACCTGATTGTTTTCAGATGAGACGTGGGAGCGATAGATTGGTATCACATCTTCATGTGTTTCTGTTATAATCCGTTTATATTAATTCTCCTTCTTGAGTTCCTTGACATCTTTTCAGGGTTATTTTGTCTTTTTGTCTGTTTCATCTGCTTTATTTCTTGGCTACATCAGAAGCCCCTTTTTGTTTTAGCAGTCTGGCATGGTGACGTGTTCTGTAGTATTAGCACGTGTGCAAACATAATGTTACACTGAATGGAATATAAAATGAACACCTGTTCATCTTGCCCCGGGGCACATGAAATATTTTACCCCCCAGCCGCTAGTTGAACAAAACTGCCTCAAAGAGCAGACCTGCAGGCATGGAAATGACCTTTAACAAATATAATTAAAATTAAAACATGCTTAAATTCATCCACTTACACGTACATACAACCAATGAAATCACCTGTTGTGGAAAATATCACATTTCTGGACATGGCTCTATTACTCCTCCATTGCAGGTTGCAGGGGGAAAGAACACCCCCTCTTAAATGTGTGACTGTAATTAATTTTATGAACAGTGGCCCAGGAAGGGAATCATGAAACGGTTCAGCTCACCTAACAGTGAACATCAATTAACTCATTAACATATAACTAATTAACAGCTATTAAAGTTACTTTTATGGATGAAAAATTTAATAATATTGTACCCCGTGGCATTTTCTTGGAAACACTTTGACAAAAAGAAATGGATTCAGTGTTTCTGATCAAAATATTAAAACACACAAAATGGCAACTTTTTAAATAATTTGTAATCTTGCATTTTTTACATCCACTGATCCAAAGCGGATACGCCTTGTTACCCCATCACCCCCCCTCTCCATCTCTTAGCAGCAGAGGGAGTGCAGGAGCAGAGGGGTTGTTCAGTTGGGTATGTTAGTCTAGTCTGCCTGACTCATTGATCCTTTATCTGACTGAGGTCTGTGCAGATTAGAATCTATGGCCCCGACCATGGCTCTGAAATATCAGCCACCACACTGCAGATGGATTTGTAATTGTGACTTTTTCTCTGAGTCTTGCCCTTCAGGCCCGAAATTTCATCATTTTAGGGGCAAAACCACTTGGCATTTGGTGTTTTTGAGGGCACAAAGGCCAAATGTCAGGGCAGCAAGGCAATCAAATGAAACAATAATTTTAAGCTCCCAGAAATAATGAATTTCACCTAAGGGTTAGGGCTTATCTTATGAATATTAAATTTTGTTGTCAACTGCTGAGTACGAACTTGTCAATAATTATAACCCTTAATGCATAACAATCAGTTCAACATTTAGAAAGTTTGCTGTAGCAAACTTTTTTTTAACATCCTGCCTGATCCAGCTGTATTGGTCCACTAGATATTGATAAATAGCCAGCCAGCCAAACCAAAACCTTGCTTATTTTATCCCTAATGTCTTCTGTCTTACAGCTTCAGCTGCAAAACTTCAGCGAACATTTGACCAGGTATAAAGGATCTTGGTGAGGAGGATGTGGGCCGATGCATAATCAAAGTGGACAGATGACGCATCTCTCACTATTGTCTCCTGGTTGGCTCGCACTACATTTGGCTCAAACTATCATCATTAACAGCTTGTTTTTTCCAGCAGTTCATGCCAGGCTCAAAATCAAACTCACCACTTGTTATGTGCGCAGCGTTTCACTTGATGTTGCCCAATGAGATTCAAAATCTCAACAAAAGACATTGATGTCCATTGACAACCAAGATGCAGAGGAGGAGAAAACAGTTAAATCAACTAAAGCAGTGCAGGCAGAGCATCAATACCACTGTGGCTGCAGGACATGCCATTTTTTTAGGGGCATGAGGCCAAACTGAGAGGCTCAGTGGCCATGGGCTTCATGACCTCCATGAAATTACAGTCCTGCCCGACATTCTGTCAGTTTCATCTTGGCTCTAACTAATCTATAAAGCTACTGCATGAAAAAATACAACCTAATGTTCAAAGCTTATATAACTAACGTTAAACATCAGTGGACTGGTGAAATGGCGTGACACATTGCTCCATAGCGCTCTTAGTGGCCAAAAATCCCACTGGGTTCCTTTAAGCAGGATTCTGCAACTGTGTGTTCTAACTTTATTCAGAGTTATGCAACAGAATGGGTGGTTAAGGAGAAATACAGAATATCTGTCATATTTCCATACTAAAAATGTCAAACAAAGACCAGTAACAGCTCTGCAAACAATCGGGTGTAGGAAGAATGTGTGTTAACATCTGAGAGAAGTAGAGAACTTGATTATTCATCTATTGTTTCGCCTACTTAAAGTGACTTTTGCTTCATTGAAATGTCAGAGTACAGTGAGCAAATTTCGTAGGAAGCCTTTGCCAGATAACAATGTTCCCTTTGAAGGCCATATATATTTTTTGAGTGTTTGAAGATGGAGACTTAACAAGGTGTCTGCAGCACCTCACAGGCTAAAGGCTGCCGTGTAGGGGAGAGCAAGGTCGGAGAAGATCAATGCGATTGATGTCTGATGGGATTGACCACCCTGA
This sequence comes from Lutjanus erythropterus, assembly GCF_056507025.1. Lineage (NCBI taxonomy): Eukaryota > Metazoa > Chordata > Actinopteri > Lutjaniformes > Lutjanidae > Lutjanus > Lutjanus erythropterus. The sequence goes on along the minus strand of NC_139317.1, from coordinate 9,758,484 downwards.
TGTGTAAACAAGGCTGAGCGGCTCCTCTGTGTGTGTGTGTGTCTGGAGTTTGTGTTTGCTGTTGGTATATATCCCCCAAGCTCTCTGAATGTATTGTTGGTTTTAAATCAACGTATTTTAGATTCAGTAAGTGCAAAGGTTTAGTGTGTTTAAGCATGTTTATCTCTGTGACTGTGCTCACACATAACGGTTTGTTCTTTCGATTCAAAGCTGACTGGAAAAGCTGATTTTGTTAAATGTTTTTATCTTGTTTGTTTAGGTTGACATTGCTGAACCAAACCCACATGGATCTGCATGTAACGTGTTTATTTTATTGACCGGCAGCTCAGTAACCCGTCCTGCAATGTGTTGGTTCAGTCAAAGTAAATCTAATCCTGCTGCTTTAAAGGGATAGTTCACGTTAAAAATGACAATTCAGTCATTATCTACTCAAGGCCGGGTTTAGTTTTTTAGTCCACAAAACACTGCTGGAGTTTCACAGGAAAATTAGGAGAATCTCCCAAACAGTTTAAATGAATGGTGAGCAGTTGTTCTGGTGTATTCCAGGTTTCCTAAAGCCACGGCATACCGTTTGCTTGCATGCACACACCGTCACACCACACACTCCCATTTAATTCCACACACACAACCGTGGCTCCAAGCCAAGGATCTACAGTGAAGATGTAGGCTAAAAACATGGTGTAAATTAGGAATTTCAAGTCAACTTGGCTTGTTGGAGCTTTAGGAGACTTGGATTGCACCAATCAGTCTGGAGGCATTGTACAGGAGATTTTGCAGTTTTTCCATTACCCAAAGTTCATAACCGTAGGTCAGGGTTGGAATATAGATCGCCTCACAAATCAAAAGCTTCGCCTTCCAGCTGAGCTCTCTCTTCACCACAACAGTCCAGTACAATGCCTGCATTACTGCTGACGCTACACCATGCCAACTGTCAATCGGACGCTCCATCTTCCCATGACTTGTGAGCAAAATTTCAAGACACCTGAACTCCATCACTTAAGGCAGCAACTCACTCTCGACCTGGAGGGAGAAATCCACCATTTTCCATCAGATAACCTTTGGAGGTCCCAACCCTCATCCCAGCTGCTTCACACTCGGCTGTAAAACCTCCCAATGTGTGCTGAAGGTCACAGTCTGAGAAGGTCAATAGAACCACATCATCTGCAAAAAGCAAACCAGAAGCTCTCCTCACCGGGGCTTCACCTTCAGGTCTTGTGTATGACAGGGGGCAACCCTGGCGGAGTCCAGCACCCACTGAGTTCTTGGCTTTGTGCCGAGGATACAGAGAGAGAGCTCTCCCTTTGGTTATACAAGGACCAGATTGCTTGTAGCAACAGCAGGACCCCCCAGGGGACAAAAAACATAAGTAAACCAGATACCATGACTGCCCCCCAGGAGCCCAGGAGCCAGTCCACTGTTCCACAGCCAGGATGGAATCCGCATTAATCCTCCTGAAACTGAACATCCCCTCCACTCTGAATTTGATATAACGCCTTCTGGACAATACAACATATTTGCTAAACAAAAGGACACATGAGGGATACATAAAGGATCTTTAGTGCAGTGAATGTAATGAACAAACAGCACTAAAATATCCCAATGCCCAGACTGTATTAACTCATATATTTCTGCATTGCTGATGATTTGTGATGTGCATTGTTTATTGTTTTACTTAATGTCTTTTCTCTTCTAGTCTCAGCATGTTTATTAACAGAGTCAGTGGTCTAGTATATAAAAATGTGGCTCACCATGTAAACACGATGATTCCTGCCTTTCTATACTGTCTGCTGTCAAATAAAAGTAAGGATGCCATGAAGCTGATATGAAAAACAACAACCAGCATTAGTTAATTGACTTCAAACAGATTGCACTGCAGAAGATAACTGACAATCTATGTTGCTGTTTGCTGCCTTTTGAGTTTAAATCACATTCTGTCTCTGAAAATGTTTCAAACATTTTTGATGCTTAAAGGACACAAGCCCTCCATCACTCCTCACTCAAACTCACACAGGCAGAAATGAGTAGAGGTATTTCAATAGTACCAATACCAGAATTGGAGATGCATCCAATACAGCCTAAAATGCTGGACTGGATATCAGCAAGTGAGTCTATCTGCACATCATGTAATTTTTTAGCCCCAACATGGGAGCCTGCTGCTACCCAGCAGCATCCCTGCATTAACTTGAGCCAGCCAATGATAGCAATCACAGGGTTAGTACACAAATGTTAAAAAACAATCAAATATTTTTTTTTTTTTAATGCTCTGGTGTCAGATTGGTGCTTGTATTGGGCGATATGTAAAGTTCAGGTAACATCTCTAGAAATGAGAGTTGTTAAATTTTCTTATTTTTCTTTCTGACACATCATGTTTTCCCTGTCTTGTTTTCACAGATTGATCACTACGCTCAGAGGGATCTAAAGAAGGGCCTCCAGCTCTTCGGCACAGAGGGCAACGTGGGTTTGACCAACGCCTGGATGATAGTACAAACTGATGTAAGATGTGAGATCACTGGAGGGGGCGGGTGGTGGTGTTTGAGACGATCTATAACACAACTTAAAAGATATTTAAAACACGAAGCACAGAAGTTGTTTTTTTTTCTTTCTTTCTCTTAGTCACAGTTTACTGAGGTCTTAATGCCTTAAGAAACTTTCTGTTGTAAACATCTCAGCGCATTCAATATTAACTTCACTGCCATTTAGCAAGACAAGTCATGCAAAATACCTTGTCACAAGCTGAGATACATGACGTTTTGACTGCATTATTCATCATGACAGTGCTTACTTTTGCCATCGGCAAGGTTTCACCATTTGTACCGCTGTGATCATATTAAATTAAAAGGAAGTAGTGAAATGCTGAAGGGCCATTTGATTTTACATTGCTCCATTTTGTGTAAAATTTGAATAAAACACTGCAATCCTTTTTGAAGTTAATGGGATCTGGACATTTACAAGCAGACTGGTAGAAAAAAAATATATATATATTGGAAATCTAAAAAATGGCATCAGAAAAACTGTGAAATGTTTCTACCGACAGTAACAAACACTCAAAGCTTTTCTAGTTTAAATGCTTTGGTAAAATGTTGTCAGAAAGATTAATGCAAACATCATAGACTCTCTGAGGTAATCTTTATTTCCAGCTCTCACTTTGATGTGCTTTTTCCGTTCTATTATTTATATATATATTTTAAATTCCGCTGCAAAGAAAATAACAATGTGAGAAACAGAGATTTGGAATTAGGGATTGCGGAGGACGGATGCTGCTGCTGGTGAATGCCTTTGGGACACATCAAATGATAGACTTCAGGGCTCTCTGGACCTTTTTACACATCGCAGATCCAGTGTTGCGGCTCGCAGTTTTGTTCCATTAGCAAATGTGCAGTAAATGTTTGTCTGTGCGCATGCACGCATGCATATGTCTCGTGTCTGGAAGGCATGAGTGTGCGCCTGTGCGTGTGTGTGCGCACCGTGACTCAAAAAGGCATAAATGATGACAGAGCAATGTATTGCTATGCAAATGTGTGCGTGTGTCTGCATGTGTGGGTGTTAATGTGTAGGCTTTTTTCTGCGTACAGGATGATTGCACGAGGAGAATCCGCCTGAACGAGCCACTGTTTGAAAATTTATGTGTGCAAGCATGAATGTGCACTTTTTTCCTCGTCAGATCAACGATGCTGTGTGTGTGTGTGTGTGTGTGTGTGTGTGTGTGTGTGTGTGTGTGTGTGTGTGTATGTACGGGGGCGCCATAAAGTCTGACTGAAAGGAAGACCATTAAAAGGCAGCTCTCATTCTGTCACTGCTCTCTCTCCCAAGCCTCCTTCATACATGCTGAGTCACTGAATAGATAATACAGCAGATGTCCCTGGAGCAAAGTTCACCCTGAATATTATTAATGGCCGCTTATAGAATAGAAAGCATCTACATAGACGAGAAGAAGAAGTAGTAAAAATATCCACAAGGTGCCAAATGCCAGTACAATAAATCAGAAAGGGTCACATGCCACTCTGGCTGTTAATGTTTCAAGGTAATAACATTTTAATATTATGACTCTACACTGTAAAAAATCATGCAGGAATTAGTGGATTTGTCTTTTCTCATTAACTTTGCATTAACAGATGTAGAAGTTTTATTTATCCAAGTTAATGCAATGTAAAATTTCTAGTATTCATTTTCCAAACCTTCTGAACTTATCAACATTACTTCCTCTTACTTAAATTATTTTCATTTGAAATGATGAGTAGAAATAATGTAGGGGAGAACTGCCACCATTGTGACATTTTTTGAGATTTTTTTTCTTGCCAACATATTCAATATCTTCAGGCAAACAACCCACGTATGTCTGCTCTCAGAAACCACTTTAAATTTTTTAATAGAGAAAGCAAGTCATGAGGAATTAAACCAAAAGTGGATGCTGTCTGATGTTACAACTGCAAAGCATGTGAGTCTCAGTTGTAATAGCGTGAGCTGTGGTTGTAACACGGGTAAAAAAATAAGCAGTTTTCAAGGTAAATCAGTCAGATTTTATTTGTTTATACAGGTCATATAAAGATATAGACATCAGTATTAAATTGAGTCAGTTTCAGAACCAGAACTAGTAACTTTAAGTTAAAACAAATAGTTTATTTTTACAGAGTATGCTGTTTTTAACCTTTGATTTGTTCTTGAACATTAAAACTGTGCTTCAAATGCTTTTCGCTTATTTTAATTCTGCTGCAGTTCATGATAAATTGCAAACATGATCCATTGTTTAAGCGAGTGAAGGAGTTTTAAATTAACACACAATCCCCGATTCTGTGCACGGAGTGGTGTGGTGAGCGGCCCGGGCAGCAATACTCTTTTGTGGAATTAAAGTCCACTGACAGAACAAAACATCAGGGGCACTTTATCTTTTCATGAATTACACTGATGAATTGAATTGTGGTGAAAGCCATGATCCCTTATCAAAAATCTATACCAATCACAGAGGGGGAAGATGTAGATAAAAAGAAGCAGGCAAGTTAGAAAATGATTTCAGGACTTTGAGACAAATGAGATGTGGATTGTACAAAAAGGGAGCTGCAACTCAATTTCAGGAAGATGAAATGTTTTCTACGCTCAGCACATACAAATTATTTTGTTCAGTAAATCTTATTGTTGACAGGTAAATTATTTTAGTTTCCATCAGCAGAGGATGTTGATTTGATATCATGCATTTGAATTTCAGTGTGATGACAATAAAACGGCAGACTCTCTTCACTCATTGTTGTCTCTTCTGCAGTTTCGCTGCTGTGGAGTAACCAACCACACAGACTGGTTTGAAGTTTATAACGCCTCCCGTGTGCCGGACTCCTGCTGCCTGGAGTACAGCGACAACTGTGGCCTGGACAACCCAGGAACATGGTGGACAGCGGTAAGTTCTGGCATTAAAATCAAAGCTGCTTATGTTCTTCTTGTTCGTCTTTTTCTGTTTTTTCTTGTATTTTTGGTGGATAATAAATTCACTGTTTGCTAAGTCCCTTTCCCAAGCCGTACCAAATCAGCAACAGTACCTTGGCACAGCAGGCCTGTAAAGCTGTGTGCAGGGAGCTATAGCAAGAGAGAAACACAGTATATAAGGAGTTTGGAGGATGATGTATTTTTTAGCCTTTCCAAAACCAAAAACACAAGAGCAAAAGTGTAACGGGAGCATTAAACAGCGTGTTTATCTGCTCTAATGTAAACTGATAACGTTAGTAAGGCAAAGAGCAGAGACAGTATAATAAATAGCTGATGGAGCATTAATGACATCACCCATGGATTTCTGAAGAAACATGGGGAGTGTGGTGGCCATAATTGTTTTTCCCAGGATGGCAAAGGCATGGCCCACCCTGCTGTGCCTCTGATTAACGTACCCTGATATTCTTACCCTAATCACATGTCTAAACCATAATCTACACAACCCAAACAATCCAAACCGCCAAGGGAACAAATACCAGCCAATCAGAGTCAGAGTATGACAGGGTCTTGACTTTTCCATCCTGTGCAAAAAGAAAAGTTTGTGTGATAGCTCTTGCCTTCCCTCGTGCCTGACAAGGCATGGGTCAAGCTGAAGTGGCTACCCAATAGCTAGCCGTCTATCATGGCACCCTCCAGTCACTCAAAGTAGGCACACCCTTAATTATGCATGACTTTAAGCTTTGATATAATTTAAACCGTTTGTTTGTACCTGTTAACATGTTTATCTCTGCTATATTTTAATATGGGGGTCTATGATGATTGATTCACTTCAGGAGCCAGCCTCAAGTAGCCACTTAAGGAACGGCAGGTTTTGGCACTGGCTTTATTGTTCAGCCTCGGAGGTTGCCACTTGGCCGAGATTTAGCATATAATTAGTTCACAGATAACAGAACAAGAAAAAGTTCTTGGTTAACACATCCACTTTATGGGAGCAGAGTGTGTATGCTGTAAAACATACAGGAATTCAGTGGAATCAACTCAACTAAATGTAAATACTGACTCAATTTTACTGATTTCAAGTAAATGCAACTTATTATCATTAGCATAATAAGCTAGCTAGCTACAGCTGATAAAATCTGCCAGCGATTCACATGGTGAAATTGACAGACGTCAGCTAAGAAGCCTGCTTCTGTTCACTTCTCCACAGAAAGCTTAACAGGAGTAGCAACACTAATTAGGTAGGCGGGGCTTAGTCAACCCCTTACTAATAATTCGGACACCTCACGGACTTAAGATGAGAATAAATGTAAAGGGGCAGTTCACCCCGTAATCAAGAATACATATTTTTCCTCTGAACTGTATTTCTATTCATCCATCTAGATTGTTTTGGTGTGAGTTTTGAATATATTAGCTGTAGAGATGTTTAACTTCTCTCCAATATAAGAGAACTAGATGGCACTCGGCCTGTGGTGTTCAAAGTTCCCAAAAAATACTACCATTTGTATCACTGCACAAAAAGAAGTGTCCATCTACTCATGGATGTGAGGTTACAGCTCAACCGAGGAGGATGCCATTCATGTTTACATGCCGCACTATCATGACCACAAGCTTCTCATCCATGAGTAGATGCACGCTTCCTTTAGCACCGTGATCCATTATATTGGAGAGAAGGCAGACATCTATATGGCCTATATCTCCAAAACTCGGCAACTCACACCAAAACAATCTAGATGGATAATTATCCCTACAGTTACGTGGAAAAATATGTTTTAATTTTTGGGGTGAACTGTCCCTTTAATTACACATGTTAAATCGATTATCTGTATTGGTGAGGGTCAATCTGACCTGTGCAGGGGAACAAAGTTCCAATATCAGGCACAGATTCAAAAAAAGAAAAATTATGAAGAGAAGATATAACTGGTATAAGGTCATGTCACAGTGTTGGTCATACTTCATTTAAATGCAAATTAAAAATGTCAAACAGTAATTCCCAATTTAATCCTAAATTATTCTCCAACTATAATTAATATGACTTAATTAAACTGCTATTCTTTCCCATATGTGGATGAGTTAAAATCTCAAGTAAAAAGTTATATATTGAAAAAAAAAAAAAAACTTGGCCCCCTGATCGTCCAATTCAGCGAAGCCAAAAAAAGAAACCAAAACTTTTTTTTGGACCTTAGCTGTAAGTAAACAGCAGGACACTGAGAGATTTATCTTCATAATTACTGATACTGAATTAATTGCTTCTGCCCAGAAGGATTTGACTGCTGGTACTACTAATGTTCATCTGATGTACAATAAGTGTCATATTTTTATTTGTTAGCAGCTGGTTCTACATCGTGAAATATTTTACAACTACAAGAGAGCAAACAGCTGAGGTTTAGAGGCCTTCCACACCTGTGCTGCACCTTGTTAAGTCTCCTCGCAGCTCTTGGACCATTAATTGGCCACACAGACCAACAGTTTATGCTCCTTTGCTCCTGCCAAACCAGACGAAAACAGGGTTGGCACTTGGGTTTAAAATCATTAGCGTCATGTGGGAAAACAGACCAATCTGCTAAGAGGGTTTGCGTGTTGGCCAAGTGTGAGTACGTCTGTTAGCACTGGCGGAAAAGCTGAACAAGGCGTGCAGAGGATTGCATCTGTCAAACGATAAGATAAAAATACAAGCTACATCACTTTTGCAGGTTTGTCTTAATGAATATGTAACACTGAGCGCCTCTAGTGATATTGCAAGGGCAGTTTGCAAATGGCTCTGCACATGATAAAGTTGTTGCTGTGGAGGTAATTGAGTGTGTTGAGATAATATGTAGGGACAGCTGGTATTAATTACTCATTCATTCAGAAATAATATTACCCCACCTACTCGTGACCTGTTCGTCAGCCTCGGTAAGGTCTCCTGCACCGAGTTCTTTTACTACACCATCATTACCACTTCTGAACTGAAGCAAATTGCGTCTCACATGAAAGCAACCACCTGTTCTCTTGACACTCTTCCTATAAACTTGTCATTTAGAAAATTAGTCCCAATATCCTCTCAGTCATTAAATAAAGCTAGAGCTGGTAAACTTCCAATTGCCCTTTTTCTTTCATGCACTGTAGTTCCGCCTTAAAAGTCGGTCCTGAACAACCACAGACTCGTATTCAAAATTCCCTTTCTTCCCACAGTCGTGGAGAAAACAACTTTTTACTGACCTGCTGTATTTCCTGCCTCAGAACACAGCCTTTGAAAATTCTAGTCTGTTTTCAGGAGTCTCGCTCCATCGGACAGAATCAGCCCTCTTGACTAATGATCTCCTCTTGGCAGCTGATGCATCAAATTGCTTCCTCTAGCTTTTATATCAGCCTTTGACACAGAAGACAATACAATTCTCATGCTGAAAGACAGGGTAGGTGTCTCTGACTCAGCCTTTGACTGTTTTTTGTCTGTTTTTCAGTGGTTCTCTGTCTGAATTGCAAAGTCATTCTCAGCCAAAGTCCACTGTTTCCTGTGGGATCCCTCAGGGTTCAATTTTAGGTCCTCCTGTATTCTTCACAATTGTTGCTCCCACTAAGCCACACGTCTAGACAAAATCAAATATTGGATGCAAATTCAGTGTAGTTTATCATATCTGGGATCTTCAGCCAGTTCAATAATGTGTTACAGGCACTCGGGGAAAGATTTTGGCTCCAAAATTATAGCATGGGAAAGAAAGTAGTTCTGGTAGATTCTACTTCAGAAAGAAAATAGTTCCCACATGAAACTACTCATAAAGTCTTCGGATTATCTTGAGTAACTAGGACATGATTTTTGGAAAAAGAAACTGATGTTTAAGTTCCAGTTTCCAAGTTCCATTTACTTCTATTATATTGCAGAGAGATCTACAGATGATATCTCCAAAATTCAGCAACTCACACTAATGAAATGTAGATGGATAAATAGCACTAAAGGCCAGGGGTAAAATATATATTTTTGATTTTGGTATGAACTGTGTCTTTACATTTATTCTCACCTAAAGTCCATTGTTTCCTGTGCCATCCCTCAGGCTTCACTTTTAGGTCTTTTTCACAGTTTTTGCTCCCACTAGGCCACATGTCTTGAGAAACTCAAATATTGGATGCAAATTCAGTGTAGTTTATCGTGTCTGTAGTCGTATCATCAGTCAGGTCTATAGTGTGTTACAGTCACTTGGGAGAAGACTTTACTCGTAAACAACTTTAATGTCCTCTCAAAGGCAGTTTGTGCAACAGCAGAGAAACATATAGACACATTAAGAGCACATTGGACAAAACAATGATCTAAGATCATCTATAGCAGCTGTCATAAACATTGTGACAGTCCAGGCAGGCATTAAATTGCGTGTCAGTAACAATATACCAACAAATATCATTAAAATAACTGTATACTGTACAACCCCTACATATTTCATGTGTTTCACACCCCCAAGTCCATGTATTTCGTTCACAGTGCATACTGCGTCTTGTTTGGTTGAGTTATAGGCGTGGGAATAAATTTGTTTTTTTGCCCTGTTGGGTTTGATCTTGGGGTAGTTATACCTCTGACTATATGAGAGTGGGTGGAACTCCACTGAAAGTAGGTGGGATGTGTCCAGCAAGACCTGCCTTATCAGTCAGCCTGGTCAGATACACGTGTACAGGTCAGTCTGCTGTCCCTCCATGATTTTCCCACGGGTCTTAACAATTTTTCCAAACTTGTTCCATGATCCAGAATTATAGCCTGGGAGCCCATCCTTTCGTCATCCAAACTCAATACACTGCCCTGACGCTGCTGGAAAGCTTTTTAGCACGTGGTTAACATTGTGAAACGGTCAAGCGGTTAAGCACAAAAACCACTCAGGTAGATTTAGGATAAGACTCCATGTTTCGGATTACAAGAAGTTCACTGCATTACGGAAGTGTACTTGTGAAGTATTGGGTTCTTTAGCAGCTAAATGCTCCATTATGTTTGCCAGTTAGTTGCTAACTTTGTCTGTTGTTCAGTGGACAATACAGTCCGTTAATCAGAGCTTGCTGCAGCTGAAAGTTGAAACAAGGTTAATGAGAGCAGTGAGTGAAGAAAAATAGTAAATCTGCAAGCTGTAAAATGATAACAATTATTTGAAAGACAACAACTTCAATTTATGTGAAGGAACTCGAGAGCTGAGGGGAGTCGGGTGATAATTTTCTGTCGGTTCAGCAGTAAGACTATCCTGACTCACCAGATGGTTTGTTAAACACAACCAGGAATGAAAAAACACTCCTATTCTGATAAAATTGTTGCTATAGTAACATCTACGTGAGTATCATTATTGTTTACGTTGTTGTTTTCGGGCACAAGTGCATAACTTTTAACTGGCAAGATAGATTCTGGTGTGATCTTGCAAAACCAGCTCCCTCGCATGGTAACAATAAGACATCTTTACATTACACATAGACATGTTCAGTTCTTAATGTGAAGATATTGATCAGAGCATCTTTATTTTATTCCTGCATCGACCCACATCAGGCAGAAAACAAGTATCAAGCTGCATCTTTGTTTGCTGTCTCTCAGTCTGTACAAGTGTTTATCCTTAAGCTCTGCGGCTCTTTTGTTGCTTTCGCAGCACATGCTGTACTGCACATTCTCCAAGAACAGTACATTGCAGAAATCAACAAACTAATAAACACAGGAGGTAAATAAAACAACATTTTATCCAGGGTCATTTTAAAACTCTTGTAGCTATAAAACGAACAAACAGTTTTTGCTTGTTGAAAACGAAGAGTAAGAAGAAGCAAAATATTTTATTTATCCACTTGGGGAAGTACATTTTTAACATTTAAATTCCTGTGTTACTTATGCAGTTCACTAAAAAAAGAAAATATAAATAAAACACAACTGCAGGAGGCCGACAGAACAGCTGTTGTTCAGCTCTGCGAACTGCAAAAAACCTGATTATTGTGATGTTACTGGGAGCCACAAACACTGAAAATGAAGTGTCACAGAAAGATGCAATGGCAGGAGTGGTAAGATTAAGTTTTGAAGTCAGCATATTGTCATCATAAAGGACAAAACATGTTGGAGCCACTTGACACACTTAGTGGTCTACTTCTGTCACCCAGCAGTGCTGAAGCAGTCTCTGTACATCACAGTGAATGAAGATGATGAGCAATAATGACAACGATTTCAGTTCAGCTTCAGATGTTATTAAGTCGATGCAACAAAATGGTAAATGGGCCCATTTAAAAAATCATATCCAGTGTGCCAGCTGTCGCCTGTAGAAACAGTCACGGTTTGTAAACCCCCAGATGAAGTCTGTCATACATCTGTTTTAAAAATTTCATAGCTTGTTGGATGATTTTAATTTTGTTTTTAAAACCAGACAGTAAAACATATGTACCATCACGTTTGAAGTTCAGAGTGGATTCTTCAACTTGGTCACGTCAACTGACAGCGCGGTCTCACCACAAGATTCATTTGTCAGCTGCTCTGGGACTTCCAATCATATCAGATGATCATCAACAGATGGAGGTGTCCAGCTGTCGTGGAAGTGTAAATATTGAAATTTTGATATTGTGATACAGGCAAAGATTCATGGCAGTGGTTCAGTCTGTGTTTGTGTTTAAACCCCTGACTGCAAGAAGTGATCTTTCTGCATTGTTCTGACTGAATAAAAAAGTAAACTTTTATCATTTTTTTGCACGATGGAGTGGAGAGTTTGTGGTGGTTTTCGATTTTGTTGGTTATTTCCTGTTTTATTTTTACTGTTGGGGTTTAACAAGTTGGAGGACCCAAATGCAGTCGACACCAGGAACCAGTTCAAAAAGGGTTTAATGAAATAAAACAGAAACAAAGAAACAAAGGCTAACACTGGTTAAGGGAGGTAAAAATCCAAAGGTCCAACGAAACAGAATCCAAAAAGGCAAACTTAAAAAACAAGCCAGTGGAAAAATAACACGGATGAAACACGGGAGGGAGACACAGGGGGATTCAGGCAGACAGACATCAAGAACACCACGAACTGACCAAGACAAAGAGGAACACAGGGACTAAATAGAGGGAACTAATAAGACACAGGTGAAAGACATGACAATCACAAAGGGCGGGAAAACAGACAAAGACAGGAAGTAAAACCAAAACACGAGGGAGGACCAGAAACTACCAAAATAAAACAGGAAATAACCAACAAAATCCAAAACCATCACAAAGTTTTCCTGAAATTAGATTTTAAAAAATAGCAATGTATCAACTTGCTTGCAGTATTGTTCGCAGCTCGAGGTCTGTCATCAGTTTTACAGACATCTTTTTTTTATAATGGTGGACTATGGGGGAGAATGCTTTTTCCGCTGGTGGGTAATTTTTCGCTGCAATTCCACGAGTGGCCAATGGTAAAAAATGGAAGCAAGGCAAGGCAGTGGCAATGCCCTGTCTCGTTCTGTTTTACTGGCTTGTGGTCTTACCCTTTGTTAATGAACTCTTGTGATCATCATTCACTGGCAGATATTTCTCAAGACTGGACAGATGGTGTTTCAAAATGCCGTTGTGGCTGATGTTCTGACTTGTTTTTTCAGAAATGCGGGATTCTTTCCACAGTACTCAAGAATTCATATTAACTGACATCAGCAGTACTGATAGCTGTGCCTGTATTGGAAGTTTTCCCATGGGAGTTAATGATGCTCATGTTCAGGTTCACTAGTTGAAAACAGATATGTTCAGTTTTGTCATCCACCAAAAACATGAACACAATCATTTAGTACATTTATGCACAACACTGGTGAAGTGAAATGACTGAAAGCACCTGAACAGCTGATAAATGGACCTTGTGTCAGGGGTCTTCAACATTTTTTAGGCCAGGGGCCCCTTAGCTGATAGAGAATTGGAGCAGGGACCCCTACTGCTACTGCTACACTGAATATTTTTTGGTCTTTTCTTGTTTATCATCTTAATTGTAGCTGCTGAGTCCGTAGCAGATGAGGCAGCTAATGTTGATGAGGCAGCTCGCCCTCTGCACTTTCAATGGTAGTTTTTGACGTGGTGTGTATGTCAGAGTCTCTTGCTTGTAAAATTACAAAACGATCCATTGTGGCTTCAAGACTGGCATAATAAACCAGCTAAGTGGCTATAAAACGTAGCTAACAGCTACGGATGCAGCACAGTGATTTAGTAACTGGCTAACATAATTGCTGATGTGTCTTTGCTATGTTGGATTCATGTTAATGTTTATTCGGAGACACGTTTTAATTTGGCGGGGAAAAAAACAAAAAAACTTTCAAACAATAATTTCGTGGACCGCTGAGGACCCTCTAATGCTCCCAGACCCCTGTTGAAGATCCTTGCCTTGTGGTGAAATCAGACAATTTAATAAAAGCATAAAACTCAGAAAGACACCAGTGTAGATTTTTCTGCATCTTTATGCTGAAAGATTTTGGAGCATGATGAGTCAGAGACCTTTTTTCACACATTTGGTTACGGCAGACAGGGTTGCTATTTGACTCCAAACTTGTGCTAAATCTCATTCTTCAGTTTAGTAAATGAAGTAAATGTTCAGCACGCTGTGGTTGCAAAGGTCAAATCATAAATATGATGCCGTCATGGCGACTGCAGGTTTAGACTTGGGAACAGATGGCCCCTCATCTTTAAATACAAACCTCTCACTCCAGTTGTTGTGCAACTCGATTTAATTTGTCCATTCAGCAGTGGAAAGGTCAAGCTGTGGTCAAACTGTAGCTGTTTTCAATTTTAGAAATGAAAGACGTAACCTTTTAAAATGTCTTTCCATTACTTTTCCTGAGACCGGGTTCTGCACAGACCATTGAAAGACTGTTCAAAATTATGCATGTTTAACTCCTTCAGGTGACAGCTTGTTGGCCCTCACGTAGACCCGTGAATTCCACTGGCCCTTCTGGTGAAAACAAATTAATCTGGCTAGTTTTGTGTTTTGATGAATGTCTCGCCTGCAGATGAAAGGTTTGGGTGGTGTAGTTCTCTCTGACGCAGAACAGTTCTCTCTTCCACCACTGCCTGCATACTTTATATACTTTGCATACTTTTTTTCATTTAAATTCATGTTTCTGTGATGCCCGTACAACGTCAGTAATGCCCACTTTGATCCTTAATTTTTAACCCTTGCTTCAGAGTTTGAAATCTAATCATTCTCCAGAGATTTTTCTTGTGAGTTCCAAATGCCAATAAGAAGTTAGTGAAGGACACAGACAAGTTTATTTTTGTGGGATGTCTCAAGGCAGATATGAGAGGGCAGTTTTTTTTTCCAGATACAAGTCTCTTCTAAAATTTACCTCATATCATTCTTCAGTAAATAGTTTAATAATCAATGGAGTTGGAATAAAGCCCGATCCTCTGTGTCGGCTTTAGATTCTTGCGTTTTTGTCACTGACAGTCGAGTGTTCATGAACTCAGAAACTGTATTTTCTCCAAATAAAACAGATCTCTTCATGCTCTCATTGACAACAAACAGAAACAAACACCAAAGGACACACTCCAGTAGAGGCTTGATGACACACAACGCACTCACAGCCTGCAAAAAATAATAATAACTTGCATTTTTATAGTGCCTTTCAAGGGACCCAGAGATGTTTTATACATACAGAAGCAGACAAAACGAAACAAAACAAAACAGAAGAAGAATGGAAAATAATAGCTGCAAAAAACAGAATTAACCAGCACCACAGACCTGGGAGAAAAGGTAGATTTTAAGGAGTAGCAGTTCAGTGCAGCGGATGTCCGTCTGGAGTCTGGAGAGAGTTGAGGCTGAGGCTGTCCCCAAAAGTCTAAAAATGTACAAAGTCCTTGTACAATCTACAGTATGTGTACCTGACATGACTTTATGATAGATTGAGCCTTTCATCCTCCTCCAAACTGCAACCACAACGAGGTACTGCAGGCCTGTCAAGCTTTGCATTTCTTTGCAGACTGATGCAGTGTGCATGGCACCCTACGAAGAGTGAAACTGGTTTCTTATCAGTATGGAGGCTTTGTTGTAGTCTTTCTAAAACGTAAAACACAAGAGCATACGTGTGATGAATGGATCAACCTTTGTCTTTATCGCTCTAACATAAGCTGCCAACGTTAGCATGTCCAGCTAACTAGTTTACTACCTGCGGTAACGTTACTTCCAGCCAAACTTGTGTTAGATACCGCTGCATTCGCCAAACTCATGGCTCATTCCCAGGAGTTAAATTGGAATTTGTTATGTGGGGAGTTTGAGGAGGAGGATGTTGGCTGGTGCAGGTTAGCGAGGTTAGGTTAGCTCTTCTTTTGAGTCTCTTCATGAGGCGATCGTAGTCCAGCTGGTCTGGTTGGGTGACCTCTTAAGATCCGCTGCACTTAATCTAATATCTGCGCCTCCTTTTCCCACATTAGTGTATTTCTCTCATTTATCGTATACATATACATTTTATATTTCACCATCCAACTTCTTTTAGCATTAACTTTACATCACATACGCAGCCGTTAAGTAACTTTACATATTTAAGAGCCTTTTACAGGATTCTTGTTTTAAAATGCGTCAGATGGAAATCAAAAGACAGATGTCTGAGCAGACTCATGGAGATAAAACATAGAAACCAACTGCAAAACCTCAACAAAACTCTGTCTGTTTCCCATCTCCTACAAAATGTCACTGTTGGCTCCCCTTAAAGACCAACTTAACTCCTCGTTTTAGCTTGAACACCATTCACAATTTTTAAAAATGCATTCAAACCCAGACATTCACACACACATACACACAGATATACACTCTGAGTCAAGTCTTCATGTGAACATAAAGATGGTTTTTGCTGTAATCATTTCTCCTGTTGAGGAGAGGAGATGGGGAGAGGAAACTCCGCCAAAGAGAGGCCTATGTGGATCCAGACTGAGCATCCTTGGAGCTTAAATGATAAATTGTTGTTGTGTTGTTATGAATAGAGATGGGTATTATTATTGTATATTTATTTATTTTCTTTATGGAGATTCTGCATACAGTGAATTTACATATGTACATACATGCATTTTCCTATTGTTAGTACGTAAATCAATTAGTCATTTATCTGGTTGCTGCACAGTGTTTCATCTTCTGACTTAATTTTTTATTACTATTTTTCTTACCACTGTTTGCCTACTGATTATGTTGTTTTGATTAATGTATCTGTATGTTTATGGAGTTAACATACTGTATGTACATATGTGCATTTTTCATTATAGGGTGTAAACTCATTGGTACAGAAGAGGTTCAGGGCCAGGCGTGAGAAAAAATGAATCAGAAGATGAAGATTTTTTTATTTTCCATTTTGAAAATAGTTGAGAATAAAGCAGAAATACAATTTCTACTTTATTATGAACTTTATATTCCGACTTCATTCTCGACATTCCCACTTTCTACACATTCTTGAAAATGCTAAGTTTAAAAATCCCTATTGCAGCCCTAATACCCATTGTAACTTGGCCACTTATCTGGTTGTAGCAAGGACAGAAAATGATATATATGTCTTCTTTTGATTTAAATAATTTTCTGACTACTATTTGTCTTGCTAGTACTTGTATTAGCTGCCAACAGGTTCCTAGCTACTCATTTATAGGAATCACATTCAAAAATGTCTCAGACAACAAAAGTGTTACATCCTTATTTCAATCAGGAGAGACAGAAGAATGAAGTAGAGGTTGGTTATTATACAGATGATATGAGATAATTAATCTTGACAGGAAGTCTATACGTGCTTAGACTCCATGAGGTGTTTTTGTAATCAAGGGGCGTCTGCTCCTGAGCAGCAGCGAGATAAATCCCCCCATGGAGTCCAGACCCTGGCTGAAGAGGCTGATGAAATGATGAAGCTGCAAACCCTGGGCAGTGATGGGGAAGCGGAGGGATGCACATACCAGCAGCAGGAAGGACTAAAGGCAGATAGAAGAACTCAGCAAGACGATGTGTTGCTGTGCTATTGGACAGAAGTGGTCAGCTGACGGAACAGCTGAATTCACTAGGAAGGAAGAGTGAGCATGCATAAGAGGTAGGGGTGGGAATCTTTGGGCACCTGCCGATTCGATTACGATTACGATTCAGGGGCTACGATTCGATTATAAAACGATTATTGATGCATCTTTATGTATATTGATGCACTTTTTCACAAACACATTTCTTTTTGTCTCACTGAATAAGCATTCGGCGCATTTGTAATAAGAATTCATTTCGATTATATTTTATTAAACTATTGGAAATATGTGCAAACTGGAAAGTACCAACAGTAGCCACTAGTAGCCGCAGCAACAGCAGCCTGCCGTCTCCCCGACTCCTCCGTCGGGTGGAATCGAGTTACGGCTTCTCATGTTTATTGTGTTGCCAAAGTATTTTATTTTAGCTCGACACAGCTTACATATAACGTGGCTCTTGTCCAGTTCGCTTCCGCCGTCGACGTTGTAGAAGCCGAAGTGTTTCCACACGGCTGCTTTTAAATTAGAAGGAGCTGTTCGGACCTCATGGCGAGGTGGCTGCCGGTCGGCCATGTTTGTTTTCCGCTGTGCGCGTGTCGCTCCAGGTGCGCGTCCCAAAGTGTCCCGGCGATGACGCGTACCGCGCTTCTTAGTTCCACATTATTTAGAAGCTTCTGTATCACTTTAATTAACAGATTTAAATAATCGAAATTTGGGCGTTTGTGAATCGATTCAGATTCGTCCACGTCCGAATCGCGATGCATCTAAGAATCGGAAATTTCCCCCACCCCTAATAAGAGGAGTGAAAGGCAGGATGGTAAGAGGAACAAACTACAGGCCCAAACATGCAAAAGAAGTCCTCCTAACTAAACTTTCACTATAGCTTCATTTGCAAGTGCTGACGACTTCGTTTGTGATCATTCCTCCTGCTGAGAACCCCTCTCGATGCACAAATTCCACAGTACTCAGTCTGTGCAAAAAAATACTCTCCAAACTTTAAGTAGTCAGTAGTGAGGCTTCTGAAGTCTGCGTATGACAAACCAAGCTGGTGTCTTTCAAGCTTTTTGTTTGTGGAGGGGTGCAAATCACCTTTTTTGTGTTACCGTCTCTCCACCGCAGCTCAGCACAGAAACACTATCTGTGGAAACATAAAGTTTTGTAAGATCGATTGATTTTACTAACTCAGACTGCTGAAGCTTCATATTAGCTTCAAATAAACTTTGGGATACTTTTTTTTTAGCTGAATAAGGAGTGTGGATGTTGTCCCACATCCTTTCCAGTGTAAGTGTTAGGAAGTGATCTCTCAAGGCTTTGTTCACACTGCAGGTAAAAGTGTGCTCATGTGTGACTGCAGATCTGACAGTGTTAACAGCACAAATCACATCGAATCTGATCTATTCATTTCCGTTTTCATATGTGGTCCTAGATCAGATGCAGGTCGGGTTTTTTGCATTACAACCCCGATGTGAACTGTCATATCAGAATTCACTCGCCTCAAGTGCCTCGCTTTGAAATTCTTGAGAAAAAGAGCCGACAGATGTGGTTAAAAGTGGCCCCTGACATTCTGAAATTTTAGATGAAATCTCTTTCTGTGAAGCGATTAAGATCACGATCCCTCTGCTCCTGCCTCTGACTACACATCGACACACACCTCTGTACAGAAGATGTGTGTGGCTCATTTATTCACTGGCTTTCACTGCACATCAACTTTTAAATGAAACTGTAAATGCTGACTTTAGTTGCTTCTGTGTTTACTTTTGTCAGTGTGCTGCGTGTGACATCTTTGTTATTGTTTTTTTGCACATGCAGATTAGTTCAGCACCTTGACGAATTCACACTGGAATCTAATATCAGCCACAATAAAAAAGATAGTGTGAATAACCAAGCAAACAAAAAAATCTGATCTAAGCAAAATAAATCATATTTGAGTTCTAAAGCAAATGCAAAACCTTCCTCCTCTCTCTCTGCTGCCTCGTATCCTTCCATTAAGCCCCTCCAACCAAACCCACAAGTTCGAATGGCAGCAGGAGGAGTCGGCTGCCTTTTAAGCCTTGTGCCTCGTAGGGCCTGTTCTCCAGGGCACAGGCCTCGCTATGACCCCGATCCCTCTCGCTGTGACTCGTCGTCCCCTCCAGCCCTTCCCGGCCCTGAAGCAAAACACTCCAGGCTTCAGAAGCAGCCGCAACCACGTCTCACAGCAGGACGAGAAGCTCGTGCGCCACATTGTCTCACGCTTGCACTCCACCGTCCCTCTATTTCCCGCTGTTTGTCATCATGCCTCTTCAATATGAGCGCCATGGCATTGAAAATAATGACGCTGAGGCTCTGTGTGAAGCGCGTTCATACACAAACGTTTTGTACGCCATTGTGGGCAAAGGAGGTATTGGAATTCATTGTAAGTTGCAGGATTTTCTGCCATTAAAAAGCGTTCACCATCTGACGAGACTTACACACACATCTGTTTCAATAGGCTCACCCTCTCTCTGCAATGAGCTGTGATTGGTCTCCCACTGTGGCCTTTCTAAAGCCTAAAAAACAGAGCCAAGAAGAGGTCTTCTTTTCTCCCAGACCACTTAAATTACAATGTGCTGAAAGGTTATTATGGAATTTTTGCCCAATGACACTGAAAAACCCGTCTTCCTTAGCTTTCGCACAGCTTTGAAGAATGTGAACCTTTCTGATCTTTCTCTGATCATAACCAAGTAGTTTCTGAACTTGAGTAAACCTTAACCATAGAGGTGGAGGATTAAGAGACACTCATTTTTTATCTGTTTTTGAGCATGGGAGTTCATTCTTGACCTTTGATAAGAGCTCTGTGTCACAAAATAATCCAAGCTCAATTGCAAGGTTTTCTGAGCTTTCAATCGAGGGTTTTTGTAAGTTCGGGTGTCTGGAGCCTCTTACACGGAGCAGAACATCTTATCAGCGAGGAGGAGGATAAAGAGACAGCAGGTCTGGGGGGGGGGGTGTCCAGGCCGAGGAGTGGATGATGAGAATCTCACCTCACATAAGACGAGGACAAACACTGCTAAATCACCACGTACCACCGAGAGCATCCCAGTGGGACTCCGAGCAGTTTTCAAGTCACAAGGAGTCGACATTTACCACAACCCATTTCAACACCTTAAACGCATAGTTTTTTATTACCTACAGTAGACGCCGGTCAGCACACCCTCGGTTTGCTGCTGTAGGAAGTTAAACAATGTTCCGTCTAAACTATTTTCACCGCCTTACATTTCTGTCAAACAGCCTATTTGGTTGGGAAACTGTCACAAAGCCAAGCAGAGCAAAAAGGAGAACGGACCCAAACACAGACTCATGACAAGGTTCAGTGCAGTTTAACAGTTTAATGAAAAAATTCAAAACACAAAAACTTACTGAGCAGGTGAGGGAAACACAAATAAATCCAAAACTGGTATCAAAAACCAAACAGTCCAAAAAGTGCAGGGAAACAAAACTCCAAAAAATGCAAAACTTCAAAAACTCAAAAGGGGAAAAAACACAGGGAAGGATCCATTGGAAAACACAAGGAGACTTGACAAACAGACAAGACACATCACTAAATGCACTACAAAGGGGGAGGGTAACAAGGCACTGGTGAGGGCAATTAGAATCAGCTGAAAATAATCAGTGATCAAAAAAGAAGGGAACACAGAAAACAAGAGGGGAGAAAAGAACAACAATATTAAACAAGAAAAGCAACCAAACTCCTTTGACAAAGTTACTAATTTACCTTGCAGAAAACCAGAGTTTCTGTGGTCTACCACTGCCACAATCAGTTAGTTTGTTGTGTTTATTGTGACTTTCTTTCCCCAAAATTACACAGTAACTCAAATAAACTGATCGTTGCAATGACAGACCAGAAACTTGCGTGTTCTGTGAAGTAAAATAGCTGTTTTTTGCAAAAGAAGTGTGGTTGAGTGAGAGAGAGATCTATACTTGGCTTGTATAACAGCAGTTTCTGAATATTCTGAATATAGTGAACACTATGGCTATTATAGTACATTGCTTATCCTCCGTGCTGGTGTCCCTCTCTGCTTCTCCGACCACCATCATTGTTAAGTACGTTCTACAACCCCACCTCAGATAATCCAAACAATACCTTTAAGATGTTGAGACTGAGTGAACACCAGAAACGACAACAACATCTGTCTGTGAACACTAGTCCAAAATCTGTCACATCATCAACTGGGGAAAGGTCAAAGTCATCAGCCAGGAGTCAGTGGACGGCTGAGGAAAGGAGATTAAGGAGGACATTGATTGACAGCAGTCATAAACAGCCACTTATGATGACACCTGAGCCACCTCAGCTGTCTGATGAAAGCTGCAAGATGTGGTTAAACACTGAGAAAAGCAATCAACTGGACCCTTAATCTTAGATTATTATTCTGTATAGTCCTGCTTTGGATGATTTAGCCTTGTAGCACTGTGAATGTGGTCTCTGTGCTGGAACTGGCTTCAGGTTCAGGTTTACTTATCTGCTTTTTCCCCTGGTTTTATGTCAGCAGGCTGCAGTGAACGACAAACAATAAAAATATGAATTTATATATTTTCTGATGCAGCTTTGTGTTCCGGGAGGGCTGCAGTTGGACGGCAATTTGATAAATAACACTGAAGCTGCTCTAAATTTTGGCTTACCGCATGATTTTCCATATTGATCCAGCCCAGAATTATTTCACCTTCTGCTAAGGAAAATATATTTTTTTTTGCTTCCCCGATGTTTGAGGCAGCAGTGAAATGCAGAGCAGATTGTAGAGAGTAGATTTTGTTTGGTTTCCCTGGCTCTGAGTCAGCTTCTTGATGTAAGGAGATTTAAAAAATAGCACAATCAGGAAGGCATGTCTGCAGAAATGAATAATTTAATTAGAACAGCGGTGCAGCATGTTATGATAGCACCTTACCTTTTACTACAGTGTGCCAGACTATCTTTTTCTGCAGTATAACATAATCAAACACATTCTGCAGAGCTGGAAGAAGTACTCAAATCTTTTACTTACTGTAAGTAAAAGAAGCACAGTGTAGAAATATCCCTCTAACAAGTGGAGGTCCTGCATTTAAAGTGGTATTTAAAGGTGCAGTGTGTAAAATTATTAATTGCCAAAATATGGCAATAGAATGCAATTGAATATAATAATAAGTGTTTTCATTCATGTTTTATCACCTGAAAATAAGAATTGTTGTGTTTTTCGTTGCCTTAGAATGAGCCATTTATAACCACAAAGCAAACAAACCAAACGCTGCCTCTAGAGAGGGCCTTGTGCATTTTTCATGACTTTTGCAACAACTATAGTTTCTCCTACAAGCTTGGAAGAGTAGGGTGAGGTGTTTGTAGTCTGCAAGCTCACCGTTCACTGTCACTAAATCCTACACACTGGTAATACAGAAGTATCAAGGTAATTTATCATTATACACGGAGTTACTCACTGAAATGAAAGTTGTGGTCATTTCATGCTACATGCTACACACTCATAGAATAGGATAAAATATCAAATAAATACTGATATATACAGTTTTTTATTTACATATACATGCAGGAAATATGGTGGTGATAATATAGTCAAAATCTTCACATAAAAAGTTTTTTGGGAAACACTGTCCATCAATTTTGACTGTGTTTGTGCACAAAGCATCAGCGATGTAAACACAGAGTCCTCATCCTATCAGACTCTTGCGTCTTGCGTCCTGTCAGCTCAGAACTCGTCCACCTGTCAAGTGCAAAATCTTGACCCTGTGGTGGAGCAGGACTCTGTAAGATGCGGGCACAGACAGTCTCTGATGTCCCGTTGCTTGGCCAGCCTGAGCCCCATTTCGTCTGTTTCATTTTCTTGACCGGACATTAGCCAGGAGTTTAAGCTAAGGTTTGCTGGTGATGATGCATCCAGCAGATCTGGCTGTGTGAGAAAGATACCATGTGCTCCGTTACTCGTCTCAAGGTCCACTGCTGTTCAATTCAAACTCCAGGGTTCTTTTTCCAATGCCTACTTGTGTATGTCTGTCACATACGTGCTTCAGCAACAAAACTGAAAAAATAACAGATTAAAACAGAAATATAGCAAAATTTGAAAGAGCTGCTGCAGCATCTTTGTGTGCCATCAATGCCAACTCATTAAAATACCAAAAGTTAAAGTATTTATTATACAGAATCAATCATGTTCAAGAGTAAGAGTAAACATCATTTCAATGTTGCCATTGGTAAAGTTGGAGTTAATTTCACTCACTGCTGGGTAACGTAACTTATGACTGTATATTATCATTTATTGGTTGTATTTAATTGTACTTAAAAGCAGCTACAAGGAACTTTTTTGTGAGTTCACTAATAAGGACCGCACCAGTATGAGAGGTAGTTTATTGGATTGTTGACAGGATTTGGGAAGGACGGGATGTGGGTCAGGTGTGGAGGAATGAAGGGGTCGAGGGGAATAACTATAAAGCAATAGCTTGTTTGCTAATGTAGGTCATATATAGGCATCGGTAATAATTTGGGAATGTTTCAAAACCAGTTAAAAACTCCTTGTAGTATGTTTAATACAAGTGCTTGAGTAAGTATACTCTGCTACTGGAGTTAGGGACACATTTTTTTAAAATATCTTTGAGAAAATGCCACTCCTGTCACCTTTAATGTCAACTTCCCACCATTCTTCGAAAACTAGTATATTTGCTTTCAGGATTCATCTCCTTTTCATTATTTTATACATCCGTGACCCAAAAGGGCACTGCTCTATCCCTTCTATTAATAATAATTATCTTTCTTTTCTTTCTGCACGATGAGCGCTGTGTGTAGCTGAGGGACATTTTCCAGTGTTTGAAAAGAGAAATGAAATGAAATGTGCCCGATGTGGTGAAACTGTCATAGTGACATAAAATGAGGAAGCAGCAAGAGGATTTTTTTCTTCTTCTTCTTTTTTTGTCAAGTTGCCTTCAGAATGCATTCAAGCAATGTCAGACATGAAATATTCAGGACATTCTCATGTCTAAATGATACCTCCAGTGTATGTGCTGCTCCCGTTTTCACAACGCTCCTGTTTGTACAGCTGAAGGGAGACAAGGACGGCAGGGACCTGCTTGAATTTTGGAAAGTTTCCCCCAAAGAATATTAGGTCAGAGAAGGAGGAGGAGCGGGAGATAAGGATGTTGCCACAGGGGATCTTTTAGCCAAAGAACATTTTCTATCACAGCTGCTTAATACAGGAGGAGAGGACTCGCTGTATTATCTGATTGTATATGGCACCAGACTTTTAAATTAAGAGTTTCATCAGCTAATGTTTCCTCATTCTGCGTGTGTGTGTGTGTGTGTGTGTGTGTGTGTGTGTGTGTGTGTGTGTGTGTGTGTGTGTGTGTGTGTCTCCACAGCCGTGCTACGAGCGGGTAAAGGACTGGCTTAATGAGAACCTGGTGGCACTTTGGATCTTTGCTCTATGCACAGCACTTACTCAGGTAATTACAGCTTTTAAGTTGTTTGAATTATATTTTTCAGCAGTCATTAACTCAGTCCTTGATATCTACAGTAGAGCCTGAGACACACAGGCTCTCACTTTGTGATAAATAAACCTAATACTTGCAGTGTCCTTTGCATTAAGCGCTGCTGAACACAGGATTTCTCTGGACAGCAGGAGCCCGTATAAGCCTCTTGTGTTACAGCCGAAGACCACATAGGAGGGTTTGACTTTCCATAAAATTCTTTTATCTCCTTCCCAGCCAAGTGTTACGTGATATGCTTCCACAATCCGAGAGGAGAAATATCATACGAGGCTCCTGCAGTGCTGCAGGCTCTTTTTTAGTCACCCGTTAGATTCTCAGTGGCCTTTTTCAAAATCCAACATGCAGCAAAATGAAAACCAGAAAGATGTAATCATCTGCAGACTTATCTCAGATATCTGTGGTGTTTGCCAGCTGACTCGCTGCAAGATACAACACAAAGAATTATACAGTTATGCTTTGAGCTCAAGGAACGTAAGGCAACTTTGTGTTTATATAAGTTTTGACATAAGAAATAAAACAGTCGTCCTTTTACAAATGAAAACCTGAATGCATATTTACTTCAGCACATAAGTTCAGCTGACTTGTCCCATCATCACTTCTTTACTTGTGCTACTGTTTAAGGCCCCGTTTCTCAGAGCCTCCTTGGTGCTACGTGCATCGTAACCTGTACTTAAAGTTTTCAGTTCTCTGTTTCCCAGAGTCTCCTTAGCTAAGGTTTACCTTCTGAAAGGTACACCTGTAGAGGGGTGATCTGAACTTGTCTTGATCTTGTCATGATGGTAGCCTAATAACATATAGAACCTATCCATAACATTAATCTACACTAAACACTATCTTTTATGTAAAGGAGCTAACTGAGGATACAGCTCTTCTGACTGTCTGGTGAGGCTGTAGTAGCTTGTGGAAATTAGTCGCCAGGAACATACCTAGTCTGTGCTCTTAAATATATTAGCAAATGATCTTGTCATATTACATTTAGGTAAAACAATTTTGGCAAGACTTATTACATTAAAGCATAACTTATGACCCTATATCAGTTAACAGACAGACACACCTTCAAGTGTGTAGTCCTGTTGTAATGGAGTTGCTCTACATTACAGCATTAATCATTATCTTGTACAGTAATTATCACCTGTGGCCACAGTCCCTGTTGTTTAGCAACATTTACATGGTTTTGTTTTTATGTTAACATCTTGTAAACCCAAATTATAGCTATTTAATTGGTGTTGCACTGCTTTTTATGACTTTTATGAAGTAAGATGTGTCAGAAAAGTCCTCCAGTGCAATTTTTACACATATATTTTAAAGCTTTTTATGAATAGAAAAGAAAGGGTGTGGTTTTTAGATAAAACCTGGAAAACTTTTATTCATAGCATTAGACTCAAGGAATATGCACATACCCAAATATTTCCAGAAGAGAAGAGAAAACTGGACTTCAAATAAACAGAAGTATACCTCATTACACCTAAATGCAGGGAACTGAAATTTAAAAATTTCTCGGGACACCCAATGGACAAAAATCATGCAGTATCCTGCAACAAACAGAGAAGAAACTGTGGTATCATGTAAAATCGTGTGTCCTGGTTTTGTGTTTGAAGTCTTCATGAAAGCATTTCATCATGATTTTACATGGTTGTTTCCCAGGAACCATCTGTGTTACACTGGAGGGTGTACAGGATGTACAAGAAGTGCTAAAATCCGTTACAGATCCAATTAACAGCAGCCGTGAAGAGTAACACCGTTAACTGGTTCAGACACGACTCTCCTATGCAAATGTATGCAATGTATGCGTTTGGCCAATTCATTTCATTCACACACCAAAAAGAAAATCCATGTGATTTGATTCATTTAGACCACGTCTATATTAAAACACTGTTATCATGTGAAAACAGTTTGCTTCCACATTAGCGTTGCATGTTTTTGTAGAGACCTCTGTCCGCAGTGAAACGCATGAACCTGAATAAAAACAGCAAGTTCTCTTCTTCTTTGTCCTCTTTTCAGTTTGCAAACAACAAAACTGCATCACAGCCAACATCTGGCAAAAAGTGGGACAAACAGGCCAGCTGACCAAATAATTTCATGGTTGCGACAGCACCTGTGTATTTGGCTAAACTCACTTTTAAAAAGATTGATTACGACAGAAAGTTGTCGTCTTATCTTTGCTGCCACACAGCCTCCACCACACAGTCGGTCCAGCCTCAACCGTTCATCTTCCTCTGGCTCTCAGCTAGATATATTCCGCGTTTAAATGCAGCCAAATCCACAGCATTGTTCTCAATTTTTAGTCGAAGAACCACGTTAACCAGCAGCCATTCCCAAGCTGCTCTGCCGCAGTGATTAAATCCTTATTTTATGATCGTGAAGTCATCTGACAAAATCAACATAAACCCAGGTTAATGACAAAAGCTCTGCTGTGTATTCAGCTTTATTGTCATTTAAAATGAATGATGACAGAGAGGGTTAGAGATGACTAAAGGTTGACTGGGAGGCAGCTCCAGACCCTCACTGGACTGCCTTACTTAATCATTTTCCTTGTATGCACCGACACACCAAGCTGGCATTTTAACATTTACAAACTCTCGGGGCCGTTTTGGTTAAGCTTCGTGTTGTGAAGAGAAATACTGTCTTAGTCTGGACCGAGACAAAGAGAAAAAGATGCATGTACAAATTTAACTGGCCATACTCTCAAGCTCACTCCAAAAATATGAGTACATACTGTAGTTTTCGAATTTCTTGTGTGTATTTCATGCATTTAAGACTTTGTTAATTGTTCATTCAACCTGGTCTCTTCAAACTGCAAACAAATAAGACAGCTTTATACTGCCTCTAGTGCGTATGCCAAAGTCCAATTTCACATGCAGGTGATAGGCCAGTCCTTCCCTTAACTTCTCAGGAGGGCAGATCAGTAGTCAGGTGACTTTCATTGTCATATTAATAAAAATAAACATGACCTGACCGTCCCAGCTTGTCACGTCACTCTTTTCTTACTGAGATGTGTTTTGCTGTGAAGCCTGCTAGAAAATTTTATTTGTTTGTTCCAATTATGTTTTTATGAATTAAGCCTTCATTTATTACCATGATTATAAGCAAAATCACATCATGGCAGCCATTTAACATGCATTAAGAAGAATGAGAATATATTTAGAAACTAGCTATATAGCGTTGATTTTAAATATTATAGAAATATTTCTATTACCATCTACAAAACATGTCATAACATGGTATTTTGGTATGAAAACCAACATTTTTAATTTAACCAAGTATTCTGTATCATAAATACACGTCTGACATCTGTAACAAAGAAAACTGTTTGAAAATCGGTCAAACATTCAGTAGGTTACGATGATTTGAATTGTGAATAGATGTCCTGCCTCCATAGACATACATGCATTAGGAGATGCAGCTGCCCCTTACCAATATGGCACCCAAGATTCACCCACGAGGAAATGGAGCAAACAAAATGCAGTCTGTGAACGTGTTTTATTCTGCTAAATGGTAGAAGTAAAGAAAAACCTAACCCAAAAATTTGTAGCTACTTACTTGGGGTTGGGCACTAAGTGGACCAAACCATTGTGTAGCAGAGGGGACAACGTTACGTTACATTACGTTACATTACGTTATGTTATGGTACATTGTGATTTTTTATGGTACATTGATATTTTATCGTAAGTTACACTACAGTACATTACATTATGCTACGTTAAGCTACATTATCTTACAATATGTTACATTAGGTTACTAAACATTATGTTACGTTACAATAAGATACATTCTACTACATTACAATATGATATGATACAATGCGTAACAATACATTCCATTAGTTTACAATACATTACGTTATGTGACATTACAATACGTTACGTTATACTGTGTTAAATTATATTGTTACGCTATGTTACTTTGCATTGCATTGCGTTTCATTACGCTACGTTATGTGCCATGATGCGTGTGATGTCCTGTAATTTAACATTTAAACAACGCTGACTTTTGGTTTCACATGGGTCACAAAATTCTGCCTCCTGAGTGAAAGCCCCCCCCCCCCCACGCCCTCCATACGCAGACTTTGTCACACTCTGTAGCACTTTTTGTTTAATGGGCAAGGATAGTCACATCACCTGCATGCAAAAATTACCCAATTACCCTCTGATCAACCAAGCAAAAAATGTAAAATGAGCCATCTGATGTCCTGGCTGGATGTCAGAAGGCACTCTAGAAATAAAATTCTAAAAAGAAATAAAATGAAGTGGAAAAGTCATGTTTTCTTAGACACTCATTTTAGTAGCTTAATGTCATTTAAATCAGATCTTTTAAAAGAAGAGCTGATCACAGCAGAGTGGCTTTGAAATTGCGTTTTGTTTGCATTTCACTTGAAACTAAAGAGAACAAAACTCTGAAACTGAAAAGCTTTTTGATGTTATCAAAGAAATTCAAATCACTTTTCATCAGATAAAGGGTTGTTGGAGGGAGATGCTGCAGTGAAGACACAGAAGTTATGAATGAAAAAGAAGAAGAGCATCCACACACACTTCAATCTGTGTGATATCTAATAAATGAACACTGCACAGACTGGAGTGTGTGACAGCCCTTCCCATTGTTCTCCGAGAAATAAATGAAATGAGATTTGGATTTAACAGTATGAGAGAATTAATGTTTTTGGCATTCATTGTCACACAGATGTACGTTATGACACAGAGAATGAGCCAAACAGACAGAAGAGTTCCTTTTCATTTCATTGTGACTTCACACACGGACATCTGAACCCATTTATTTGTTTTTCTTGTGTGTGTGCAGATCCTGGGCCTGGTCTTCTCCATGACGATGTTCTGTCAGTCAGTGAAAGTAGAGACTTTCTACGCCTAGCGATCGACCTCGGTGCCCTTCAGCACCCCTGGATTGTTTCTCATCAGAGAGGGACAGATATAGACCCACCCTCCTCTTCTTCCACCTCCTCCTCTTCCTCCTCCTCCTTCTCCTCCTCCTCCTCCCTCCCATACAGACTCTTCTTTCCAACGCTTGCCCTCTCTGTGACATTCCCTCTCGGATGTCACCAGTTCACAGTTCTTCTGCTAACTATCAACAAGCACAGTGTCAGTGTAATACCTGAGTTGGTTCCTATGGTTTGCTCTGTGTCAAAAGCTAATTTTTGTGATATACATTTTATGAAGCAGTATTATGAACATGTATAAAAAAAAAGTGTAACCCTCTTTTTTATTTTAATATGTGTTTTTTTTTTTTTGGTTTTAAATTATTTTATGGTTTGTATGTGTTTTCAAAATGAGAGCTACAGTTGGGAAAGTGCACAGTGTGAAGTGCTGCAAGTGCATGTCTCCTGCGATGGTGTGTATTAAATGTTTTGGCTCGACTAAAAAGCGAACATCACCTTGTCATTCCTCCTCGACTGGGAACAGTGAAGGGTTTAATGATTAATCCTGCTGTATTTATGTCTGACACCCTGGATGACAAACACAAGAGATGGGGAACCCTCGCCAGGAACCGGCATGTAATATTGTTTTTGTTGTCCCTCAGCTGAGACATGCTGGAGTCATTAAAATAATGTTGTAGTACCTAATTAATCAGGCTTTAAATGGATAGTTTGAATTTTATTTTAGGTGCTTATCGATAGTCGATTTATTACCTTTAGTAGATGGTGGTCAACACATCCTCAGTTTGTAGAAGCAGAGAGGAGTACCAGCATGGAAGCTAAGCTATGTACTGCTGCTTATGTTTGGATCACCTCTCAACTAAAGAAAAACAAAGATATGAAAACAAACTACAAGTTTTGGGCACTTCTGATCCATATACAGCACCCAGCGCCGTACTTGAGTCAGTAAAGTCCTTGCCAGAGCTGCACTTTGGCGATGTTTACATCTGTCTTGTGGAGAATCCGTCACCTTACAGTGCCGATCTGGATGAAAGCATACAAAAGTACAGACAGTTATATGTATTTTTGATCTGGATGGGTCAAAAATGCTGCCGTTTGGGAGGCGAAGGATAAGAACTTCTTCACTGTCAAAGCAAAGGTGAATAATAATTAACTAACATTAGCTATCTAATATTAACTCATGGGTTTTAGTTAGTTTCGGGGTCTTCGTAGTCAGTGTTGTAGGGCAGTAACGACGAGGCAGAATCATTTTTGTTAGGTTCACATAAGTCTAATCAAAACTTTGGTAAAGTGTTTGCTGTAAATATGTGTGTTCGATGATGGCTGCCATTGTTTGCCCTCCCCAGGGACACAGGCACGTTTAATGGCACAAACCCACAATCTCCTCCTTTCCGGGTTTTCTTTGTCGGACGGGATTCTGTAAAAACACAGCCCAGGCTCGTCTTATTGACGGTCAGTGGATCCGATCGCACAACAACTATCCGAAACAACAGAGACCATTCAGTTCGTAAGCTGGAGAGCAGCTGAAGACAGCATTTAGGGTTTTTTTTAGGTCGCTAAAATATGTTTTGCTGCTATGCCCGCTTCTATAATCCACTATCTCCTGCAGGTTATACACTGACTATGGATAAGTATCTTACACAACCCCACTTCAAAAATCTTAAAGTTCCCTTTAATTAGACATGTCTAATGAGACTAGCCACTTTTGGGACTTCATGCACTATGGAACATGTGGCTTTCTCACTGGGTGGAATTACACGGGGCATGAGAACTGCTCCAACTATAATAAAAAGATTCTGTTGGAGGAATTCAAATGAACAACTAGCAGGATCCTTCAGACAGGCCTGGGGCAATTTCCCCCCTAGCACCAATCAGAGCTCCAATGACAAAGATTCATCTGCAGTCTTTGAAGCTTCCTCTGGCCCTTTTGTGTCTCTTTAAGTTCTATTTCTTCTTACCTTGGGCCGTCAAGTATAATCCGGGCTAGAAGTACACTGGAGACACACTTTGATTAAATAGCCCCGTAGGAATAATGCTTTAAGAGGTGTCTTCAGCTGCGGTTTGAGGTCCAAGCACTGCAGGTGCTGGAACTCTTTTTTACATTAGTTTGGATTTCTCTTCCTTTGCTTTCCTTTTTTTTCCTTTCCTCAAACAATCTGGACCAGAGAGAGCAAAAAGTCCCAGAGCAATCAAATCTGTGGAAACGTTTCAAATGTGCCCCTGAAGTCAGCCAAAGAAATTACACAGATCAGTCAGTGTATAAGAGGAGCTATGACAGCCAACTTTACATTTTTTCTTCCTGGCACAAGAAATTGTTCTGCCATTTTGAGTCATAAAAATAAAACATCTTTCCTAATAGTTTCCCCGCTAAGTGTGAACAAATGGTGACATCACCAGTAGGTTTGTGAACGACTGTTTTGAGGCCTCGAACATCTTGATTATTCAGAAGGGATGATATTTGGATGAGAGCGTAGAGCTGAGGAGGTTACGCATTGCTACACCTCTATTCTGATTCCATCTGACTGTTAATCAGACAACATGCACACTTACAATACTGTGTCTCGTTTTTTGAAGATCAGTTCTGGCGTCAGTAGAATCGATACCAAAAAAGGGACTAGTTTCAGTTTTTATTTTCTACACTGTGCCGTTTGGTTTTGATCAAAGAGAAGAACTGCCTGTGCAAACAGCATTGAATTGTTTAGTGCATGTGCGCTTTGCTTCTCCACTGCTGTCTGTGTCTGCGTGCACTCAAACTACACATGCGTCACACACGCGGCGCACAACGGTGCGCACCCCGACCAGTTTGATCCAACACATCATGATAGCTGAATGAAAGAGGGGCTTCGTTTGGAGATATTTCACAGTTGTGAATGAAAACGTGTGCGGTAGGAAAGCTATTCCCTACAACTTTGTTCAAAAACATAAAAAAAACGCACCACATCACAGACAACTTGGAGCTGCAACAGAAAAGAAGGGAGAGGGAGGAAGAAGAGGAGGGAAGGCACCTCAGCATTTGGACCTTCGACAATGAGGCCGACTGAGTTGACTGGCAGAGTGTATACCAAAAACTTGAAAACGTAACACTTTACAAGACTTCAAGTCAAGGAGGACAAAAAACTCACATTTCATTTATTTATTTGGCTCACATCACAATAACTTGAAGACTTGAGATGTGCTACGTTTTCAATTTTTTGGAATATGCTCACTGGTTTTT
The DNA here is from genome assembly GCF_056507025.1 of Lutjanus erythropterus. Classification (NCBI taxonomy): domain Eukaryota; kingdom Metazoa; phylum Chordata; class Actinopteri; order Lutjaniformes; family Lutjanidae; genus Lutjanus; species Lutjanus erythropterus. The sequence continues at coordinate 9,725,610 of NC_139317.1, read as the reverse complement.
GGGACTCCACTGAGAACCCCATTGTTGAAGCGTAACCTCCTTTTCTAAATTCAGTTGGCTGACAGAGTCTTTATCATAGAGGCCTAGACAGGAATATCCAGGTATCTAGAAGTTAAACGAATATTTTTAACTGTTGCATTGGCATTGGTTAATATTACATTCTCAAGCTGTAATTGCTCATCAATTGTTGTTACTGTAGCAGACCAGATACGCTAAATATACATTTATACATTCAACCAACATCTTCAGCTCATTGAGAGGGTGATGGTTTCTGGAGAGGGGGTCATTCTCTCATAAGTTTAAATACAATTTTCTTTATGCGACCAGTGGAGTCGCCCCTCCTGGCCATTAGAAAGAAAGAATGCTAAGGCACTTCAGCACTTGCTTCACTTTTCAGAGCTGGAAGCGCCGGCCGCTATTTATTATACAGTCGATGTTCTCCAGGCACGCTGTGTTAAACAAAATGAGTCTGATGTAAAAGAGTGAAGAGTGAATTGTTTCAAAACAGTGGTGTAGTTTATTGTAGTGGGTGATGCTGCTGTCAAAGGACGCCTTTGCAAGTGCATTAAATGTCAATCCAACAGCACTTGTGGAGAAAAATCACACCACTAAGCCCCGATGGCCAAACTGATAATAAATTCAGTCTGTATCCTGTGACTCTGTGTAGCCACAGTGCAAAATAACCAGTAAACTTGGGCAATTTAAAACACAAATGATCAGCAATAAAAACAACAATGGACAATAAGTAAAATCAAGGCAACAGAACTAAACATTATCACATCAGACAACACAGGGATGTGTGAGCTATATGAAGTCCACAGCAGCTGCAGTCCTAAGTACATATGTTAAAGCAAAGAGAGACAACAGTTTACACGGTGTAGCACGCACATACAACGTTACTAGGCGACAGGGTGATCGCTCCTCCGTGTAGTTGTTGTAGCCTACTCACCTGTCTGAACGTCAGTCTGTGAGCGCCGCAAAGTCCTCATCAACAATCTGCCCTTGTTTCAACGTCTCTGTATGACCTTATAAAACCAGTCCTCTAAGCCTCTCTGTCCCACTGCGCCGAGCGCAAACAGAGGTGTCAGGGACAGCCGAAAGTCCTCACACACCTCACTGAAGGAAGAAGTTCCTCAGCAATATGTCCACTATGAGCGTTTTTGCATTCTGCATTTTTTTTTTCATGCACCTGCCAGTCATGCAACATAGGGTGTGTTTGATGTGTATCACTTAGTGTGCCAGCTGGGTGAAGCATTGAATTAGTGATTGATTAAGGAAGATGCCACCGTTTTTAAAATAGGCTTTTACAATAATGCTCTGTACAGTAATGCTTAACCTTAGTGTCACAGTGAAATATATTAGTGCACATCATGTAACATGTAGAGTTGCTTCGAAGGAGACACATGCAGTTTTTGATTAACATTTGTCCATCATATAAATGCTGCTAAACTGGCAATAAAGTATAAACAACACATATTTTGATGCTGCAATTACAGGCGTCGGGGACATGTACGAGCAAAGCTTCAGACTGAAGTGACGATATTAAATCATCAGTGTTACCGACTGAATCAGCAGCGGAGCGCCCGTCACTGGTGACTGAAAGCATAATTGTCAGCTAAATTCATCAATCATAACGTGACAGCTCTTTTGTGAATATGCGACTGCTGAGCTATTAATCTTACCCAGTTTGTGCCTCTCAAGCATTACTGCCACATATAGTAAGTATAGGTAAAGGCCAACTTTTTTTTTTAAATAATCTTTTTATTATTTTTTTTGATAATACAGCCATAACACAGTGACATTGCTCCCCCTAAAAAGAGGGCAATGCAGTCAATCGTGTCCTGGATAATCCCTGACCTGCCTCCCCATCCCATCCTTGTGAAATCGTATTTCCTCAGATAAAAAAGGAAAATTAAATAAATAGATATTTTTTAAAAAAGCCCAACTTAATTGTGATCATACATAGTGCACTTTTACAGTGAAATTCAGTTTCTGTATTTAACCCATCCTGGTGTTTGGAGCAGTGGGCAGCCTGTGAAGGACCCCAGGGACCAACTCCAGCTCTAAACCAGCACCCTGTTCAGAGCAGACATGGTTTTGATGGTGGGTGAAACCAGAGCACCCAGAAAGAACATGCAAACTCTTCACAGCACCCAGGAGTTGAACCCACAGACTTTCTTCCTGTGAGGTGAGAGTGCTCACCACCACGCCACAGTGTTTGAGTCAAATATGTAAGCACCCGTTTTTACTGAATTTATTCTGGCCATGTCAACAAACAGCCTAACGTTTCAGCCTAGTGGCCTCCATCAGAGCATGGAGGACCTGCGAACTTGTATCTGTAAATGACATGACTTATTTTCATCCACGCTCTGATGAATTCCACTAGGCCGAAACATTAGCAGGTTGACGTGGCCAGAATAAATTGGTAAAACTGAGATTAGTCAACCTTTTCCTGAAGATCTGTGTGTGTGTGTGTGTGTGTGTGTGTGTGTGTGTGTGTGTGTGTGTGTGTGTGTGCATGTGCAACCTTTTCACTTCCTGATATTCAGTGTTGAAAATATTTGACTTTGGTTTCAGCACCACAAATAAAATAGTGATGAAGTGCATCCATTCAAAAATCTAACTCAGACTTTCCCAATTTGAAGTCTGAAATGTTCTGTGATCCACCCAAACCTTTAATCACAACTCCGATCAACACACGAGACTAATCATACCAAGATATCAGATATGTCCTGGTGTGAATGTGACAGGCACCTGTTAAACTAGGTCAGATAAATGAAAAATATAACTTAAATCCCATGGCTCTGATAGCTCTGATTTATTTATTTTTTAATCAATTATAAATATTTTATGGTAATATGAAACTTTAAAAAGTTTCATAAATTCTTCATGACTCTTCAAGGCCCACCTGCAGGGCCTTCACGGCCCACCAGTAGATCGACGCCCACACTTTGGGAATCGCTGATCTAACTGTCTGACTTCCTGCTGGATCCCAGCTTGCATGAATACCATAAAATAATTAGCTAAATAAATAAAGATACTTTTTTTAAAGTTTCATTGTTCCCGCTGGATCAAACGTGGATTTTACAAAGTTATTTTTAGCGGGTTTACAGAAAAGTGTATTCATTGATTGCACGTGAGAAAAAGCCTCTTTAGGGCCAGCGTGCATCATGATTCTGTAACCTGACTGTTGCCAGAATTCACCTTAAAGGGATCATTTAGATTTTTTGATGAGGGATTGAATGAGGTACTTACTGATATCAGCAGTTGGAGGCCGACACGCCCCCAGTTTGAAAACGCAGAGAGGAGCACCAGCATGGACTCTAAGCAACTTTAAAAGAGTCCACTTAACAAAATCGACATCCATTTTAGTGTACACTATATTTAGAATATTTTCACCACTTTACATTGACAGGAAACTGCCATTACATCAGCCAACTATCACTCTCTCCAAACCAACCAGACTCCACTGACAAAAACAGTAATTTCACCTTACAGAACACCAGATTTGCTGATCTGTCGCTGCCTCCATTGGTTGGTTTGTTTGTGTTATTAAGTGACTTCAGTGAATCCGAACTAACCTTTTCGAACACCGGAGTCACATAATTAAACAAATAAACATACCAGTAAAGCCAGCAGCTCTGGTATTCTGTGAGGTAAAATTACTGATTTTGCTGATGGAGTCTGGTTAGTTTGGATAGAGTGATATTTGGCTTATATAGCAGTGGTTTCCTGTTGGAAAAGGCTGTGTGATGGAAAAGAAAGTATATTTTGCTGCTGTCCCCAGCAGTATATTGCTTAGCCTCCTACGCTCCTCTCTGCTCCCTCAAACTGCAGGCGTGCCACCATCTACTGTAAGTAATACACTGATTATGGGTAAGTACCTCGTACAGCTCCATATCAAAAAATAAGGGCCTGGCATGTTATAATCATCATCCATAATGCTCTCATCAGGCCAACTTTGCTCACACTACTCGCAGTCACTCACTCACACATTTATTTTTTATTTACATGGTATATTACTGTTAAATTGAGTCATCCTGCACCAAATTTCACCCCCAACATGTTTCAACAACTTCCTCTATTTTTCATGAACATGTTGTTAAACTAGCTGCTCAAGACACCAGTGACACCGAGACATCCACACTTAATGAAAAATGTAATACATGTGAGTATACGAAGGGGCTCCAAATTGTGTCAGATCACAGTTGGTTGTATTCTGTAAAGTGAGGACAAATTTGCAATTTTGGAAGCAGTCGTATCTGAGGTTTGGCTGACGGCCTGGACCCTTGGACCAGCCTTTTTTTTTTTTTTTTCTAAAGTAACACACACCCACAATAAATACCTCATGCTGAGATGAAGTTTGAAAATGCCAAGAAAGATGTAGTCTATTTCCTCAGCTTTCTTTACACCAACCCCAACACATCCAGCTTCTCACATATCGATTTTGGGTGTTTAGTCAGATATAACCTATGGACCTTTATATCCGTGTTTTAATGCAGTCTTTCAGCATACTTATTAAGGTATAAGTCAAGTTTATGTGTACAGTCCTTGAACTCAGTTACTCTCAGGAGGCTTCACAGCGCCCGCTTTATGAAACAATAATTGAAAACGATAAATGAAAATGACAGTACACAAGCTCAGGCCCTCTATAACAGCAAGAAAAAAAACTAAAAATCGCATTGCACAGGGTAGACCCACAGTTTGGTTTTCTCTTCAACTTACAAGTTTGAAAAACAGCTAAAACAAATATGCACAAGCTTTCTACAGTACAGTAGCACACATGAGAGCATCTAATGGCTCACAAACAGTGATTCTAGTGCAGCAGCTGTGAAATAGAAAATAAGCTATTTTGATGCTGAAAATGAGTCCTGAACGCCGCAGGTTGGTTTGTCTTTAAAAAGCAGCCTGGAAATAACTTACAGGGTGTATGAGGTTAGTGGAAATGTAAGAGTACATGCTAGAACAAGGTTAATAAGTAAAATATGACATATGTAGCCCATGGTACAGGCCCAGGGGCCAAAGGAGTCAGGAGCCAAGACAGAATGACCACAAAGAGACACAAAATGACCACAAAGAGACACATAATGACCACAAAGAAATACAAACAACTGCAAAGAGATGCAAAATTACTGCAGTAAAGGCACCCTGGTGGTTCAGTTGGTGGAACATGCAACCGATGTGGTGCGTCCTGGTCTTCGGTGTGGATCATGGGTTCCTTTCAAGTCTGCATATTCTGTCAAATAAAAAGGCATAAAAAAGGCCCAGAAAAATAATTTAAGAGAAAAACTGACTGCAAAGAGACACAAAATTACCACAAGGAGACACAAAAGACTACATAGAGACAAAAACATGATCACAAAGAGACAAAAAACAAACGCAAAAAGGCACAAAATGAAGACAGAATACTACAAAGAGACACAAATTACCACAAAAAACACACAAAATGACCAATGAGACACAAAGCAACCATAAAAGACACAAAATGTCCACAAAAAATAATAAAAGACAGAAAATAACAACAAAGTGACCACAAAAAGACACTAAATGAGCACAAAGAGACATAAAACAACCACAAAAGGAAATAAAATGACCACAAAGAGACGCAAAATGACCACAGACATGCAGTGACTGCAGAGAGAGACAAAATAACCAAAAGTGATGCAAAAAAAAAAAACGTACAAAGATGCAAAATTACCACAGAGACAAAACAAATAGAAAGACACAAACTGTAGCTGCTCTGTGTTATTTTGCATAACTTTCAGCCTGGATGTTTTGCTCTTTAGTAGCAGAGGTGGGGGGTCTTAAACATCTGTGTGTTCGGGGACCCGTTGTCTCATAACTCATCCATGCTCACACTGGAACACTCTGTTCTGAAATAAATGGAATATGACAGAACTATTAACCTGCAATCAGCTTATCAGCATGCAAAATACTGCAAACCTCATGCAAACACAAGATAAGAAGCCCAGTTGACTCCATTAGTCGGGGGAAATGTGGCTGCTTACAACACAGTAAACCCTCTCCACACCCCGGCGTCGCCCCTCTGTTGCCTCTTGAATTCACCTCACCGCTTCAGCAGATCTCTCTTTCTTTTCCCCTTGTCTAATGCATTATTCATTCTCATGTTCACTGGCTTTCTCCCATCTTGTGCTTGATCAATAAAACATACCTGTGTGCTTGCTCCCTCACCTCTCCATCCTCTCGTCTTGTTCCTGAAGCCAAACCACGAGCCCATGCTGAGCTGATGAAACAGCATAGATGGATGGCCTTTTCAAACTGGGAGAAAATGACTACAATTCAGGCCATCTCTCGCCTGCGTGAGTTGTGTCTCTAATTTGGATAGCGAGAAGAGCTCACTGTATTTGTCATTGGCTTAGAGTTTTAACCCCCCCAAATCTAGAGGAGGTGTCTCCTCCAAAAACGCTTACAGGACATCTTTTTTCGCATGTGTCCCACCAAAGAGGAAGCGCAGCCCAGAATATTTTATCCCCACAGAATGACTTGGAGGCAGCCAGGCTTGGCCGCAGCTCTGCAAAATACAGGTGAACATTTTCTAAAAATGGACTTCATTATAAAACACTTTATTCTTATGCAGAGTAGAACCATTCATTCTTGTACCACTCATAGTCGAGTCCACATGGTTTGTACTCCAGTTGAAGTTGGACAATCAATTGTTGCGAATCACTGATTGTGCCTGCCTCTTATATTTGACTTGTGTTATGTGTATGTTATGTTTGTATGTTTGATTACTATAACTATTGAAAACCCTCAAAGCTGTTTGCAGCAAAATAAAAACAGCCACTTTGCATAAGGGAGGAAATTACGGGGTGACAAGGGGGTGCATAACCCCCCCCCCTTTCTTGTAAAAACAAAGAGTTGTCCCTTCAGCATATTGTAAACATAACTATAATTTTATATAATATAAAACTATGCATTGAAAGCACTTGTTCTAATCATAGACGCAAAACTACATTTCAAGTTTACAAAAGATTGCATCCCTTTGAGTCCACTACCTGCCTTCCCCACATACATCAGACCAGTAATACGTCATCCAGCCCAAACTGGCAAAGAAAGAGAAAAGAAACTGCAGAAAAGCTGCTGCATAGCAGGTTGTAAAACAAATAAAACAAATCCATCACGATCTCTGGCTCCCCATCTGTTCTGGAAAGGAAAGGATCCCAAAAAGAGAGCAGTAAGAACATCTGAGCCTCCAGAGGATGATAAGCGTCACTACTGATGGAGAGCTAATGTGGAAGACAGCTGGAGTTCAGTCATGATGTTACAGTGCAGCAGCATCAGACTGTCATCTCATCGTGTAAATCTCAGGCTAGCTTGGATCAACAGTTGTCTATGAACAAGTTTTGTTATTTACAGACAACATTAAGCCTGTTGATAACTGGTAATTCAGTATTAGTCATGTCTGCTCACGGTGCTGACTCACTGATCCACTTGGAAGGTAGAAGACTGAAGGGACATGACAGCTGACAGATTAACCTTAATTTATTAAGATATCGCAAATGCCCAAGTTCAAGTTAAGACAGAATAATTCTTAGACATGTCTGTAAAGCAAAAGTTTATTTAACTCGACATGAATTTGCACAAACTTGTCCAAACTGGAGATGTGGACTGACATATCAGTGTGTCTAACGGCTACTGTTACGAGACAAGTGTCTGTGCAGGCTGCAGAAAACTCTGAGCTCCAGTAAGACGCTACAAACTTAAAATAAAGGATGTTTCAGATGTTTTTCATAAGTTCTACCACTCGGTAGAATAAAAGATATTCACAGACTGCATTTTGTTCGCTTCATTGCATTGCAGGTGCATCTTGGGTGTCAGTGCAGACCGCCATATGATGCATGCATGCCTGTGAAAGACGGAGGACAATCCGTAATTAATCTCATCATAACTCACTAAATGTCAGACATGTATTTATGATACTGGATACTTGGCTAAATGGGAAAAAAAAATCTTGGTTTTCTTACCAAATACTTTGTTTTGTAAATGGTAATATTTCTATAATATAATATTATTATGTACAAAGTAATCAGGTTCTAAATGTATTCTTACTTTTCTGGCGTGCATGTAAAATGGCTGTCATGTGATTTTGTTTATAATTTTGGTGACAAATGAAGACGGAGGAGAAGAAATGAATGAAGAGGGAGCCAAGGACAGTCAGACAGAGTGTCAGGAAAGTTTTCTGAGCTTTTGTTCATCACTCTCATATTTAGACCTTTAAAAAGGTAAGGACGATATTCCTGCTGTTGTACTGAATGGTGTTTTGTTTAGTTTTGAGTATGGAAAACATCTTAAATAACTGTATTATTATTACTATTAATGTAATCAGTTAAAATATTTGAACATGGTGGTACATCCCTCACAACTGCAGTGTACAGTGATAATAAGGGTTTCCTCCATACACATTAATAAAACAGTACTTTAGCACTTTGGTGTCCTCTCAAGGATTGCTCTCGAGATTTTTTTCAGTTTATTGTCCCCCAGCAGTGAAATGAAATATCTGCCCTTAACTTGTCATAGAAAACTCCTCATTACTTTGACACATAAGCACAAGAGATTTCAAACTCGAACATGATTTGCTCGGCGTGACCTCTACGCAACACGAAAGACACCTCTATGTGACTGTTGAAGATCTCAGTCCAAATCCGTGGGCATTAATCTGCTGATGTAACAGCCTCCACTGTTCTGGGAAAACTCCCCAAAAGATTTTGGAACCTGGCTGCAGGGATTTGTGAGCTCTGGAGCAGCGATGGCCCACTTTCAGCAGCTCGCACACAGTCGACGTTCAGCTTGATCCACTTTACTTGATGGTGCTCAAACCGGGTTACTTAAACTTAGTAACTACACAGTAGGACGTAGCACTTTGCATTACAGCGGGACAAATTAATTAATATTTAAGTAATTACACTGTATAAAAAAGAAAAGATTGAGAAAACTCAAAATTTCTAGGCAACCCCTTCACTTCACTGAGTTTTTAAACAAACTCAAACTGTTAAGTTTTGCAATAAACTAAATGAAGTTTTGCAGAATTTTTTTGTTGAGATAATTTACTTTTATTCTTTAGATAAATTTGAAACTTCAAGTTTTTATTTGTCATTATTTGGGTGGTTGAAAATTAAATGGTTGCAATTGAAAATATTAAATTATTAACCATTATTCACTTTCACTTAATTGAATTTACTCAACAATTTTTGAAATACAATTTCTGGGGGTCTCTAAAACTCAACACTTTTTTCTCACTCAACACAGTTTTTCTAAAGAAAAGTAAGTTAACAACAAAATATGATTAGTTAAAACCCAGGTTTGAATCACACAGTGACTTTTGTTGGGCCCTGTTTTTTGGTGTACATCACTAGATCAGTGTTCCCCAGCCCTGGTCCTCAGGGACCACTGCCCTGCATGTTTTATGTGTTTCCCTGCTCCAACACACCTGATTCAAATGATCGTCATCAAGCCTCTGCAGACGCCTGACAACAACCTGATCATTTGAATCAGGTGTGTTGGAGCAGGGAAACATGAAACATGCAGGGCAGTGGTCCCTGAGGACCAGGGCTGGGGAACACTGCACTAGATGATGTTACAACTGTATGTGTTTCCCCGTGTTGTGTCCCTTTGCTCCGTCTCTCTCCAGCTCTGCTCTTGATCCCTCCTGAGGTGCACCTGGGTTGACCGAGGAGTTTAAAAGCACCTGTGCAGGCAGCAGAAGTCAGAGGCTGGTGGTGTGTGGACTGCTGATATTCTGCCTCTCAACAAGGGATTGATTTGTGTCGTGTTCAACTCATGTTTTGATTTAAAGTCTTTTGTTAGTCTTGATTTAGTATCTTTATTTGTGTTTTGTGTTAATCAATCCCATATATTTGGTCATTTTAAAGGTGTCTCTCTGTGGGTTATTTGGGTTAATTGTGGTGGGTTGGTCACCCCAGTAGGACCATCTTAGGATGGCGTGTAACAATAAACATCTCATGTACTTGTGCATACATGGAGGCGCACAGCTGCACAATCACGTGCAGAGTCACTGTGAAAACCTTTCTACTGTTCCAACTACAGACTGTTAATACTGTCAATAACATTTCACAGAGACTAAATAACAATATGATATTTATTTAAAAATCAAAGTACACATTTATCACAAAAATAAATTAAAAAAAAAGCTTAGAAGCCTAAAAAAGAAATCACGAAATCAGCAGGGGACACAGTGAATGTTTTTGTGCTCCTTATTCACATACCTTCATAAATCACAGCCTACATCACACATTGTTTAGCAACCCTGAGTTTTAACTACACAGAAATGAGGACTTCTTGTACTGGAAAATTAAATTGAATTAAATTAAATTGAAGCATCAAAGGCCGTTTGCAGCGTGCAGCTCTCTCTCTCTCTATGGTTGACTGTCCCGTCACTTCCCTGTCGTTCCCTTCTGTCTGCGTGTTTTGTTATAATCAGGGGAAAATGGAATTAGGACAGAAAGTTTGATTTTCAGCCATGAAAAGCAAGCAGGAAACCAAACTAAGTGGGGTTTTCTGTTTGTGTATCGATCACCTTCGCTCTGTGTCAGAACCATGGACAGCGTGGCTGCTGCAGTGGCACACAGCCCACGCACTCAGTATCGTGTTAAACAGTGGATGTTCAGGAATTGTAATGTAATCAGCGAACAATAACAGACAACAACAGACCTGATGGTTTACAGACTTTCAGTGGAGCTGAGCTCCCCTTAGCTCCCTTTAGCTCCCCCATAATTTAAACCATGGCTCAAACATTTTCACAACTTTGAGTTGGGCTCAAACCTCAAAAATCTATTGAGGTAAGCTGCCTTGAAATTTAGAGTTCTCTCAACTTTGTTTGTTTTTTACAGTGTAGTTATTAATGAGTCGTTACTAGTTCTGTGCTTTACAGAATTAATCAAGAACAACTCATGAAAAAAGTGGTCACTATGAAGATTCACAAATATTTCTGACCTAATCATTACTTAAAGAAGGTATGTAAAAAATGTAGTTTAGAACATTCAAAAAAGCTTATCAACAGAACATAAAGAAATAAGAGTTTTGGTGGACTTCTGTTGGGAGCGATCCCCAGCCTGATGCCCAACCTCCTGCTCAGTCCTCTCCCACATCACACCTCTCCTGTCAACACTGAACCTGCCGTGTCTCCATCATCCCCAGAGTCAATATCCTGGTCGGAGCCATTGCAGTTCACCACAGTACTGTTGTCAAACTGGCCTTCATCAGTCACAGAGGCTGTGGTCGGTCCCAGGCCTGAAAAGTTTCCAGCGTTCCTGTGTTAGCAGTGTAAAAACCAACACTCCCCTGGTGCTCCAAGATCCCAGTCTGTGCAGAGTCAGCTTATAAGACCACTTGCTGCATGGCTAACTGAAGTAACTAGGCTAGCTAACAGCAGGTATAGTTAGCAATAGTTAGCAGTTACTTTAGGTTTAACTTTGTGATGATGTGCTGCCGTCTATTTGTTTGAAATATTAATTCAAGAGGTGTCCAATTCTTACACAACTCCTGTAATGATTCATAATATAAATGTCTCCTGTCTGTTCTCATCATTATCTACAGTGGGACAGAGGTAGAGCTGACCAATTAAAGCCCCTGAAACCCAACCAACATTCTCACATGAGAAATATCAGTGTCATTCTAAGATCCAACTTTAGAATTAAAAACACACCAACTCCATTGTGAAAGGTTGTTTTTTTTTTTTTTTTGCCAGCTCAGAAATATCTCCAAGATCAAACTATTCCTCTCTATGAATAACCTCAGGATTGTCTCAAACGCCTTAATTTCCTCTTGGCTGAATTATCGCAATTCCCTCTATTTGTGAATCAAGCAGTCACCCATGTCTCGTCCGCGGGTGGTGCAGAATGCCACTGCTAGATTATCGACTGGTACCAAGAAACACGACAGCATTACAGGCAGCTCTGATGTTCCTCCATTGGCTACCAGATAAGCACAGAACAGAATTTAAGGTTCTTTTATTTGTTTTTAAAGCTCTGCACAACCTGGCGCCCCAGTACATATCTGAGCTCCTCTGGCCCACGACTGGGGGCGATTTGGCATTTCCTGTAGCCGCTCCAAAGCTCTGGAACAGCCTACCCTTTTTCAAATAAGTAGTCCCCTTCTGTTGATATTTTTAAGGCAAAACTTAAGACCTGTGTCTTTTCTCAGGCTTTTGAGAGTCCATAAGGTCGTCGCTTTTATTCTCCTGTGTTATATTTTATATCTGTTCCTCTATTTATTTACTTGCGCATGGGATGGTGTTTTTATGTCATCTCTGCTGCTATCCTGCTGTTTACCATGTTACACTTCTTAATTGTTGTTATTTTATTGTACAGCACTTTGGCTGCTTTTAAATGTGCTTTATGAATATACTTGACTTATCCCCAGTGGGAATACATGTCATCCCTGCTTCTGGTCAGACCAGTAAACTAAATGTATTTTCTATGCCCAGCAGTAAACGGTGTTGATAACACCAGCTATTATAACAAGATGTTATGAGTGCTCCTGAGTGGACACGAGTGGATCCAACTCTTATGTTACAGCTGCATCCTCATACTTGGAATGGCACATTAAATCCAGCTCTACAATTTGTTACTGCCATTGTCAAGTTAATTACTATAAAAGCTACCTTAATGTTGATGCTCATTAGTTATTAAAATGAAACTATGAAATGACAACAAAGCATTTTTGTGCCAAAAAAATGCAAAGAAAAGACCATAATATGCTGATGTTACAACTATTACAGCTGCATTTTTATTTAGGAAGGTGTCCCTCCATCTGTTTTTTTTTTTTTTTTTTTTTTTTTTTAACAAACGTAGCACTGATTATAAAGCATCTTTACTTTAATGCACTATCCACTTCAGCTCTTGGCAGCCCTGTTCTATGAGCTCCTGTGGCTGTGACTGCTTCACAGCTGAGCTGTGCCTGCTAAACGTTTTCCCTTCGCAATAATTTGGCAAATTGGGCAAATTTGGCAGATCGAGCAGAACTGATTCATTGGAAAGATGGCAGCTGATGATAATAATGTGATGTTGAAAGTTATTCGGCTTTTTTAGTAAACCAATCCTACTACAAATGTGTGTCAATAGATAATTTTCAAAGCATGAATTTTGGCTTTTCATGGCAGGAAAAGCACAGGTGGAACTCATAACATAGACAATGTCTGCTTTTTTTCTGTGAGTTGGGTTCAGGGTGCTGGTTTTGTGCATGCTAATGGCGGCTCACTGGCATGGCATAGTGGGACACTTGGTGGAACTGGGCCATTGTTAACAATGATTGTATGCACCTGTTAGCAGTGGCAGCGGCTGAGGCAGCTGAACTAATTACAAGGAGGACCCACATGTAGTTTGGCCATACAGTGTTTCTTGGTGCACAACAGAATAACAGAGCTGGGCTGTAGGCAACTCATTAAGGAAACTTCCCAGTTTTCAGTATTGGCATGAATATATTTCTTATAATTAATTCCAACAAGTTTCCAAGTCTTCTAGATTATATTCTGTTTCAAAATAAAGTTTTACATTGAACAAAAAACTGTGTGATTGCCTCGTTTGACTTTGTACCGACCGTGTAAAACTGAAAGGTCACACTTGGCTGCCTCTCCTGCGCGCGGCCATCCATCAAACTCTGGCCGGGTTCGTTTAAATCTCCACCAATCAACTGACACAACAAATTACAGCACAATTTGTAAGCTGCAGAAAAATGACTTCTACTTGAATAAATGTTTACATTTTTCAGGATGAGAGGCAGAAAACACAAATGACAAACCACTGACCATTTTAATACTCCCCTGTTTTTTTCCACAATGTTGAGCCTTTGATTTTCAATCCAAAAGCATTAATTATAGTTTTTATGTGTTAGTGGGATGCCAGCATTGATAATGCTGCCCTGATACTGGGCAGGCTATCAGCAGGGCATGATTGCAACATGGCAAGAAGTGAATAGACGCCGGTCCTTTGGCCAGACCTTGAAGTGTGTCAGTGTCAGAACCTCTTTTGATGGACTTTGATTCATGAGGCCAAATTATTGCACAATTTCAACAGTAATAAGTGAAATAAGAAGTCATTACACAGACCACAGCATGCTTGTTTTCATATCGACCTACTGTTACCCCTTAAAACTGGGTTCTGGTACAATTAGTTGTTAAAAATGTAGTCAGTAACCCGATCATAGTATCATAATATTTCAGTAATTGAAGTTCAGTTCTTCTAAAACAAATATGGTGCGGGTTTTTTTTTTTTTTTAAGCCTAATATCATGTTTGGAGTGTTTATTTGCACCCGAGTACAAATACACAGACAGCAGCTATTCGCCTTTTCATGCCCAACCCCCTTATTTCAGCTCTAAATAGCAATAAATTCACTGTTTTTAAGAGGTTATGGTGGATAAATGAGTTGAGAGACACTTGACTCACATAAAAAAAAAATGTAAAAAAAAAACCAAGATGGATAAATTGTACTGCAGGCCAGGGGAGAGTATTTTTTTATTTTGGATGAAGCGTCCTTTTAAAGAGCCATATGGTGCAAGGAAATGATGATGTCTTTCAAAAGACTTAGAAAATATGATTAAAGTCTATTGGCCATTGTTCTGCAGTATTTATCTTGGCTCAAATGGCTTAGGTTTCACTTATGCTTACATTATAAAATCCCATTTTATATCCCCTGAGGTTGTTGCTAACCTTTCTTGTTGAGTGATCTTAAATATTTATCCACAAAGTCACATAAGAGCAAAGCTTGCTTGACAGCTTAGGTAAGAAGTCGGGTAAATTGGAGATATCCCAACCACACAATGGCCTGCCAAATAAAAATGAATCCCGCGGTGAGATCTGACAACAGCAACATCACAAATAAACCAAAGATGTTCTCTCCTGTCGTGGGTGGCTGAAACTTTTTTTTCTTCGGTGTAAAATGTTCCTGTTATCACAGTCCTGCTTGCTGGTTTTCAGTTTTGTCTGATTCTGAGATCTTTTATGTTACAGGACTTTTGGACCAGGCTCATGCCCACACTTCAACATGAGCTGAATGATTTAAACAGTTGAACTATCACTTTAGAGACACGAGCTGAATGACCTGCAGGTTCGTGTCAGGTTGGAGGTGAGAACAACCTCTGGTCTGATGTTTAATGTTTAAAAGACATCCTTGAGTTGAGAGCCAGTAGGACATATGACAGCCTCACATTCACAATTCAAGACCACATTTTCAATTATTTATGGACATATTCTTCAGTGTGAAGGAGTCATGGCTTTTGAGGCAAATAATAAATGATATTTCACGGTCAAAATTGTGATTTTTTTAATTGCTTTCAACTATGCAAGTGTCAAGGAACTGTCAGTCAGTTCACTTTGATCCAGACTGAAATATCTCATTTTTGTGTGTGTCACATGCCTTGCTAGCTCTCCCAGCTACCAAAGTCACTCGTGTTTGGGTATTCAGTGTCTTGCTAGCCTCCATGGTTAGCAAGGACACTCATTGGACACCTCATGTGCTTTGTGAGCTTCTCCAGCTTGCAAAGTCACTCGTTGTCTGTCTCTGTGTTCTTGTTAGCCGCTCTGGCTAGCAAGGACACCCATTGTTTTGTGTGTGTGGTGGTGTTGTTGTTGTTGTTGTTGTTGTTGTTATTGTTGTTTAATTCAGTAGGTTAAGTTAACCCTTTTGTTTTATTTAATTTGAAAACTTAATTTTGCGCTTAATTTGTTAATAAAAAGAACCTGTCTCAGTTTCCCTTCTTCCTGTTTCACCCGGTTACACTTATTAGTTCAAGTCATGCAAAGTAATGCTCTCATGCTAAGAAGATAAACTGAATGTTGTAAACACATCGTTAGCATTTAGCTCAAAGCAACAAGTAGCTAAGCACAGCCTCACAGAGCCATTAGCATAGCTGTAGACTCTTGTAGTCTCTGTTTCTATACAGTTTAGCTAACAAAAACGGCTTCAGAGGATAGTTTGACCATTATGATGATTACAAACCCAACACCACAAACATTTTCTCTGCTCAGACAAAAATACGCTCCATCCTAAACTCAGTGTTTTGTCTCTCTGTTGTTAGCAGGCGCACTTCTAGCTACATATTGTAATTAAACAATGCCAGAAAACGTCTAGGTTCTCCCTCTGCTGCATAATTATATGTTTGGACTACCAGATTAGCATCTCAACATGGTTATCAGAGAAAGGCTGTGTTATCAGACACTCGCCTCCAGTGTGCCAAAAAGAAAAAAAAAATCAGATTCACCGCCTAATGTAGGGCACCTCGATTTGAATATTTCATGCAGTATGCCCGAGCATCAAAACCAATCCCATTTTACGTCTGGCTAATGTGATTAGAGGCGCTACATTATTAACACAATCGGGTGGAAATGATTCCAGAGAGTGTGTAGGCCTATTAGTGATCTCGGGAACACTTTTCCATCAAATGTTATCTTCAAAATGAAGTGTGATTTCATGGAGTAACTCTGGTCATTTCTGTCCCTAAATTTAAAAGGAAATAGCGGCTCGTCTTATCGCCAGTAGACAGAGCAGCCCTCAGCATCCTCTTTTGAGTTGGACCATCGTGCGTTTGAGTCAACCCTGAAATCTTCACATCACAGTGTCAGCAGCGCTCGCATACATCCTCCTCTTCCTCCTGTGTTATTATGGACTATTGTGGGATTGGGAGAGCAGTGGAGACAATCTTTAAGAAAAGCAGCACTGCAATCTTCTTGTAATCCAATTCCACAATAGTTCTGCGGGGTGTTCAAGTCTAAACACATTACTGCATATATTTATTCATCTGCCGAATGAGAAATGATCTTAATATTTCTACACTCAAAGTCGCTCAGTCAGAATTGGAAAGAATTCATTTCATAACATAAAACTTAAAATCCTGCAAACAAAACAAAAACATACCAAGACCAGAGAGAATATAACATCCTAAGCTTGGAAAAACACTTAAGAGCAGAAGAAACAGAGAAAAACAAATAGAAAAAACAAACAGCCAGGGCCAGATTTATTCTGGCTGGATCACAGGCTTGCAGAAGGGTACAGCAACCGGGGCAAGACTCCCCCTCAGCTGCTGCAGGACGGGAATGGCAGTAACAAATTATGTGCCAGAAAGTGGGGGCCCCCTGCCAGGGCCGAATGCATTAACCATGCTGTTTAGACTCCATAAAATAGTCCACTTCTGTCCTCGGGGAAAATACGGAGTTCATCCTGGGACAATGTGGAGTTTCAGTCACTTGAATCGGTGACAAAGAGCTCAGCTTTTTCTTTGGGTAAACGGACAAGCCCAATGAAACACTTGAACACACTCTCAGTGAGTGATCCACCGCTGAATGGGGAATCAGGAGCAGACAACTGGTGGAAAACACAGGATGTTTTCATATGAAAATTATATGGAAATTGAATTTGGGGGATCTAAAAATGGATTTGGAATCGTGCAGTGATTCCACACCTGGATGTCAGCAACCCCCAGGGGGTCTCTAGCTAAAGCTGAGGGGTTGTGAGATTAATACCAAGATAAGAGAGGCTTATCTCAGCTTGGACTTTATGCAACATTATGCAAGGATTTGGATTTTTTTTTTTTTTTGCCATTTGGTGCTCCTACAGTGTCTTACATTGATTACATTATCAAAAACTAGCGAGCTGACAACTTTGCTAACAGCCAAGTATCAAGCAGGTGCAACAACACAAGACAAAAACAGCTAGAAGGCGAGCTCAGCATCTGTCTGTCATCCTTTTATTTTGCACAGCTCTCGCCAATGACTAACAGCAAGTCTGTCATTTACTCTCGTCTGGCTTCGGTCTCTTGCTCGGTCACTCTGTTTTTCTCTTCTTGGCTTGATCACCGTCCTCTTTAGCCTCTTTGCCTCACCATCATGTCCATAGAGGCTGTTGAGCCTTCTGGCACCGATCCCCGTCAGCATTCCCATCTGGCTCCCTCTTAAAACCTTTTCCTCCCACTGTAAACTCTTTCTATCCAGCTCATGCCAGCTGCACGGCTAACTAAGCTAACTGAGCTAACTAGACAGCATAGTTAGCAGCAGGTAGTGGTTACTTTAACAACAAGGAAAGTTATTTGCCCATCAGGAAACTCCATAAATATCTATATCTACTGTCAATAATTGAGTAGCTTTTCGAAAGCAAACAAAGAAATACATCAGTTAGCACAGAGCAGATCGAATGGGCAGGAAGTCAGACACAGAAAAGGCGAGAATCTGGGTAATTTTCAAAATAAAAGGCCCCGTGCAGACTCACGATCATAAAGACAGACAGAAAAGAAAGTATTTAACCATGTAGCCTGCTTATCCATCGTAGAAGCACAAAGAACAAGGAAAGAGGACCTAATCTACAAAATCTGAGCAAGTAAACCTAATCAGGCAGATGAAACACTGAGAAGCTGCTGGTGGGCGCTGCAGCCGTGAGGAGGATGGATCAGTCTGGTGGAATTTATGATCATACTGATCAGTCCAAGTTACACAGCTCAAGATTAAGTGTGAAAAGACCAAGGGACCGGTCTCCAAAGGACAAAAATTATTTTAAAGTTCGTATTTTAAAATAAAATTATTGCCTAATGTTGCTATAAAGTCAACGAAACAGAGCAGGGTGACAAATGGGCTGGAGTTTGAGATACATGGATGATATCAAGCTGAAAGAAAAATCTCCTTTGACTTTACAGAAGTTTAACTCTAAATTTCTGGATGAAGTTTGAAAGAAACATTGTGAGAAGGATTTGGTTAGTTTGGTTGAACTGGTATAGACAAACTACCTATGAGAATGGACAGTAAGTGGACGATGATTCACTTTAGAGCGTCAAGAGTCAAAAATGTTGGAAACCGTAAACTTAGCATTTAAAGGATGTTGTCTATAGTTTCCTTATTGTCAACAAATTCCAGGAAAATACCAAAACGAACAATGAATTGACATATAAAGTAAAGTCTGTCTGTATAAAGCCTAATATAACTTATTCCTCAGTGTCAAAGAGCTCCATTCTTGATCAAAAACTTAATAATAGAGCACATCAGTGAATCACACAGGATGTTATGTTCCTTCATTATCCTCATCACAACCACTGTGGTTTATTTTGAGTCAACCACACACACACACACACACACACACACACACACACACACACACACACACACACCATCCTGCTGCTGTAAACATTCCCTGATGCCCCAAATGTGTGTTAACCCACAGCTGAAAATAGTCCCCAGCAAACGCACTATTTACTCCTGTGTGAGTAACATTTAAACTACAGCGCCTTAAAAAACAGTCAAAGGACAGAAGCTGCTGCAGAATGTAGAGCCCTTGAAGGCAAAATTTGTGATTTTGAGATAAAAACTGACTCGACTTGAATATTTGACTCATTTTTAACGATTTTCATCTTCAGTGTGAACAAATTAGATTTGAGGCTGAGTGCACAGATAGAGTGGGAGAGTCAGAAAGTTATTCAGACACAGACTAACACATTCGGTCTTTTCGTGGGATTTGTTGACGACATGTGAAATATATAATTATTTTTGCCTCATCCTTTAATCTCCAGGGACGGCTGAAAATCACTGAAGTGTGTCGAGCTTTTCCTTCACTGAGCAGAGTGTTCGTTTAGCTGGAGAAACCAGAGTAACATTAGGAACTGAAATTGAATCCACACACCTACCGGGGGAAAAAAGACAAAAACTTTCTAACTTACAATGGGCCTCATGCAAGAAACCATTTCCGAATAAATTTTCTCTTATTTTTGTTCACAGCCACAATTTGTTATTAATTTGTTAATACCCACTGATTTCTTGGATTCACCCATATTTTCTTATTTTTGCACTTTTACCAAAATAAGAGAAATTATTATATTATTTAAATATAATTGATTGTTATGATAATTAAAATATCTAAAGTTATATAAAGTGTTTCACCTGGGGGCACCTTTAACTGTTAACAACTTTAGCTTCATATTATACAAATCTTTCTATGTCTATTTCCTGCTTCACAAATTTGCTGCTTTTATGTTTTTTATATCATCTTTTGATCAATACTTGAGGGGTTTAAGACTGTTGGTCGGACAAAACGGGTAATTTGGAAACATCTGAGGAGCCAAGAAATTAACCCATCATCAGACAGTTTAAAAAAAAAAAAAAAAAAAGACTAAATTTAAGAATATCATAAATAAAGCTTTTCCTTTAAGGTCTTATCACTTAGTAAAAATAAAAAAAACAAAATGCTTTTAAATTTCTTTCCTTTACCACCAATCTTTGATAATGAAAACAATAATAAAAATTTAATTTATTAACTCTAAGTCTTTTTAAAACTTTTTCCTGCTGTAGTTGTGCGTTGCATGTTTGCACACAGCACAACACCTGCTCTTATATCATGTTCAGTTGTTACCTATGTAAGTAGATTCTTTAGGTGACTGTACTTAACTTGAGTGTTTCTTTTTCTGACAACTTTTTACTTTTACTAATTTTAACACAAATGTGTACTTTCTACCCCTTTCATTTTCACCTTAGTTTTATTGTAAGACGAACCCAAGGTAAAAACACATTACAAGAGGAAAACAACATAAAAGACGTAACAAGAGGAAAACAACGTAACAAGACTAAAACTACATAAGACGTATCAATAGAAAGACAATATAACAAGACAAAAATGATGTAACAATACATGACAAGATGAAAAATAACATAAAAGATGTAAGCAGACAAAAAGGATGTAACATACATAACAGTATGAAAAACAATGTAACAAGATAAAAATGACAAAAAAGGCATAAGATGAAACAGACAGGGAGGGAAACCCTGGAGAAAAGGCGAGGTTCAATTAGCTTTTTCACAGAATCAGTCAGCAACTTTTTACTTTTATAATTTGCGTACATTTCAGACCCTGAACCTTTTCACTTTTACTTGAGTAAAGAAATTGAATCAGTGCTGTACTGTTTTTTGCAAAAGTCTCTGTCCTTCTTACTGTGTGTACTCTTGCCACCTCTGTCTGTGCTTAAAACAAACAACTGACCACATCCCTCCAGTTTATAGTCAACATTAGTCAGCGCGCCTGGATAAGAGCAGATTTGGGTGGTTATGAATGTCTGGTGCATCTGGATTTTCCTGAGAAAATATAAGATACAGTTTCAGTGCATGTTTCTCCATTAGGCCCACTGAGGCCTCAAGTCGGACATTTCTAACAACGCAGCAAAGTTGAATTAACGCTCAACATAACCAATAAAACTACCAGGAACTAATCTGACAGGAGCTACATGTACAATAAAATACAACCTGCACAGATAATAAGATTAAGACTTAAAAAGATGCGTTCTCGAAATGTAATCAAAATATTTAACTGGCTTTGGCTGTTGAAGCTCTTGGGGCCGGGGTGTTTTAAAGCTCTGGGGCACTGACATCAAAGTCTCACATCGGTTTTGGTGGTGGGAACAGCCAGGAGGGCCCTCTGGCTCCGGCTCAGTGGGATTAAAAGATGTGAGATGTAGCTGGGAGCCAGACCAGGCCGAGGTGCAAAAAGAAAAAAAAAATGCAGCTGAAGCAGAGCTAGCACTCCCCGACACCTGTTTAGACTCAGTAGATAACTGCACGTCAAACAATGTGAGGTGAAATTAAGCGCTCCAGAGCTGCTGCTCCAGTGAAGCCGCTCGGTTTAATCAGTACGAGACGGTGGTTGTACTGGACATTTCCCAGAGGTGGTCCCACGCGGTCAACCTTCCTTCTCCCCTTCAAAGCAAAATCCACCCAGAGAGCCTGTTACAACACCTGTGAGTTATTTTTGGATGTTTCGATTTGTTTTCTGGTGTATCCTTGAGTAAACTCCTCCTTGTTATAATTTACTTCTGCTTCACTTAATGCAACGTTTCAGCAGAGGAGACCTGAGCTCGTATCCAGCTGTAGATTATACACGGTATGTGTAGGTGGAAACAGCTCATAAGTCATACTTCTTGCTCCAAGTGCACCTTTCTGTTGGGTGTTTTGAATTCTGGTGTGCTGTATATGGTGAATTATCTGTCTCATTATAAATTGAGTTCACACACAGGTCTTCTACGTGGAAACTTTCTGTGTTGTGTTCGCCCCAAGATGACTCAGCCACTGGGAACTCGCAAACAATGCTGGTGTGAGATTAAGACTCTGAGTGCTTATTCATTTTCATATTATATTATTCTCCTTGAAATCAGATAAAACAATGTACAGCACGCAGATCGGAAGAGCCTGTGTTTACATTTTCCCAGCGAGAAGTATGTTCGCCAGAAAAAGAAGCAGGAGGAGATTCATCTCTAGATTTTTTTTTTTTTCAGGGGCCACAAAAATCACGTAGGAGTGGGGAAAAAATGATATGCAGACACCAATTATCTATCTTTCATCATTTAAATTATTAATGTTGCAAACGTGACTTAAACCCAATACAATCAATTTCATTTTCAGTCTGCTGGAAGGTGCTGAGGTTTTTTTTCCACTGAGGTTAGCAGAGGTTTTTTATGACAGTGCTGATCAGTCTGTCTAATTGACAATCCCATTTTGCTGCAATAAAAGTGAAATGAGATGAACAGAATGAAAATTTTATCTTAGTCGATAAAACATGATGACATTATTTTGGGGGTGACATAATCTGCAGTTTAAAAAATGCAATTGCAATATATGTTATTGTAAAATGTTATAAATTGCAATAATATCATATTGCAACTTAAACAACAGTTTACCCCAAAATCAAAAATACATATTTCCCCCTGTCCTGTAGTGCTGCTTTATTTATCTAGATTTTTTTTTTTTTTTTTTTTTTTTGGTACGAGTTGCAGAGTTTTACAGATTTCTCTCTTCTCTCCAATATAATGGCACTAAATGGCACTTGGCTTGTGATGCCCAAACTACCAAAAAATACAGTGTCTATAAAAAGTATTCACCCCCTTGGATGAGTTTCCTTTTTATTGCTTTTATAAATGGACTCATGGTCGATATAATTTGGCTTTTCTGACACAAATTTACAAAAAAAAAAAAAAAAAAAAAAACACTCTACTGTCAAAGTGAAAGCAGATTTCTACAAAGTAATGTCAATTAATTAAAAATTTACAATGGAAAATCAGTGATTGCATAAATATTCACCCCCTTCAAAGTGACTGACCTGATTCAACAGAGGTCCAGCTAGTTGGTGCTTGTAGTCCCACAATTAGTGAAATGGAAATCACCTGAGTGCAGTGAATGCGTCTCAAGTGATTGCAGTAAAGACACCTGTGTCTGGAAGGTAATGTTGCTGGTTCATCAGTATTCCTGGCCACAAATACACCATGAAGACAGAAGAGTACTCCAAGAAAGTCCAAGACGGTTATTTAAAAGTGTAACTCAGGGGGTGGATGGCAAAAAAAAAAATCCAAGTCACTGAACGTCCCCTGGAGTTCAGTTAAATTCATCATTAAGAAATGGAGGGAATATGGCAAATGTGTGAATGTGCCTCGAGCAGGACGTCCTCACAAACTGAGTGACCGTGCAAGAAGGAGACTAGTGAGGGAGGCCACCAAGACACCTATGATGACTCTGAAGGAGCAGCTGAGGTGGGAGAGACTCTGCCTCTCTCCCATAAAGCTTTGACTGGTGAAGAACACAGGCAACAGTTGTTGTATGCAAAGAGAAAAGCCACTGTTGAAGAAAGCTCATTAAATCTGGACCAGAGTTCGCCCAAAGGCATGTGGGAGACTCCATGGTCGAGTGGAAGAAGGTTCTTTGGTCCGATGAGACCAAAATTGAGCTTTTTTGGCCATCAGGCTTGAAGAAAAAGAAGGAAAAAGCCAAATTATATCGACCATGATTCCATTTATAAAAGCAATTAAAGGTGAAAACATCTGAGGAGGGGGAATACTTTTTATAGGCACTGTACGTTTGAAAAATTCAAAACCAGTGTCCAAAAATCACGACTCGAGATAATCCACAGACTTTGTTTTGAGCAGTTTCACGTGTGAATTTCTTTCTTTCTAGTAGAATAAAGTAGTTCCTGCACAAAACTGCTCTCAACAAGGTCTTGAGTAACTGGGTCATGATTTTTGGAAAGAGACATTGCCGTTGAGTTTTTCAAATGTGTTTTGTTTTTTTGTTTGTTTTTTTTTGGCACTTTGAGCGCAACAAGCTGAGTGCCAGTTAGTCCTATTAAATTGGAGAGAACAGCTGATATCTCCAAAAGTCTGCAGCTCGCACCAAAACTATTTAAATGGATAAATAGCACAACAGGCCAGCAGGAAAAAAAGTATTTTGGATTGAAGTTTCTCTTTAAGTATCCTGATAATATTGTATAATTGGGCCTCTGGAGATTGTCACCTCTAAAATCAACACAGTATGAAAGGCCGTTGTAGCTGCTTTAAAGTTACGTTTCTGCTGTGTTTTTGTAGTTGAAAGCAGTGATTGATTTATGTGCTATAATATAGATCAGACGGGGGAAAATCAAAGTTTGAAGGACAGACTAATTCTGATGTCCTTCAAACTAAATACTGATGTTTCCTAATTGTTTGTCCTCCGTCTGAGGGGACGCAGTGCTGTTTGGCAGAATATAAACCTTTTGTGAGTCTTGACATGTCACAGCACAACAATCACAGGTGTAAATAAAAAGACTTAATTATTGTGTGCAATCCATTTTATTGATCTTTTTAATGACAGTCCTGATATAGTAATAATAATATTACTAATTAAGGTTCCATTTAGTGTAGCAGAGCCTTTCCAGACAGCTAACATGCTCAATAGCAGCACCCTGACTCTGTTTGACCTGACAGGAGCAGGACTTTAATAAATATCATTGGTAACACCTGTCTTTACCCCTCTATTTCATCTCAACAGGGCTGCTTTAAAAAAAAGGTCTACAAACTGTTTTCCTGGTGAGAAGTTTTGGTCCTGATGGAGCGCAGCCTGTGCGGTGTCTCTAACAGTTTGTAACCAGGGGAGGGACGGGGTCGGCCGCAATCTTTCCTGCTCGCCTCAGGGTTGAAAGCACTTTGATTGATGTGTGTGCTATCATTCAGTACAGATCAGAAGTGTGTGTGTGTGTGGGGGGGGGGGGGGTAGTGTCCTTCACACTCAGAGTTTGAACGACAAACTTATTCTCATGTCCTTTTAATCCAAGAAATAAGAAGTGGACAAAGTACGCAACCCCAGTACTTGAGTCAAAGTACAGATACTCCTGGTCAAATATTACTCAACTACAAGTGAAAGCTGCTCAATCAAAATTTTACTCAAGTTAAAGCACTAGAGTACTTCCTTTGGCATATACTTAAATATTCAAAAGTCCAAATTACAAAGTACATTTTCTAGTATCAATACCTTGCTGTATTGTTTTCACGGTGCATTTACAGAACCTTGTAACTCTCTGAAACCACTTAATGAATGTAGAACCACGATGCAACACTAAGCCTGTAGAAACACCTGAAAAAACTTCAGCATAGAGATGCAATCAAAAACAGAAAGGACAGCCGTTGTCATTTTCTGACGTGACTGTACTAAAATCACCAGTTCCAGGACCCTGCTACTGTGGCCGATGACTCACTTGCATGTTTCCCTGAGTGGTACTCACTCTCTACTTCCACCTGTGCTTTTCCTGTCAAAGTGACTCCTATAAAAAAAAAAAAAAAAAAGGTCTACTGTCCCTCTCTATGTTAAACCATCATAAAACTATCTGACTCGCAGCCAACAACATAATAAATAAATTCAGTTTTTCTCCCCACAGAGATGAAGGGCCCATATTGCAGGGAGTTCTCAGATGCTCTGAAGTCTGTTGGAGTTTTGTTACTGACATGAATGATTAAGCCCTTTGAACTTTTTGTCTCATAGACAAAGTCCATAACATTGGCATCACTCGGAGGCTCTGGCTTTAGGCTGCCCCTGTGGTAGGTCTGTTCTGTTAACCACCCATGGCTTAATCAGTTAGGAATACACACACAATTTAAATGATCAAAAACATGTGTATAAACCTTCAGTGAAAACAGTTTCTACTTGATAGAAAGTACTTTAAATGATTGCCTGGTTTTAGAACTGGCCACAGTACTGCTGCTAATGCTGTGATGAATGATATCATCGGTGCCGTGGACAGAAAACACAACATTATAACACCATTATGCTGCCTTATTCATGGATCTTTCTTCAGTTGATCACAAATTGCTGCTGAACAAACTAAGGGACGCTGGTTTTCATCCTAAGGATGTAAAATATTTCAGAAATGATTCTGTACTCACTGTGTTTATGCAGGGGGCCACAAATGTGAATTTGAGATAACTAAAGACGTCCCTCCAGGGTTTCATTTTGGGACCTATTCTGTTGTCTTTTTTAAAGACGTTCAAGCAAAAAATGCATTTATATGCTGATGACGTGGTGATTTATACACATGCTCCCCCTTCAGTACAGGCGGTGCAAGAGAGTCAGACCACGTCTGCTCTGCTGAATTTGAAATTGGGTTTAAATGCTCAGAAAACAAGGTTCATGGTTATCTTCAAAGTTTGCTCACAGTTGCTTGATAATATCAGCATTTTTACATCCAGTGGTAGATCCACTGAAAAGGTGTCCTCGTACAAGTACTTGTGTATATGAATAGATGTTGCTGACCTAGTTAGGAAGCTCAAGGTGAAGATTTTCTTTTATTTCAGACATAAATCTTGTTTTACTTTCAGTGCCAAGAAAACTTGTGGAAGTTACTTTTCTGTCTCTGATTGATTATATATTGTATATGCCTGCAGCCTCCTCCATTTTATGTAGCCTTGATTCAGGGTATCTCTGTGTTTTATTACAAATGTAAAGTCCCTCGCTCACCACTGCATTCTTTATGATTTGACGGGTTGGACGTCATCGACCAATTACAGACTACAGCGCATGTACCTTTCCATCTATAAAGCAATACTGGCCTATCTCTGTACCCTCCTCTGTGTCAGCTCTGGTATTTATCAGCTACACTCCTCCAAGTGGTTGCGTTTTAATGTATTTCAGGTTTTAACTGATCCGAGGAAGGGCATGAAACAATCTACAGAAAGATCTGAAATTAGGTATACTTGTATCCATCACTGAATTTAAGGGCATCACAACAATTGTTGTGACTGAGACGTTCTTGTTTTTCTTGTTTTCCTGCATAAAGTGCAGCCTGGGGGCCGTATCCAACCCACTGAAATGTTCCGTGCAGCCCTCAAGGCCATCATGAGCACTTGGAAATATACTGCAATTAAAATATAATCCGTTGTTTACATTGTTCTTCTTCTACTGTTGCTGCTGCGACTCTTGTGACCTGTATCTGACATGAAGCGCATACTGTAAAACCTGAAAACAAAAATAATTAGCTCACAATTCCATCACATGGCAATTCAGAAAAGGTGACCAACAGTAAAAGGTCATTAAGTGTTCGCTACCTGTTAGTTCATAGACATCTACATGCTGTTGTGCCCTTTATAGAACACTTCTGACTGCTCCATATTTAGAGATTCTGCAATAATTGAGACCTTATATCACATTTGTGTGTGTGACCAACAGGACCCTGATCAATTTCTCATGCAGCCCTTTGTGAAAATTAATTGCCAACCCATGCTTTAAAATACAACCTGTTTTAGTCATTAATTTACAGACATTTCTAATGTAAACAAATATTTAAAAGGCTCTGACAACCTATTTTCCCGTCCGTGAGTAATGGAGTCTACATGACCACAAAATGTTCTGCTAAATTTAAAACACCTCTGCTTATTTCAGCTGAGAGATTTCTGTCTGTGCTGTTCTGTCTCAGTGGCGTATTAATCAGAATTTAGTCGTATTTAAGGTTTGGGGTTGTTTACGGATGATAACACACAGTTAGTTAATAATCAATACACAGTAAAAAAGGCTGGTGAGCATTCCTGTGGAAAAATCTTAATCAGAATCTGCTTTATTGGAAAAGTGTGTGTGAAAAATGTATGTGAATGTACACAAGAATGTGACAAAATAGGTGTAAATATGCGCCGTATAAGAAGCACCAAGGAAATACGTTGTGTCTGGATATACATGAAGTGGATGATTGTGTGAAGTACATGCATGGATACATGTGTATTTATATAAACCGTATATACAGTGTGCAGGCTTTATATTGAGCCTGACAGTCAATAATGGCATGAACATATTAGAGATACGCCGATCGACCAGCCAGTGGCCGGCTGGTCTTCACCTTGACCGGCCCTGACCGGTGACATTTGTGGTTTTGCAGACTCCTAATCAAGCGATGTTGTCTGGAAGCTGCTTCTAAATCCAGCACCCCTACAGATTTTTCACTTCGACTGTCACATGCCAGCTGTTTTCTTCCTACCTCATGCCCCCATGCTATTTTGACCCACTGATTCTGCCGTAATGCAAATGCCCTCAGTCCTGCCCTTTTGTGTGATTGCATCTTGTCTGAGTACCGCACAAAACCCACCTACCAGTGCCTCTCCTCACCCTTTGATCACTGCTATTTACATACTGTCTAATCACTGCTTTTCATCCTTCTGTTTGAGGTCAGCTCAGCACCTCAGACCTGCTCTGTGTCTGTCGAGTTTATCAACATGCATACCTAATAAACTTTCACCATACAGCAAAACTCAGAATGGAGTTGGATCATTTTTCTTCTCCAATATTAAATGATGTTTTGAACTCTCTCCAGACCAGTGAGTATCAGGCAGGGGTAGCATGTCGTTGTTGCAGGGTCCTCTGCTCTATGCTAACGTCTATGCTAACCCATTATGTGCTATATAGTACTTGGGAGCACAGGATCCTGGGAATATACAGTAAGAATGATCCCTCGGGCAGTGCAATCATAAATCTACTGGGCTCCGTGACAGACGGCACCATTCTGCAGCCCTGACCGACATGCAACTTACCTTTAAGCTTCATTTAACTCTGCAGCTTGACCCGGGCTTATTGTATCTGCTCAGGTTAAATTACAGCCACTGCCCGGCCTTACTTACCAGGCTGGTCTTACTGGCTTAATTGGCAGCTTAATCTAAATTCCCTGACCCACTCAGTCGTCCAGCCACCGCCACTTGTGTAACTGGTTCCTACCGATAGTCACTAATTAGCAGAACGGGTCACCGCTAATTAGCAACCTCCCTCGTATGAGAAACTTTTCAGGTCTGTGTAGGAGTGATGTGATCAAACCGGATCAAACCACACCAGCACAATACTGATGATGAATTACATTTGCTCAAAATCCAAAGTAAAACCTTGGGATGTTTTTTTTCCTGAACTTTAACTTCAATTTAATTGGTGATGAATATTTCATATTGTGGGAGAAAAAAAAGGGTGATATTTGAAACTAAGTTTTTATGGTATCATAGCTTAGATTGAGTTGTTATTCAAAGGCATAGTTTGTATTGTTTGAAGTGGGGTTGTAAGAGGTACTTATTTATATTCAGTGTATTACTTAGAGTAGATGGTGGCCAGTTTGAAGAAGCAGTAGGAGTACTGGTGTAGGAAGCTAAGCAATGAACTGCGTGGACAGGGTCAGCAGGGAATTGTATTTTAGCCACTTGAAAAAAAAAATAATAATCAGTTTAAGTGTGTGCTATATTAGGAATATATTCACTGATTTACCTTGCTGTCAGACTGTTTTTTTCCAGCAGTGCCCCTGTAGCTGACTTGGTAGAGTTTGCTCTTTATGTGCTGAGGATATCAGTCCTCAGCAGTGACACTGGTGCCATTCCAGCCTGCTGCCCTTTGCTGCATGCCAAACCTTCTCTCCACCTCATTTCCTGACATTCTTCAGCTGTATATAAAAAATAAAAAGAAATAAAAAAAAAACACGTCAGGCCTTTCTGGTGGGAAATCAGCATTATATGAGCCAAATATCACTCTCTCCAAACCCACCAGCCTCCTCCGGGACACGCTCAAGAACCCTTTATGATTCTAGTTAGCGCTTTTATTTCTAAGAGTGCAGCAGCACACTATTAAGTTTCCTACACAATACTCCTGCTGCTTCTCCAAACACTATTTACTGTAGGTAATGTACTGACTATGGATAAGTACCTCATACA
The DNA here is from genome assembly GCF_056507025.1 of Lutjanus erythropterus. Classification (NCBI taxonomy): domain Eukaryota; kingdom Metazoa; phylum Chordata; class Actinopteri; order Lutjaniformes; family Lutjanidae; genus Lutjanus; species Lutjanus erythropterus. The sequence goes on along the minus strand of NC_139317.1, from coordinate 9,695,656 downwards.
AGCCCACAACAAATAATCCTAACTATCCCTTTAAAGGGATAGTTTACCCAGAAATGCAATTTGAGTCATTATCTACTCCTTGCAGAATCTCCCAAATAAAGCAAGTGACCAGTTTTTGAATGTGAAAATCAACTAAAAGAAAAAAAAAGCCTCCATACTGAATGTCTGCTGTAATCCAAGTCTCCCAACGCCCCGACACGCCAAGTTGACTTGAAAGACGTTATTTTTACCGTGTTTTTAGTCTAAATCTTCACTGTAGATCCTCAGTTTGGAGCCACATTCACATTCATGTGCACTCCATCTTAACTGGGTGTGTGCAGTGTGACAATGTGCGTTCCCAAGTGAACAGCATGTCGGGATTTTATGAGACTTGGATTACACCAGATGAGCAGCTTGGAGGCATTTTATGATTTTTGGAGTCATTTTTTAAGTGAAAACTTCAATTGTTTGCATCACTGTTTTCCTGTGAAACTCCAGCAGTGTTTCGTGGACTAAAAAACTAAACCTGACCTTCAAATGGCATCAGGATGAGAGGATAATCACTGAATTTTCATTTTTGGGTGAACAGCGTCTTTTAAGATTAATCAAATCTCTCTGCAACATTGCCTTTCTTTTTTATGTCAACAACACTTAAATCCACATGCAGAGTTAATGCTGCTGTTGTAAATGTGGTTGCACACAGTGCCATCATCACTGTGTGCTGTTTTCTGGCACATCCTCGGTGAAGCAGCGCTGCAGCGTGTGCAAGAACACGAGGGATTTACCACATTTAGTTGACATAAATCCTTAATAAAAATAAAAATCTCGGTAGCATGAATTTCCTCATGAGTTTCAATAATAGAATATCTCAAATTGAATCTCACATCAATGAAAAGAGGAGGATTTTACAATATGTGAGGAAAATGAATTAATCTCATATTCATTTATTCTGTCAGTCAAATCACATTCACTGTTTATTCCATTTCTATTTACCTCCTTTCACTCTTTATAAGCACAATATATTTACAGAACTGAATGCTCGGCTGCCTCATGTATGGCAGCTTTATTTATTTAAATTGAAACAACAAATGTAAATATGAGGACAAAGAGTGAATGGGGAATCGGGTTAAGAAACACCAGAGCAAAACAAAAGGCCTGAATGCCTCAGGATGGTGACAGGAGGACAGAAATAGCTCAGGAAAACTGGCAGAGGACGTCCACTGCCAGTTTCTGACCAGTTTGCCTCAAACCTCCTCAGTTAGAAGAATGCAAAGGTGTAGAGAATTACCCTGTCACCCTGCCAGTGTTTCAGTCTGTAAGACCTTTGATATTTTCCACTGAAGGAGCTCGTATCTTCCAATTCGACAGTGTTTACTGCAGATGAAAGGAAGCACGCGCAACAGAAATTAATGAGGCGCTTGAGAAAACAATGCACACAGTAATATTCTGCATTTTCAGCAGGTCTGACACAGAAACAAGAAGGAAGCCCTGTGTGTTTTGTATGCACACAAGCTGATCTACTGACACAAAGAGATTGAGAGCTTTGTTTCTCTCCTCACACTTTCTCGACTGAATGCCTAAGATCCATTATAGCTGCGTGGGCTCCAACTACCAAGGCTGCATTAACTGCAAACTCGAGACGCTGTTTTAATTGATGAATGAGGTCAACAACAGTGATTGTGGAGGGCAACTTGTTTAAGTGCATTATAATATAAGTGTATATATGAGCAGAAAATAACTTTAATGTGCAGTCTGAATGGATCAGCATCAATAAAGAGCAGTTTACATCAAACCAGGGCAAAAATGTCACTACAGGGCCGCTAATAAAAATATCAAGCAAGATTTCCCAAAGCCCAAGATTACATATTTACATCGTGATACAGCCCTAAAATTGTGCTTAAAGGGATAGTTCACCCCCAAATTCAAAATACACATTTTCCTCTGGCCTGTACTGCTGTTTATCCATCTAGATTTTTTTTGGTTTAAGTTGCAGAGTTTTGGAGGAATGTTAATTTGCACAAATTAACTCTTCCCAGGATTGACTTTAATTAATGAGACCTATCCTAAATTGGGTCTACTGTCAGGTTGCTGGTCCACAATTCTCTGAAGTCTTTGTCATTATGTTTTTATTATATTTTATTTTTGTCTTTCCTAATATTAATCTTTTACCCTCTCATTTCTATTTGATGTATTTTTCACCTGCTTTTAATTGTACTTATTATATGGATGTTCCTTTTATCTGTGTGAATAACACAAAATTGCCCCTGTGTGGAAGATGTGATAAACTCGCTTGCTTGCTTTGTCTGACCTGAGGGGTGTACTACGAAGCCACATTACTGGGTTAGCGAGGTATGTTGAGTCTAACACCAGAGTTTTCAGTGTCACGGAAGTGGATCTCTTTTAACCTGGCTGGATCACCATGGTAACTGATGCTGAACTCATAACCTGGTCGGGAGCAGGTTGTGTTCTGAGTTTCAGATTAAATCGTCTGTAAAAAGCGCTGCTCTGTAACTAATTGTTTTCCTAAACAGGTTGTTTATGAGCGACAAATTATAAACTGGGGAAATACGTTAAAAATGAAAAGTTGTTAAGCTGTATATTTGCATTATACAGCTTCAGTCAGTGATATTACAGAAATGCAAGACAATGTAATAGCAGCACAAACTGTATGCATTGTGTTGCCATGGGAACCTCCATTTGGTGATGCACAGTCAGCTTTTCCCTTTTGCTTCAGCTCATATTAATACTTTAAATTTACAGTGTGTCAACCACACACTAAAGTAACAAAACTGTAAAGGGTGTACTTTGGACCCAAAAGCAGCAAACAGAAAATCTGGAACAGTGGTAATGATCTTTAATGAAGTTCAGGCAAACAGGAATGTGGGCAGACCAAAATGCACAGGAAACAGTCCTTTATAGAGTCACTGAGTTGAGCTGGCCGATGAAGCAGAGGAACGTACAGCAGGGAAGTCGGGACCAGGTAAGACAGCGATGACAGACGGACGCACCAAGCAGCCACAGGGACAGGCAGGCAGAAACCAGGAATGCAGGGACAGAACTCACGGTCAGGGACAGAAGGCTGAGGTGAACATCCAGAACCAGGAAAGGCAGGAGAGTCAGAATGGGCAGAGGAGGCAACAGGGAAAACAATCCAGGAAAAGGGCTGGGGAGTCTTGGAGGGGAAAAAATGAAGAACAGTCTGGCAAGGAGTGAGAGTGCTGGAGAGGCTTTATACTGGGCTGATTGGGGATGAGCTGCAGCTGTGCCAGCAGGTGAGTGGAGTTGAGCTGATGAGGTGGGAGTGGCTGGCAGGTAGAGTGGAGCAGAGGCAGGGAGAGTGGAAATTTACTGGGGCAAAGGGACAGGAGGGAAACTGGGAGAATGGGGAACAGGTCAAGGGAAACTGTGCCTGCAGAACTGTGACAGAAACAACTACATACCACCTTGAATACAACTACTATTTACTATTTAAAGCCTTTTTTATCGCTGATATTGCAGCTCAGGAAACTGATCAGAAAGTTCATCAGTCTGTTCTATTTATCACAGAAAATCTCCCATCAGTCACATTTATTTTATTCTGATTTGGCCAAAAACGTGTGATCTCCACATCTCTGTCATCATGGGGCCGAGTCAGACTGCCAGCATGTGCATGAAGTTAGACTGTCTAATGTGCAGTTGTCATGTTAGAAATAAACAGCAGCCGATCAGTAATTTTCTGACAGCATCCTTCTTCTCCTGCCTTATTTGCAGCAACAGTGTTGCTTTTTTTCCATAATATATTTTTTATTTTTCATATCTCTAAATTTTAACAACTTGATCATTTTGACTTTAGCTGGCAGCTTCACTTCCTTTATAGTGCAGCCCTCTGCAGTCCAAAAGAACAGATTTAGTTTACAACCTCAGAGGAGTAAGAAAATCAGCAAATGTTAACATTTATAAGCTGAACACTGAAACTAGTCAATTTTTGCTAAATCAAGATCTAATATGGTAGCCCCATAGCTCAGTTGGTAGAGCGTTTTCCCCGTGTACAAAGGGTGTGAGTCCTCCATGGGTTTGACTCCCACCTATGGTCTTTTGCTGCATGTCATTCCCCCACTCTCTCTCACCCTTGCCTGTCATGTCTTCAGCTGTTCTGTCTTTAAAGGCATAAAAAGCCTCCCAGAAGACTCAGCAGCCATCCTAGAGACTCTGCGTTTAGTGATAAATCAGGGAATCAAAATTATTACAATTGATCCTTTAGGAACCGTGACGATCTGAGCCAGATGTCACAGATATCGATTCAGTTCTCATGGTGACATTTCATTAAAAAAAAAAAAACAAATGTCAGCTTCACAGTGACACTAGAAGAAAAGTCATTAGGATAAAATACATCAGTACATCATCTGTGAACCATGAATGTCTGCAGACAATTCAGAGGAAACGTCTGAGGATTGTCAGCATCAGTAGCATTTACCCACGAGGGCCTAGATTCTTCAACTATAGTAGGAGCACCACTGGTGGTACTCAACGTTCCCTGTACTGGTACGCTAAGAAATCTCCTAAAATAAAAAAAAGAAAAAGAAAAGTGAATACATTAATTTCAAGCACAGTCAAAATACCATAGAATGGCAACCTAAAATACTTAAATTATGAGATTGCTGAAATGTATTTTAAAATAAGTTTTGTCTCTCCTTTCAGTCTGCTGTATTTTAACATCTGCCTCTAACAGTGGTACTTGGAGTGTCTAATATTTTCTGAAGTGGCAAAGTGGTGTAAAAAGTTTCAGAAAAACTGCCCCAGGGCACCGGCACAAAGCTTCATGGGGGGTCGCAAGGCTTTCTGGATTGGGGTGAAAGAAAACTATTTTTAAAAACATCATAGCCTGTATCTCAGCATTTCTGTGAAGAAAACTTAACGATAAAATCTCAGAGGATAGGAGCACAGTGAAGACCTGAACACGAGTTATATTCACAGAGCCCTCACTCTCTGCTAAACAGCCTCATCCTGCACAGAAATCTTAAAACAACCAAAGAGTTAATCAAACAATGGCCAAGCGTCACTGAATTTGTCAAAAAAAAGAAGCTTATTACGTATGTATAGTAACAAAAACTGGATCAAAAGTTTCTAAAACTTTCAGGAAAATAAACTTCCCATAGTTGTTGAGTTCCTTGTTTGGGTTAATTGTACAGTTTATCGGTTGTTCTGGACTGTTATGCATTGAATACAATATGACACTGAGTCAGGAGGAAAAAAGTTTGGGAACCGCTGCTGTAGGGACGGGGAATATCTGTAACAAAGTTTCATGGCGATCCATTAACAGTTGAGGTATTTCAGTCTGGACTAAAGTGGTGGACTGACCGACATTATCGTCCCCAGAGCGAGAGATGCTGCTCGTCTGGCCACAAGTGACAGACTAATCAATTATCAAAATAGTCGCCCTCTACTTTTTATGACCGCAGAGAAGGCAGATTTTGAGGATAACTAATGCTGGAAATGCCCTGTGCTGCTGATACGATGTGTTCTGCACCACAGGAAGTCATTCCTGCCTGTGGCCATCAAAACTTTACAACTCTTCGCTTGGCGCGTCCGACCCTCTGAATCAATAGATTGACCCTGGACTTACTGCACCACTGGAAGAAGCTTATTATTTATTTATTTACCATTTATAGCTTCATCTGTGCAATATTGATCTACCAGTACAGTAATTTTGTGCAATAATTCAACTGTGCAATACACTGGCATCATTACTGCTTTTTTTTTTATTTATTTACACTGCGCATTTCAGCCAACCTATACTCTTAGTGACAATACATCATTTGTTTACAATGTTTATTTGTACCACTGTCGTATATACTGTAAACATTGTTAACGCATTTCTTCTTTTCTATATATTTCTATTTCTTCCTACTTATTTTCACACACTACACACATATTTCTATGTTTACTTATATTCTTAAATGGGAGCAGCTGTAACACAACAATGTTTTTCCCCAGGCATAAACAAAGTATTAATGATTCTGATAAAGCCCAACCTGCGTTCTGCTGGACTGTGGTTATGGCATTTGTTACACAGCAGCTTGAGTTGGTCGGGCTTGACGTCCCGGGGCAGCTTGCACACAGTTCAAAACCTGGCTGGTCTTATGTGATTTAACTGGTGTGACTGTGACCCTTTACCCATTTTTTTAGACTTGCTTTTATGTGATCTTTTCATTATTTAATTGAAATTATTTATATTGACAATACTTGATGTCGCATTTATATCCATTCAGTTATTTTTATTTATTTATATTGACTAGACTAGGCGGCCACGAGACTTCCTGTTTTCCTGTTCTTATCTCCAATAGTCTTATCTCAGTTTTGTTTTGTGCCTGTTTTGGCTTTCTGTCATATTGAGGGCAGCATGGTGGTGCAGTGGTTAGTGCCTTTGCCTCCAGAGGGCTGGGGAGCCTGTGGCAGGACCTTTCTGTGTGGAGGTTGCATGTTCTTTCTGGGTATTCTGGCTTTCTCCCACAGTCCAAACATATGCAGCCTAACAGGTTAATTGATAACTCTAATTTGCCCATAGGTGTCAGTGTGAGCAGCAGTGGTTGTTTGTCTCTAAACATCAGCCCAAGATGAACTGGCGACTTGTCCAGGGTGTACCCCACCTCTTGCCCAATGTCAGCTGGGATAGGCTCCAGCGCCCCCCTGTGACCTGATGCATGGATAATTATATTGCCTCCTGGGTATCTTGCTCTTTGTGTTGTCTGTCAGAGCACTTTGAAAACTGTTTATAAAGGCGCTATATAAATTATTATTATTATTACTGATACTACTACCAGCTAGAGGACAGTGGACTGGGGAGAGGACTGAATCAACCCCAAAAACCTCCAGAAGACAGAATTGGTGGATGGCTGCATTGCAGATTTTTGGAGCCTTATGTCCCACGAAGGACAAAGAGAACGAGGTAAGTAAATGTCACAGAAACAAACTAAGACGAATTGAGACAAATGAGACACAGGTGTTAACAGTACTAAAGCAAAGTTTATTAGAATAAACAAAGAAAACATCACAAAGACAAAATAGCTATAAATCTATCATTTCCTCATTTTGTTTTTCATACAGCGTGTTTACTCCAGGCTTCAATAATAAACTTGAAAAGTGTAAATCAGTCGGATTTAACCTGTGGGGTGGAGAGGATCTGCTAACCTTCAACCTGCCTCAAACTGTCACAAATATCCCAGAGAATGTTTTTTGGTGAAGAAAATCTCTGGGGATTTTTTTCCTATTTATAGTCACACATTATTCCACACGGACGCAATCACACATGCGCGCACACACACTCAAACACGCTAAGACCAACGTCTTTACTTTGGTCTTTTTGTTGTCCAAACAGGGTGCTACACACTTCGCCCAGAGACTTGTCTAAATGAAGAGCGCTGCACTCACCATGTAGCACCTTCAGGGTTCTCAACAGTCGACAAATCATTGGAGTCTGAAGGACGAACATGCACACACTGTTTATTTATAATTATTTACAAATCTGCAAAACCCAAGCCAAGTTCGCCTCCTCCTCGGGACCCTCCTCTGGCTCAGCGGGGGTCCGGATTGCGGTCGGGGTTAGTGGATCCTTGTCAGCTCCTCCACAATCTTAATGACCTCGTCCACTGTGGCTTCACGCTTCATGCCGCTGCCGTCATCGATCTGAAATTGACCAGCGGCAGAAAACAGTGAGTCTCTAGATGTGTGTCAGTGGAGGAGCAAATAAACAGGTAGCTGTCCTTAGAGGGAGGCACCTTTTTTCAAAAGCATTTCACTCTAAAGTGATATTTTGTTATTTTCCAGCTTTTTTTTGCATTTTTGTTTCAGTCCTTTTGGGCTGAAATGATTTTACAAGAATCTTTTGTCTTGATCTTTTATCCTAAAATGACTGCATTTTTGTATTTTTGTGTCACCTTTCTTCTGTATTGCAACACGATATTAATGAACAAATCTGAAAAACTCAATATTGTAGCTTTTTGTTTTGGGATTTTCTGCTGCACGCCTTGACTTTTTCCACAAATCTACAGTGAAGCTACAGAGATTAGTCAAACAGTTTATTAGCTGATCAACACAGTTAGCTAAACAACAGCTGTGTTTATAGTCAATTAGAGATGAAATGCTATGAAAATTTCATACCAGGATTATAGTCAACAGTTTTTTTTCACAGTTATCCTGGTATTGCCAAAAAAAAAAGCACTGACACTGAAATCATGAAAAACCCTCAAAGCTTTGAAATGGCACCTCATCCTTTTTGATGTCAATGCTTTCATTGATACAAAACAAATCTATGCTTCATGCTTTGTCTCTGTCTGAGCAACTGTTGCTAAGTTTAGCTGATGCTGGACAGAATTTACCTCAGGTTTGTCAAAGCATGGTAATCAAATTATCCTAATAATTCAAATTTAAAGCAGTAATAATAATCATTAGGAATTATACTGTGGTTTATCATGAAACGGATAACTGTTTCATGATAAACTGGTAATTGTTTACTGGCAATGAAACAAGCGTCAATTGCCTATTTTTAGTGGGTTAACCTGCAACTAACATACCTGCATATACACGCTAATTTTAGTGTAAAAACAGTATTAGCGAAACTTTAAATGCCTGTGGTTTAGACGGTAGAACTGGTAGAAGATGACTGCAGACATGGCTGGACACATGCTAACTAAGTGTTTCTACATTAGTTAATAAATAATTATATGATGAACAGTATATATTACAACATGTTGACAAAACAAGCTCACATCGTCTGAATTGTCTTGTGCCACCATAAAGTCAGGTGACGTTAGATCATAGATCGGTGAATAGGCTGCGTTTGAAAATAGTGGACAACTGCAGAGGACAGCAGACAGATAAAACAAAAGTGATAAGCCCATTAAAATTTCAGTAATTAATAAATGAATTGCATTATTAATTTGAAAAAGCGATTATTTACATGTCCCATTTCCAACAAAAGCAGTGGAATTAGTCCAGACACTGCCGTCGGGTACTGGTGCTAAATTCTACAATCAATTAATCAAGCTAATAGTCAACTATTTATAAATAATCATCAGTTGCAACACTAATTTTAAGACAATATGATTACAGATCACGTCTATACTTAATTACTTCAGAGAGCATATTTTCACGAGACAAGTGAGCAACCGATGCTGCAGCATATTTTATTTTTAAAGCTTCTAAATGGTCCAACTTTAGCAGAGTCTTGGCTGTAAACAGGAGTTTCCTGGCAAGGAAATGCTCCACATATTTTGGACTGTTTTTATCAGCTGGTCTTAAGAGGCAGACGGGGAATAGCCTTTGTTTATGAGCTTAAAGTGTGGATTTCTTTTAAATGCGGTGACAGCAAACAGAGACACAAACCAGAATAAGCTCATTTGTTCATCTGCCAAAAGTAATTTTGCCACCTGTTCTGCCATGAAAGTTATTCCCAGCTCTCACTCACGCAGCACAGGTGCATAATAAAACTGTCTAAAGGGTCTTCGAAGGTTCAACATTGCTTCAAGCCAAGTACACAAATGACAACAGAGCGTTAGTTTGCTTCGTCACCAGATGTTTCTGCGAGAACACAATAAGCTTGTTATCAGAGCAGAGGTCCCGGCTCTCATAACAAGCTTATGTCTCGCTGTTATTAAACTAACTTTCACATTTGTGTCCATTACAGGTCACCACACACTGTGCCAACAACCTGGCAAAGAGAGCTGGTAAGTAAGCTTAATGCCTCAGCGCTTAATCCCCCCTTTTAGAGTCAGAAAAAGCTCAGTGTGGGCACAATATTGAAATAACTGCATCTGGATTTTTAAATTTTTTTTCCACGGATATAGAATAAATAAAGATGCAGAGAGAGAGAGAGAGAGGATCATCTGGTTCAATATGAAGTGTGGCAGAACATGAACTCCTACCTGTAGAGTGCTAACGACCTCCTGCATCTTGGCTCGTCCGAGATCTAGGAAGCTCTCAATCAGATCCCCGTCGATGAATCCCGTGGCCTGCTCTGTCTTACGCTCCGTGTGGAAGGACCTCCAGGTGACGCAGAGTCAAGGAAAATCAATACAAGGCTGCTGCTGCTGCTGCTTCGCCTGAGGATCACACTTTAGGTAGAATATCACATATTTTACCTCAGGCACAGTCAACAAAGATTCTGTGTAGGAAGTCTAATAAAAACAGCACTGATGTTGTCAGTCAGGATCCAGTGTTGGTGCTGTTGCACATGAAGAGGCCTCATTACAGAAATGTCTTAAGTCTGAAAACCTATTTTATCTCCGCTTAGAATGACATACATGATTTCTGGTATCGCAGAAACATTTTTAAAATTTTCAAAGAGAAAATGCCTTTCACGATATCTTGAAACCCAACCTGGAGCATGTTTGTTTATGTTTTATGTATTGCTGTCCTTGTTTTAAAGCACTTCATGTATTCTTATGAAGTGTTCTCTGCTCTGCACAGAATTGTACTGTTCCTGTTTTAATGTATTTTATGTGTCTTTTGAAGCTGCCTTTCCTCCTGCCCAGAGACTGCAGCTGAAAAGAAGAAAAGCAAAACACCAAATTGGCACATTTACAGAAATATCTATTAATGTGTACTATTGCTATAACTTTAAACTGTATGAATAAATAAATAAAACGTCTTCAAACACATCGTTTTGCCCGGCCGGCATCTAAAACTTAAAGATATTGCCTTTATATTGTAGAAGACAAAGAAATGAGCAAAACTGAGCATTTTTGCTTTACAAAATGACTTAATACATTGTCAGAATTGTTCTGGAATAATTTTCCGAATGTCTTCCAATGGCAGAGCAGCAATGTACAAATTATTTAATGTACTTGATATTATTTTTTTTGTGCATGGTCCCTGTTAAATTAAGACTTTAATAATAAATTAAAGCACCTATTATCTTTGTTAACTTTGTGGGTTTACTGCCTGCAAGACGAGCAGAGGTGTCAGTGCAGGACAAGATGTCTCTGTCCTTGTGACAGTCTAAATATAAGAAGGATATAAGCTGTGCTCGATCTTGCCGACACTCTTGATGACCTTGTTGAGGCGATTCTGCAGGTCCAGGAGGAGGCTGTACCAGCCCTCAGACAGGGACGTCACCAGACCTAACACACACACACACACACACACACACACACACACACACACACACACACACACACACACACACACACACACACACACACACACACACACACACACACAGAGACATGTCAATCAACAACACAACCCCTTTGTTGAAGGCGTAATATTCAAAACAGTTTTTCACCTCACAGCAGCAGATGGTAAGGACCTTCTGATCAGGAAGAATGAAGAAAGAAGACTGGATTCATAATAGAACTCAAGAAAAGCTTTACAATAAATAAATTAAGAGATCATTAGTGTGACTGCAATCCTCCTAATGCAAGTTTCATGCTTGTATGCTGGGACAATGGCTGGAGTAAAGTAGTAGTGTGATTTCAATTCTTCAATAATTCAAGAAAAGGCCTTTCTAAAATGTTTTATTTTGAGAGTGATTTCTCGGTGAATGGCAGAGCTGCAGAGCTTTCAGGGAGTAGCTATTCCGCTGTGCTAAAAATTCAACTTCTGTGACAGTGAGTGCATCATTATGATGCTCAGGGGAAATAATCTGCATTGAAATTGATACAAAGAAACAGGTAAACCTGTGAACAAAAGATTGCACTGATTTGTAATGCAGAGCGTGTTTCTCTGCACATGGAGCCGTGAAAGGGTTGGATGTTTGGGACAAACTGCCAGGAGCAGTTTGGAAGACAGTCAGCCTACAAAAAAACAATTATATTTATTATCAATAAATCTACAGGTTATTTTATCAATTGATTTAATCGTTTTGTCAATGAAAAGTCAGAAAATGGTGAAAAATGCCTTCAGAAATGCTAGACCTTTCATTTTTCACCTGTATGTTATGATTACAGACTGCTTGTTATCCTGCTTTTTCACTGAAAATGTCAAGGCTACAAAGTCTCATTACATTTCTGCCAACCTGTTTTTATGTACATTTTCAATTTGTGAATAAAATAAAATGAAAAAACAACCTTTCAAGTACCAACAAAGGACAGCTTTTACACTTGTCTGAGGTGGAAAACTGAGTCTACTGATTAAAGCAGAATGTGGCAAAGTGGAATGGAAACATTTGTCGTATCTTGCTTTAGTCATGATGTACAAACGTCTACTGAAGCTTTCACTCCACTAGAGAGACTAAAAATAGCGGCAGATGGAAACATCAGATTTGTGCGGAGCAATCGCAGGACTGTAACCTTTTTCCTGTCTCTACATGAAACAAACAAATGCCACATTTCCATCACGTTCTCCACATCCTTTTCGGTCATTTGAGGCTTGAGTGGTGCTTTTCATTACCTCATGTCGCTGTGTTTACTTCCTCTACTAGTTTTAATGGCAGCCAACTGGGGAATTTGCTAGATGCACACTGCCTCTAATACTCTCTTAAAAGTAGTGGATGGACACTCGTTCATTTGCTTTTTCTTTGGCAGATTTCCTGGAAATGTGGTTAAACTTAGGGATCTTCGTAGAGACGAATTTCCCTGTTTAGATTTGGGATAATCGACTAGTCTTAAAGTAAGAAAACACTCCGAACACATTTATTGCTCAGATTGAGTGGTTATGATATGAGTGGTTATATTTTCTTTCTTTTTTTTTAAATCAAAATCCTGCTGAAACACACCGGTTTAATGAGATGTCATCTTTGTCCCACTTTCCACCTTGCTGGTTTATACCTGAGCATTATCATCCTGCTAGTGGTAAGTGGCTGCGTATCATCTGAGACGCAACAGCTAGCCGGCGTTGTACATCAGAGCTGCACGTGTTTTACTAAAGCATGTTGGAAAATTATTTTATATCATTATTGGTTCGACCCCTAACTCACTAGAAGTGGTCACAGAGAAAAGAACAGGTATGAAGCTCAAAAGTGTTAAAATGAGGATCATCCAATGTGCAATGCTTTTAGTGAGCCGAGGAGTTCGTTAAGTGTCAGACATGTTACGCCCAGGTGCTCTTCAGAGCGATCCAGGAAGCCCTTTGTACCTGCTGCAGTGATGGAGATGACTAAGAAGGTGGTGGGACTGTGGATTGTGGTAATGTGGGTAATCATGAATATGTTGATGTTACACACAACCACTGACATATACCAGTACAGTCCCATTGATGGTTACTTTATTTCATTATGCTGCTGTGCACTCCACTTATCTTGTACTGCCTTTGAGATGTGTGTGGTTTTTCTACTTGACTGTTGTCTGTCCTATGTGACTGGTGACATTCGGTTTCCCCACTGGAGGATTTATAAAGTATCTCGTGTAATCAGAATGGTACAAACAGAAACGCAGAAACTCATCATAAAAAGGCTGGAACTTAAAACAATAGGTATTTTAACGACAAACTACTTATCATTTTCACTGACTTATCAATTAACTGATTGTTTTAGGACTGTAACTAGTGATGCAGCCCCTCTCGCCATATGCCGTACGTGCGTATGGCCCGAAGGCCCAGGGAACCCCGCACGTTTACATCAGCAAACTTGGACAGATGAAAGCTCGTAAAACCAGCGCGGGTTGGCAGTGTTTTAATCTAAAAAATGGAAGTAATGTTGAATGTAGACTGAGAATAAACTGATATATAACCACTCGACTGGATCAGTGTGTGACCACATTCAGCAGAGACACGGACATTAACCTGCAAGCAGAGCTGCTGCTGTGATGAACAGCTTCAAATGTCACTTAATGCACACAGTTCTTTTTCGGACAGTGTTTAACATTATAAATTAACAACTTCTGCTCAGGATAGATTCAAGACAGTTTTTTAGATTTGACAGTAAAAATATGAAAGCCTATGCACTTATAAAGCCTTGAGAAGAAAATTTACCAGCAGCTTTTCTAAAGCTTTGAGCCTGAATAAAATAATTTGACTTTTTCTCATGTACTCATCTCTTATGCCTCTAACATTGGTATTTTAATCTTTCCATCCTTCACTGTCTGGGTTCTGAAGAGCAGACCAAAGCAAGTTTATTAAAAGACAGTCCACTTGTTGTTTTCTTTTCTTTTCTTTTTTTTTTGAGGTGGAATAATCAGGCGGCCTGTAGTTTCGTCCCTGAAACATCTAGTATATCACAGCATTTCGAGGAGCAACACGACCAGCAGGGGCATTTTTCTTCATTACGCTCTCAAGCCCATCATGTTTTACGGGCTAATGTCGAAAGTTTTTACTGGAATGTACAACAGTTCTCATTTGCTGTTAAACTTTCCTCGGAGACTTTTTAAAGAATCACAGAAGGTGTTGAGGTGAAATAACGCTCTGTGTGTTACTGCTGTGGGAGCACATGGTGTAAATTACTGCTGTGTCCAAATGATGTGCGCTCGCTATTTTTCATCTCTGCCACCATTATTGCCGGGCTGAAAGTTACTAGTTGAAATCTGAGTAATGAGGTGTAAAACCATGATTTCTTCTTCTGCCGTTCTGAAATGGACAACATTAGTTCTGAATAAATGGTCTTGACAAAAAGTTTGTGTACTCCCTAATTGGTCTGAGGTCTCCTTACTGCAGTCAGCTGATTATTAGAAATGCTGGAAATGAGAACTGTCTCTGTGCTGTGCTACAGTCTCAAACTGACAACTGCTCATGTTTTCTTTCCCACATTTGGCAGTCAGGAGAGACTCCAGGAAATTATTTCTGTCAGCCAAGAAACAAACCAGAATTTAACAGTCCCATAAACCCCCAAATTCTCATTTTTACACTTGAGTGTTTATTCAGATGAAACAAACAGGATACAACATGTTAATTAGTGAGATTCAGAGGTGCCAACAGGTGGATTTTGTTCAACCTGGACTGAGCCAAGCTAGCTATTTCAAAGAATGCTCTGATCAGTTGGCCACATTTGTTATCGATCAATATTTATTGTAAACAGTGTAATTAGTGGTTTCTAGTAAGGCTAATCAGAAGCGCCAATCGATGACAAAGTGGGAGGGTTCAAAATTTACACCTGCGAAGCGTCAAATGTGGGTAGATTTTCTGCTTGGGAAGGCTAGTGGGTAAATCTCTGTACCAAAATAGTCATGTAATAAAACATTATGCTGAGTCTCTACGCCTTTTTGGTGTCATTGATGAGCACGCAGCTTCTGTCCTCCTTTGTCCTCACACACAGAGACAGACAGAGACTTAATGGTGCATTCAGGTGTACCTCATAAACTCTGAAATCTACATTACTTTGTATGGCAAAGCATGTGGGTGACGATGTTATAAAAAGTGGGGTTTCACGTTATGATTGACACGATTTTTTTGGTATTTATGTGACATTAATTTGCCACATTCAAAGGCCTCATTCAAATGGTATCGGGGGGTGTTTATATCTGCTGAGAACATTAGAAATATTCAAGTCTCTTTCCTAATTCAGTCTGTACTCTGTGTGCTGCATGGTCTGTCTGTCCTCTGTCCCTCCTCCCTCTCACACAGATGAACACAAACCAAATTAAGCCTCTTGGCGTTGTTACATTGCAGCATAAACAGCAGCAAGACCAAGACGTCAAAGCTGGGTACACGAAATAAACCAAGTGAGGACACAGCTGGGAGAAATCGGGTTGCGTTTCAACAAAAGTCAACTCAACTTCTCAGCTTTTCCTCTGCACGCCACTGTGCTTTTTTCGGCTTCCCCTCCTGCTAACGTCGCCATGTGAGTGTGCGGTCGAGACGAGACGAGAGACAGAGACAGAGAGTGAAGGCAGCAGACAGGCGCAGGCTATTTGTTGATGAATAAATGCTGCAACTCCACCAGACACAAGCAAAGTTCCCGTGTTTTGAATGCTGCTGATGGGGGTTTGCTCCTAAGCGACAATGGCTCTTAAGATGGGCTGACCTTTAAGGTGGACCAGGCTATTTTAGTTTCAGTGACAAGCTGCTTCTTCTTTACCCCAGTTGTAAGACTGTTGATTTTTTCACATATTTGATGTGAAGTATGGAAAGTACTGTGTCACATCTCTCAAGACTCTAAACTGTTTTTAACTTCACCGAGGGCAGTGGTGCACAAACATTTTCTGGCATGCCCTCCCTTCAGCAACATAGTATGGCCAAATTTAACAGGATAACTTTTAGAGTAAAACAATGCAAACACAGCTTAACTTACAGCTTTTCAGTTTGAAGTTGGGTCACAACAGCTGGTATTTAACCGTCATTGATACTGGCGGGTGCTTATTAAAGAAGCAGTCAGGTTAGATGAAAATCCACACACACATGTCCGGCTGATGTAACGATTTGTGCTGCTTCTCTGACATGTCAGTTAGTTTGAAGCCAGTAAATGTTCAGCAAACAGTCTGTCACTCTTAAATAAAGCATGTCAGGGTCTGCAAATGTCCCGTCCGTGGTAAGACCTGGGCCTATAATAATGTGAGATCTGGTGGTATTGCGTTATTTCCAGGCACCGCTAAAGGAAAACTAAGGAAAACAAATGGGGAAAATAGATTTTAAGAGACAAACCAGTCACACAGTTGTGTGTGAATGCTTGTGTGAGTGTGAAATTGCCCGTGCACTTACCAATCATGCCGTTAACAGTGCCAAAGAGCACAGAGCCCTGGGTGGGCGTGGAGCTCTCGCCCAGGTTCTGCAGCACCAGTGAGCCGTGGCAGAAGACATTGACAAACTCCCCGAGGTGGAAGACCCCCACCTCCTGCAGGTGCTGCCGCTCCTCGTCTGTGGTGGCCGCACTGACCGCAGGAAGGACAGCGGGAGAGAAATACAAAGAGGGGATACAGAGGGATTACAAAGATTATAGCGATGAAACAGGAGCAAACAGAAAGAGGAGAGATCAAATCCAAGTATAAACAGAAAAAGATGTCAAAGGCAAAGTAAGAAATGTTTGGGGGCATGAGCGATTGATTACGCAAAAGAAAAACAAACAGGGCAGAGGTATCAGAGGCAGCCTCGGAAAAGGTCAGAGAGTGATAGAGAAGTAATGGAAAAAAGGGTGAGGAAGAGCAGAGAGTCCAACAGGAAGAGAGATGTGATACAAAAATAAAGGTCAAAAGCATTGAGTGGTCCGACCTGATGTATTAGGTGGATAATAAGCAGTGGCATAAATGTAGCGCACTCACTTTCAAACCACATCTTTCTTCCTTTTCCATGAAATCAACACTTGTCTAATAGAAAATGACTAAAGTGGGAAATGCAGCCGAGCAGCTAAAAGCTCAGTGACGGAGATGACTCATAATTCCCAAAACAAATGCAAGGACAATGCTGTTAAGGCACATTCACATCAATGATGCTGCTCTAAAAAAGTATCATGGGAGTCAGTATAGAAAAAGCGGCTTCCTAAAGACACAACGCTTATTTCAGTAGATAAACAGTGAAGGTGATTTAGAACCATTTCGGCTGTAGAGGAGCAGCTCAGGGGACCACAGTGTTTACAGGATATATTGAAATTCATCTGCACAAAATGCACTGGTTTTACCTGTCCTTCTGGCAGACGAACAGATTGAAGGCGTTCTCTGCCCCCAAGAAGTTGTCGTCGTCCAGGATTTCGACTGCGCTCATCCAGTTAGGATTGAAGTCACGAGCAATCTGAGCCAACCAAAAAAAAAAAAAAAAAAAAGAAACATGAGATGTGTCAGATGAAACAGTAAACAACACCAGGGTGGTTCTCAACTCCAAGTAAATACTGTATTATCTATGAGAGAGGAAGGTACCGACTCCAAACAAGTGCTGAAATCCAAACATAGTCAATATGTTTCAGCATATGTACAAGGGCAAAAGACTGTTTAAACACCCTTGAAGACATTCACATACTGAAAAATTTAAAAATACAAAAAAAAAATAACAGCCTGGAACCTTCATTTTATCTATGCAGGGTAGCTGCGGTCTGCATACTGTGAGCATTGTGATCAGATGCCAAAGGAGCTTTTGTGAAGAAAACAAACATCACTCTGTATTGTTACAATATTTACTGTAACTTATTGCCTCTTATCACTTAAAGACAATTAGTGACATATATGCCAGACTGTACTCAGACTCGGTCAGTTAAAGAGACTGTTGAACCTTTTTTTTTTTTTTTTTTTTTAAGGAGCAATATGCAGCAATTACGTGACCAAAAATGAGTACAGCAGTCCGAACAGTAAGTTGAAGCCATAGACTGTATATCAAGGAATAGTTCACCCAAAAATGAAAATTCTATTATTACCTACTGACCCTCATGCTGACTGAAGGTCGGGTTTCACAGGAAAACAGTGTTGCAGAATCTCCCAAACTATTTTAGCGAATGGTGACCAGTTTTCAAACGGAATAAAACAGCTGGAAAAAAACAAAGCATAAAGCCTCCATACTGCTCATCTGGTGGGATCCAAGTCTCCTAAAAACCCAACATGCCAAGGTGACTTGAAAGGTGTCATTTATACCATGTTTTTAGCCTAAATTATCACTGTGGATCCTTAGAGCTTGGAGCCACGTTCACATGCGCTGCACACCATCTGAACTGCATGTGTGTGGTGTGATGGTGTGCGAGTGCAAGTGAGACTTGGATTAATCCAGATGAGCTGTATGGAGGCTTTTTTTTCCAGTTGTTTTTTACATTTGAAAACTCCAGCAGAGTTTTGTGACTAAAAAAATAAACCCAGCCTTCAATCGGTATGAGGATGAGCAGATCATTTTTCATTTTTGGGTGAACTGTCCCTTACAGTCTATGGTGGAAGCCCCTCCTCTACGAAGAAAGCTCAGGCAGGCTGCAGGAGCGCAGGATGAGCTAAATTGTAATTTGACAATAACAAGCAATGACAAGTCCCTCCACTGTAAGCTGATCAGCTGTTAATAACTGTCTATTGTCTGTCAATGAAAAGTTAAGCCTCTTATTCTGAAAACAAAAGCCCACTACTTTGAAAATACAAACCTTGGAAAGTTCAATCACTGTCGGCCAGACTCCATTAACATATCGCTCAGTCTAACTTTACACACACTTACTTATTCAGCACACATTCGCCAGTAATTTTAAAACAAGAAACCATGAAGTATCCTGGTCTTTTGGTCAGTAAATATATTACTAATTTTTCCTTATACTCTTAAAGAAACTCATTTATCCAGCAGACTCATTGGTATTCCCGGCCCCAACTTATGCAATTGAGTCACCTCATCCTTGATCCGAAAAGCACTCACAGTCACACATGACCCAGGCCATCCACTCTGCCAGCCCTTTACCTCCCCCGTTCCCTCTGGACATCAGGTATAGACTACAAATGTGCAGAAATGCTTGTTTCAGCAAGAGCTTCCTCCCTGCAGCCATACAAGCTTTAAATAAGTAATCCTTCCCTTAAGTTACTTGAATTCGAGTCTGTGGTGTTTGTGTGCCAAGTGTTAATCCTTGTTTGTGTCTCTGTTGTGTGGCTCTATGATGTCCTATCAAATCCTATATGTAAACAACATATTTTGTATAATTTCTTTATGTCTATGTCCTGTTTGTGCTATGTATGCACTGACAGTGGGAAAGAATTTCCTCCCCGAGGGCAAATAAACTGACTGACTGACTCACTCGCTATCTGTCTGTGGGGATATGCTTACTTGCTTTATTGCTTACAGTTATATGAGAAGATAAATATCACTCCAAGGAAAAGGAAGTGCTGTAAAACAGACTATAGATACAGAAAAAAAAAAAGACAGCTCCACCCGTGTGCTCAGAATTAAGGACGTCCCATTGTCCCAGGGATAATAAAAATAGCACCTGGGACACAAAGATATGGTGTCTGGAACAATTCTGGGACAGTACAGAAACTTATCAAAAAAACAAAACACAAAAACTTTGGAACAAATTTCCATATAGACATTTTTGGATAAACTGACCGCATACTGGGAATCTAAATCGTTACTTCCTGTCCTGAAAAAATAATAAAACTTAAAGACAGTGACATATATTATAGTAACAGTCCTAAAATGAATGTAAATGACCTCATTCATGTCCAGTCACCCATGGAGGTGCAACATGTAAGTTAGCATCATATGATGCAGAAATGTAATGTTAATTACAAGGTTCCTGCATATTTTTCAGCACCCTACAGCTGTGGTAAATTACATTTTTATACACCTTTACTCAAAATTAATTTCCCTTCTTCATTACAACTCATACAATCACAATTGGACACACATCAGATGCCGCCAGTAGGTGGAGGAAAAAAAAAAACTGTGGTAGTTGCAACTTCGTCTTTGATTTCAATTCAGTTCAGCTCATTTTAATCAACTTTTGATTTAAAAATTGAAATTCTGGCATGCCTAGTAAAACCCTGACATATGCGCATTAACCACAAAGCTGAGGCCAGCAAACAATAAACTAAGAACTGTGACATTCTTAATTTCTTAAAATTTCTTAAGTATTTTAAGGTGTGCTCCATTTCCAAATAAATTGAAGCTTTTTTTTTTAACTTGTTCACATTTATTACACTGAGCACAGCACCACAGCGTGCGGTCAACAGTGTGCGTGACTCGACGTCAAATCTCTTCATCTTCCTGCCACAAATCAATTTGAACACACTGCTCATCAAACAGCTGGGAGGTATATCGGATACAGTGCTTTGTAGAGAGAGAGAAAAAAAGATGTGCACACCAAAGATGCAAGTGTGGATTTGTTTGATGTATGATGGCTATCTGAAGATGTAAAAACTAAAAATCTATCTCATATAAAAAAAAAAAAAAAAAAAGCAGCAGCCTTGGCTGAAAGTGAAAACCCTGATTTGTGTTTTCACAGCCTTTTTTTTTTTTTGGTAGAGAGCAACCGCATACAATTCTCACTTGCTGTGCCCTTTAGAGTTCTTGTGTTATTTTCTCAAAATCTGCTTCACATCTCACCTCTTCAAAGTTGCCCTCCATGGGCTTGTACGCCAGCAGCAGGACGGATCTCATCAGGTCTCCCACCAGGATGAAATCTCCTTTGGTCTTCAGGTAGAGGGCCATGATATTGTTATAGTGGTTGCACTCGGTCCTCAGCTCCTTCTCAGCCGTCCACTCGTACAGTCGGACCTGAAACAAACAGTCAAGGTGAGTAATCGTTTGTTGTCCTACAGGCTGCCAGAGGTAGAGCACCGGCAATTAGCCGCAGCAGCGTTTGATGAACTGTCTGACACTTCAGTTCCTCGTTGTGATCAGTCTGGATAAGATGTGCCTCAGCGAGTGTGAGGCTGAAGTGCTGATTAACTGTCTTGAGTTATAAGCTGCCACATTACATGAACAGTTAACGGCTAATTACGCCCTCTGTTTCACCCTGTTTGCACCTTCCAACAATTGTTAAAAATGGTTTTGGGGTGAATGAGCGATGGAGGTGCATCTCTGGATCTAATTGTCGTTCACTCAATGCCAGAGTGATGTTGACAACACCTCTGAGAAGGTACGATTGATGCCAGAGTTCAGAGCTCAGCAATGTTGAAATAAATGGCAGACAAATGTGCTTTAAAACAAAAAGAAGAAAAACATATCCCCAAGTGATCTTATGAGAAGCTAAGTATTTTTTTTTTCTTTTTAGAGGAAATCAAAAGCACAATCTTCATAATGTGGCATTTTATTTCATGTAATCTACCTTTCATGCTATATTTTCTTTACTTGGCTTTCACATCTTTGCTATTTGATCTTCCAACCACTTTTTTCCTCCCAATATTTTGTTTAGGTTTTACTTTTGTTTCCACTGTTTCATTTTTTGTTTGTTTCACTTGAAAAAAGAAAACGCAGCCTAATTTCACCGACTATTTATATCAGTCTACTTCATCCAGTGACCCACATCTTATTTTTTTTTTAAGTTTATTGTATTGTATTGGTTGCCTAGCAGGGAACCGCATCTAATTATCTAAAAGGAAGAAAAAAACACTTAATCCCTATTGATTCTGCTCAGATCCAAATATGCTATTAAATCCAGCTGAGATCCCATTTAGTCATCATTTATGCGGTAAAAAATATTTTCAACTTGGTTTCTTTAATGTATTATGAATAGTTTTTTATTATAAAAAGAAAATTTGTCTCTGGGGAAATATCAGAAATGCTCATTTTCTTCACAGCTAACTGTACTAAAATAAGGTCTCCACAATGGTAGTCCATCAAATTAATGTTATGAAACAGAAGACATTTTTCTCTTTCAGTTTCTGTTCTTTTTTTCTCAAAGGAGAACACAGGAGAAAAGATCCACAGGTCAGATATGTAAGCTGCAGCAGACTAAAAACAGGTTTATTCTGAACTGGCAACAGAAACCAAATGAAATTATTGTGCTCTGCAAAAAGGAAAAATAGTCCCATGTAACATAAACCCCAACTTGTAATTGTTACAGTTTTTGTTTGTATTAAACAAATCAGATATAACGTGTTAATCAGTGAGGTTTAGAGGCTCTGGAAGGCAGATTTTGTTTTACTTGGCTGAACAGACTCAGGCTAGCAGCTTCCTCAGATAACCATCTGCTGGCTGTAGCTTCATATTTACCATACAGACATGAGAATGGCACCAATCCTACCGAATTCTTTCTTTTTTCACAGATCTATTCCTGAGGCAGGCCTGTGTTAATCTACGGCTAGATTTTACTTGTATACTAAACATGTTAAATAATGTGATACTAAATTGCCCCCTTATTTTATTTGTATCACTCCCCATACTGAAATGAATACACACATCAAAACATTGGGAATCAGATCAAGATAAATACTGACAAATGCAGCCAGTTTTCACTTCAGTGTGAAAATGTGTGTGATATCTAATCCGGTCCAACAACTTCTGACAGAGATTACATTTTTTGCGTTGCGTTTTTTGGCAGGAAAAAAAAACAGCAAATATACAGCGCAACAACAAAAGTTGCCAGGCACTGTAACACCCATAAATTTCAATCTAACAGACATATATTATGGAATATACAGCACTACATAATTTGAATCTAACTCTACAACACTGGTAGAGCATGAAGGAGGAAGGTAAATGACATTTTCAAAGACATTTTAGTATTTTATCCTTTTTGTCCAGCTTGCGACGATCAGTCTTTCCATCTCATGACTCTATTTGATGATTTCAATCCAATTATCTACTGTTGGATGGTTGCTGTGTGACCACCGATGAGTGATTTTTTTTTTTTGCTGCAAGAGAGGTATCTGACATTTCCTTTTAAAAGTTGTTTTTTTTTGTTTTTTTGTCTATTTATACTTCATTCTGGGAGTTTCTAGGCCTGGCATCACCAGACTAATTCAGCATACAGCATACAGTTTGTTTCAAAGTACCTTAAAAGTAAAGGGTTGCACAGTAATATAAACATGATATCAATATCACATTTTTTTAAACATCACTGTGATCATCTTTACAGGTATGTTTAGAAGCAGTAAAAAACAACGGCCTACTACAAACCTTCCCAAATTACAGTAAAACAGTACGCTAAACTGTGTTTTTGAATCACTCGATGAGAGATAAAGGCAACACAGTAACAGAATCTTGATTCATGTTTGATCAGTGCTGCCTAGTTTGACAGTTTTTCATGTGTTTTGTGAGACTGTTTTTTTGTGTTTGAAACATTTTACTTAAATTCTGATGCTGCTCCTCTGTCAGTCACTGTATCAACCTCATCCCATATTAAATAAACAGCTGTGGTTGGACCGGCAAGAGCCAGGATGGTTGGAAATCTGTCTGAACAGTAGCTAGGAATTTCCTACATTACCGGAGAAAAAGAACATTTCATGATCCTGGAGTGCTGACATAAATATGAAATTCTTGTATGTGACAGTGATGAAGAGTTTTCCACCATTTTCAGCCAAGAAAATGTCAGAGGAGAGAGAACAATGTACCAGTGTGCTGGGGCCAGTTGATGAAATTATTACAAAAGTAATTTAAAAAGGGATTTCACAATCAACTAATGTCAGATCTTGTCACAATGTTGTATTATGTTCTACTGAGGCTGCTGTCAAAGGGGAAAATTTATATCACTTCTATGATGGATTAATGATCGTTTAACTTTGGTGCGTAACAGTGAGTTCAGAGGCACACGCTTGCTCTTTAATTAAGAGAGGATGACGAACTGTATAAAACACACAGCAAAGTTTGTGACAGATGTTCGAAATGTGAATATTTTCTGTGATTAAACTCTGCTGAGCGGCACCCAGAAATGTAAGGTTAAGTCTTTAATAGCCATTTTGAAATATTACTCCAGTAATGTGGAGTGAAACAATTTCTTTGAAGTCCAATTCAATAAAGAAAATGTTAAAGACAGAAAAGTGGTAGGAAGTGAGCCACTGTGCTGCGTGACGAGTTCCAGAAATATGCCACCCATGACTATTTGATTCCAGATATCTTAAAAAGAAGCTGCCTTGTCAAGCTTTTAATCCTTTTAATCTATCTATAGCTCAGTGTGGATGAGGGTGGTATTACAGGACGGGGAGGGGGGGCTGTCGCTTTCACACTGTACGTAAAGTGATTTCACACAGAAATCCATATGGGATGAATCTATTTAGATATTAGACTTAAAACTGTAAACATTTGGTGAAATCAAATCGTAAAAAAAGTAGAACTCACAGCTATGTTTAATAGTGAAAGTAAGAACATTTCCACACACACAATGTGAAGAGAACTGAAGGGATTGGGACTAAACAGCTGTGTAGCCTTAAGAAAACCACTTATCAGTGAGGCTAATTGGAAAAAAAGGCTAGAATTTGTAGGGAGCATAAACATTGGACTCTGGAGCGATGGAAAAAGGTCATGTGGTCTGATGAGTCCAGATTTACCCTGTTCCAGAGTGATGGGGGCATCAGGGTAAGAAGAGAGGCAGATGCAGTGATGCTCCCATCATGCCTAGTGCCTGGCGAATGCGTGTCATAATTAAAGCTAAAGGTGGTCTAACGAAATGTGTGAAATGAAGTGTATGTTCAACGACCTTTTTTCTACGACTAAGTCATGAAACATTAACTGTGATTACATCAATATGCAATATTGTTGACAAAAAAGATGTGACTAAAATATTGTTGTAAAATTAAAAACTTAAGCAAAATCCATTTTTATTTTCATTGTCAAAAAAAGAGGAGACAACATGAAATAAATCTGACTAATATGACAAAAAAGTATTTGTATGGTTTAGACTGACAGAAATATTCAACATAATCTGATGACAAAATACTAAAATGTAAACAGTTTTTATTTACTAAAACTAGACTAAAAATACTTACGTTTTCCGTGAGATAAGACTAAAATGCTGAGACTTTTATTAAACTAAAACCTGATTTAAAAACAGTATGAGGTTGATTAAATATGATAAACTTCAGAGAAGATTCAAGGGGCAACTGTAAAGTTCCACTTTGTAAAACATCTTTTGCTCAGACAGCTTTTTCTATGAAGTCTTGGATCGTTGAAACCTGCTGCAGACTTCACTACTCTGAAATTCTGATTAATTCAGCAACAAACATGTACTCATGTCTATCTAGTTTTTAAACGTGATGTCTTTAAATGTGTGCTTTAGTATTTCTTGCTGTACTTAGTTTTTTCATATTTTGTTTTCATAAAAGTCTTTCCAGGGACAGATGTTGCAAATTAGCATTTGCTACAAACACTACAATATGTGCATCAAATGGCTGTTTTCAGCTTGTGTGTGTATACTGTGTCTTCATTTAAGAGTCAAAAACGAATTGAGTGATAGCCTCCCAATAGAGAAATCGAGCTTTAGCGACCGTTGAGTGTGGCCAGTTATTTGTATCGACCTCCGACTGACGGTTCTCTTGACATATGGGTGGAAAACAGGAGCAGTATTGAGAGATGCTGGATTTAATTCCTGGATCAGACGGTAAATTATGATGTGGGAAGTGAATAAGCAACTGCTATCGAAGTGCACTTGAAAGAGGCACTTGATCAGCACCTTCTCAAGGGCTGAGCCTAAAGATTTTAATTGTACTAACAAGTCTCAAGGGTTTTTGAAGGCTGGTGTGAAGGAAAAAACATAATCTGACAACATTTTCAAAGTGTACCATGAAGCAAATTGAACTCTTCAAGATGAATTTTTCTTTAAGTCTTTGAAAACACTGTGCATGAACATAACTGCAGTTGAGAAAAGTCAAGTGCTTTGAATGTCTTGGTGCAGACGGCTAGAGTCTGCATAAAGACTACTTACTGTGCTATTGATGCTGGCCAGCAGTTTGCCATTGAACTCCACCATAGAATAGACAGCTCCTTTCACCTCCTTCTCAGCCACAGTTTGCAGCTTACCTGCAGGACAGAGCACAATGTCTGTCAGTATGTCTGTTCTGTTAAAAGTCAGAGTGTTGTGAGCTCAATGTCAACCTAAATGAAGACCTACAAGGTCTTAGTGAGGCAGAGGATAGCGCAACTGTGCGTGAGATGAGGGAAAAGGTAAAAAAAGAGTAGGAGAGGCATTTAGGAAAAGGACAAAGGTAGAATGAAAAGTTAAAGGAGGATAAATGAAAGGCAACCAATGCACCTTGAGAGGGACGGGGTATGAAAGAAAATGAGGGTGGATAGGTAGCAGTGAGAGGAGGAAAGTCTGATAAGAAGTGATAAGAAAATGATTAAGTGAGGAGGGAAACAGGAGCACAGCGGGACAAAGTGTCCGTGAGTGAGAAAACAGGACGGAGGGCGGGGAGGAGAAAATGAAACCGGGTGAAGGATAAAGAGAGTAAAGCAGAACGAGCTGCATGAGAAGACAAACAGGATAAGGTTTTAGGAACAAGACAAGAAAGTGCACTTGAGTTTGTTTGTTTGCTGAAAACAGCGAGCTAAAGAGAAGTCTAGATACTGACCATCAGTGTAGTGGAAGACAATGATGCGTCCCTGCTTGGGCTCAGCCTCCTCTGGGTACACCATGGCGGTGCCGACGATAAAGTACACTGATGGGTCTTTTCCCAGACGACATGACACCATGCTGAGGGCGTACTCACTGGGGAGGAACTGATGGGCATGGAGAACTGATAGAGACACAATACACACATAAACAGAGTATGAGAGCAGCACAATACATCTCTCTGGTAATAGGTTTTCTACATTTGTTTGCTTTTTTTTCCACGATTGTCCTTCAGTATTCGGTTTTAAAGGGTGATTCTGGACTTCCTTTAAGGAAAGGTGCCAACATCGTTGTATCAAAAATCAAAAACCAGTAGGACAAACATGAAACAAAGCAAACATGAGCGGTCAAATGCACAGATGGAGTTTAAAAGAAGACAGCAGATGAGCTCATCTAAACCTCATCTAAGATTTTGCCTAGAAACATTGAATCTGACTCAAGGGTTAGTATAATTTTGAAAAATGCTTAAAAGTTGACAGTAGGGCTGACAAGGGGGGAGGGGTGGAGGTGCCAAGGACAATCACTGTAGGGGGCGTGGCCACATGGTTAGGTAGTGTGTGACACAGGAGGTCACAGCGCTCAGTTTAGCAGTAAACAGCTAGCAGTCAGAGCTACTGTCATATTCTTTGTGTCCATGCAGAAACTCCACTGGAGTCCACTGGAGCTTAGACCGTCACAAGAAGCACATTTGTGGTCCTTTTTGAAAAAGTTTCTTTCTTATGCCTGTATTATACTTAGAAGAGATAACGCTAGCAGCTCAGACAAGCTGCTCTCTCAGCTGTGTGTGTGTGTGTGTGTGTCTGTGATGGAGTGTCGGTGCATAGCCGTAGTGCTGCCATTTCTCATCGTCAAGAGAATAAATGTAGTTAAGTGGAGCTTCTACAGCTGTCAAAAGCACCAAAATTGAAAAATACTAAGTAGAAGGTTACTAAAGACTCATGCAAACTTCTGTAAATGATGAATCTTGGTCAGCATATATGTGAAAACTAGCACTGTTTCACAGAGTCCGAGTCAGGAGCGAGGGCTGGTGGAGGTGGGCCACCGAACTCTGATTAGAGGGCATTAACTCTCATTTGCTCAATATCATCAACAGTTCCCTTTCTTCTGGATGTGTGCCACATCTCTCTAAGGTAGCATGCGTTCAGCCGCTTCTTAAAGGGCCCACTTTGGATCCGATTGACCTAAAAAAAACTTAAGGCCAATCTCTAAACTTCCTTTTATCTCAAAGATATTGGAAAAGTGGTCTTAACACAACTCTTCGACAGTCAGAGGAACAACAGCATTTTTGATAAGTTTTTAACACTACAGAGAGACTGAGTACACGGGCAGGAATCACTGGTGTTGTACTGAACTGGTTCTCCTCTATTTTAAGTCAACAACAGCTGACATCACTTGTGGACTACCCCAAGGATCCATTCCAGGATCAGTTTTATTCTCACTCTACATTTTAACCCTTGGACAGACCATTCGGTGACACAACATCTCCTTTCACTGTTACGCCTATAATACACAGCTATGCCTTTCATTTAAACCACATGAATTGCACAATCTCACCATACTGCATTACTGTCAATCCGGTGTCAAGGACTGGGCCGCAATTTATTTCCTACAATTCAACAGCAATAAAAAAGAGGTTTTGATCTTTGGTACAGAACATCACAGATACAGTCCACTCTCGGTTCACTCACCAACAATATAAAATCCATAGCAAAGAACCTCGGAGTAACATTTGACAGTCAACTATCCTTTAAACAGCACGCCAGGAAAATCACCCAGTCTTCTTTTTATTCAGTTAAGAAACATCTCAAAGATTACACACACGCTCAGTTTTATTGACACAGAAAAAGTCACACAAGCTTTTATATTTCCACGCCTGGACTACTGTAACTCTGTTTTTACCTGCTTAAACTCACACTGGGTCTCATCCAGAACTCAGCAGCCAGATTATTGACAAAATCTATGAAGTCCTGTCACATCACCCCAATTTTAGCATCCCTGCACTGGCTGCCTGTTAACTTTAGAATACATTTTACATTTTATTAATTAAGTACAAGGCAATCCATGGCGTCGCTCCAGATTACATTAAGGAGATTTTAACTCTGTGCACTTCAGCCAGACCCTTGAGATCAGCCGATCAAAACCTTTTGGCTGTTCCTCAGAGCAGACTTAAAACTAAGGGTGACCGTGCGTTTTCAGTGACGGCCCCTCGGCTCTGGAACAGCCTTCCCCTCAGTGTGAGATCAGCAGACTACACTGCAGTTTTCATGCGAAACTCACTTCTATAAGATGGTCTACAATTACTCATATTTCACTGGTTTATTGTTTTAATGATTTAATAATGTTTTGCTTTCAAGTATTTTGCACTTTCATCTGCTCTAAATGCTCTTTTAAATGTCTTTTTTATGTGATATGTTATGCTCCTGATTCTGTATTTAAGGGGGTGGGATTTTGTGGGTCCATATTTTCTTTTTTTAATTCTTGTTCTATGAATCTTTTAAGATGGAAAGCACTTTGTACTTAAGCTTGAAAAGTGCTATATAAATAAAATTTCATGAGATAGTGCAGTCCTAAAAAGTCAACTTTATCTCAGCATTGGCCTAGCAAGGGTCAGGATGATGACCCTAGTATGTCAACCTTTTTTTAAATGTCGTACCCTACATACGCTGTGATTGGTCACTTCATGAACAGTGACTTTATGAAAATTTTAACATGTTTTAACGAGAGATAGTCAAATAGCCAGTCAACCTGTCGTACTGCTTCAGCTGCAAAATCTCAACTAACAGTTGAACTGGTACTGAGGATCTTGATGAGGAGGATGTGGGCTGATGCATAATCAAAGCAGGAGCAGGAGACACACCTCTCAACTCTTGTCTCCTGGCTGGCTGGTGTTGGATTTATGCCAAACTATCATCATCATTAGCCCCGTTTCCAGCATTTCATTCCAGGCTTGAAATCAAAGCCACCACCGGTTATGTGTGCAGCATTTCACTCGCTGGTGCTCAATAAGTTTCGGAATCTCAACAAAAGACACCATATTGACAAGAAAGTGGCAGAGAAGAGAACAGTGAAGTCAGCCAGGGCAGTACAAGCAGGGCAGAAAGGCCACTGCGGATGAAGAGCATGTCATTTTTTGAGGAGCATAAGGCCAAACTGAGGGGGCACGGTGGCCATGGCCTTCGTGACCTCTGTGAAATTACTGCCTTGTCCATTACCATCCCTCATTGCACAAGAAAACTGTGCACATACACAACTCTGGCAAGAGTGGTCATGTCAAAGTTGAACCAGTAACTCTGCTTTTAAACTGTGAGCGACATTTAAAATGAGCAGTTTGGGTAATAATTTGATTATATGTCTTTGTTTTGTTTCTCAGAATATCATATGCTGTGTGCAGTGTGAGTGTCTGACTGTTTTTGTGATGTCTTTTTAGTGACTGTTTTCACATTCCCAGATCAAACAGGTCAGACTGTGAAAATTATGCAATAAACTGAAATTATATATCAAATTCATGTTACATGGACACAATATTCAGAACTTTACTGCCTATTAATGCAGGCAATAATGGAAATTTGTCTTTCACTGCTGCACAGCACACAGAGAGATACAATATGGTACATCTAAAAATATTAAATGCACATAAAAAGACATTGCATGTACTAAAAAGCAAAATGCTGCGCACTAACAGGAGTAGGAGGTAAAAGTTGGGTTAGACAGCTGACCAGTGGCAGTTTAAAATTAGATACTAAATATAGATTGTTGTATGCTGGCTCAGCTCAGGGAACTCTGAACCTCTGCCCCGACAGCACCATCTCAAAAAAGGTATGAAGGGGGTGGGATGTGTCATCCAGGATTTTATCAGCCTGTCTGTTTACTTCGATTTACTGCTCTTGCCTGATGTTCTGGGAGCTGGCTCTGTGTGCAGTCTGTGATTTTAGTTCCCTGCTTGACCACCCCACAGAAGTTGGCTTTGCTCCTCGCAGAAAAGTGACCAAACCAGGATGCACTGTTGAAGGTTAATACACTTTCGATCAGAGCTTGGTAGACACTGCACAGATAGTCTCTCTCTACTCTCCCGTTCGTTTTATTGCACCTGTCCAGAGAAGACAACTTTCATTTTTATCCCAGGCACTCTTAACCCAGGCGGTGTATGTGGAGATAACTGATAAAAATGGGTTATATGGTGAAAGGCACAGCGGTGGATCACATGTTCTATAATAAGGCTGTCGAAAGTATTGATACATTTTCAATACCACTGGTCTAAAATGTTTTTATTTGATGTATTTTATGTCACTTTCACTGCAACTGCCCACAGACTACAGCTGAAAAACAGCCATGATGGCTAATCTGGCACATTTACAGAAATGTTTATTATGTGGTCTATAACTTTAAACTCTATGAATAAAAAATAAAACAAGACAACACCCGTAAATTATAGTATCAAAAGAACAAAAGCTAATAAAAAAAAATGACCTAAGTGCTCATTCAAGACGTCAGTTCAGTCTAGTCTTTATTCTCCTCACTGAAATTTTGGTCTGAAGCCTAACAAAAAAGACAATGCTCAGCAGGGCAGGAATCTGTCTGGCCTTAGGCCCCTAAAAAAGATTTGTGCCCTGCAGCCACAGTGGTATTGATGCCCTGTCCCCACCAGCCAATTTTGTCATTTTCCCTTTTCTCCTTTCCTGTCAAAACAGTTTGTGGTCACTAGTGTCTTTTGTTGAGATCCTGATTGGACAACATCAAGTGAAACACTGAGCACATAACCAGTGGTGGGTTAGATTTGAAGCCTGATATGAACCACTGAAAAACCACCAGGCTATTTAAGATTGATGACACACAGCAGAGAGAGAGCGAGCAAGAGAGAAAGTGCTCAGGCGAACACAAGAAAGGAAGTGTCAACGCGACATAGAGACTCTAATCATGAAGCCTAATGATACAATTCTGCGGTTTACACTACAGACTGGAGTCTCTGTACAGTGACAAACAGCTAGATAGGAGTTGCATTAGGGGTGGGGGAAATACTTCTCTCTACTACTAGAGCCATCGCGATGTGGACGTGGACAATTCTGAATAAACTCATAAATATCAAAAATTGACAGGGAGAGAAGCTCTTCATCTCAAAAGGCAGCAGTCGTAATTATGTTCTGATTAAGTGTCTACATAAATTTGTTTGCAAGACAAAGGTGAAGTGTATTGTGAAAACTTTTTACCCCACCAACATTAAGACAAACGAAAGTGGCAGAGCAATTTCATCCAATGCTGCGGTGAAGAAAATAACTCTCTGATCAGTATGTTTCACCTCTAAAACCCTGCGCCTGCTCTGCGTGTTGGACAGCAATGTGTTTCTTTGGAACTAACAGAGAGGCTGCTCTCTATTGCTGGTTTCCACCACCATCAAAAACATGTGTGCAAGGTCAATTCTCCAGTTAGTACCCCGGATCAAGGTGCTGCCTTAGAAGTGGAGTTGGTCCCTGGGCGCTGCACAGCGGCTGCCCACTGCCTGTAATACTAAGATTGGTTAAATGCAAAGAATTAATCTGACTGTATACTCTACTATAATATCATATAGTTGTACTTTACCTATACCTTCAAAATCATCCTTAACTGTTAAGATAAATTCATTATATCTGTGGACTTCATTATATCTGATAAAACTCACTGTTTTATTTGATGGCTTTTCTGCCCTCAAAAAGTTGACAACCGAAACGGCAAGTAGCCTCGCCCCTAAAATGATGAAATTTTAGGCCTGGAGTTCAGTGACTTTTTGTACCAGTGCTGTGTGTGGATTGTTAATTTAAAAAGAACAAGAGAAAAAAGGATTATCCTTCTTTCTCTTCTTGCTGTGGCACTGAAAGCAGTATTACATATAGTTTTGATAAGTATTGCATCAAAGTTTAACATTCTGATGTTGTCTGGTGCCCTGGTAGCTCAGCTGATAGAGCATGCAGCCCATGTACTGGGGTCAGTCCTCTGCAGCAGCCATTGGTTCAATTCCTGTGGTCCTTTGTCACTTGCCTTCCTCTCCTCTCTCTCTCTCTCTCCCCCATTCCTTTCCTATCTAAAACTGTACTGTCAATTAACGATACAAATCTGAAAAATAATCTTAAAAAACTGAAATAAATTCTGTGTTGTGACAACTCTATTCATTAAAACACATTTGACACAGCTGATGTGCACTATACTGTGGTGTGTGACTGAGAGGAGAGCTCTTAGACAAACCTTATTAGAGATAACTGCAGCTTTCACTGGTGTAGCAGTAACTGAATAAATGATTACAGTATGTATATGAAACCTGCATGTCTCCTTAAAGACTGTGCTGTAATGCATCAGTGAACTCAGTGTTCACTGAACAACAAGCATCTATAGAGTCCGTACTAGACACTAAGCTACTGCATAAGAATGTCTTCAGGTCTGATTGATGAATATCTCACACCATCTAAACAAGCCATTAGCTGATCGCACACTGATAAACTGCAGTCAGCTGTGGGCAAAAACGTGCTGAAACAGTCCCTCATTTACATATAATTAACATATAACATACCATAATTTATGCAGGTATGGTAACTGTTGGATTTTAAAAGGAAGGCTTGGCACAGCGAAATCTGCATTGCAAAATAGACCAGAGCAAAAAGCTGCCACGTTCAGTGGGCTTCACCATGGAAATGATCTGCATGACGCCAAACGTGTTCAATTATTCAGTTACTCTATAAAGAGCCTGTGTGAGTTTTAGCAATTGAGTAATGATAACAAAAACATATTTTATGGAGCACCAAGTACAAAAAGAATAACCTACACTAACTCACAAATATTCAACTAGTACATGAGATTAAATTAAGGATGATGACAATGCAGAAGCCCGATTGGTAAAATGAGAGTGCACCCATTTAAGATCAGAAACAAGCACATTATAGTTTGATAAATGAGCCTTGGGACCAGGCTGTGGAAACAGTTTTCTGCATTGACCTGCTTATTCTCTGTGCTGAGCACAACATTTTAGCATCAGAAGCTCCATGTGAAAGCCCGGGCTCTGTGAGATCAAATGGAAATGTACATCCGGCTGTCTCACCTTCAAAGGTGTGCTGATCCACAACTAGCAGACTGTGAACCTCCACCTCTTCACCGAAGGAGGTCTCGTGGGGAGAAGTGCTGCTGGGGAAGAGCTTGCTGGAACTCACGCTGCTGGAGAGGGCCTGGAAGGATGGAGATTTATTAGACAGGACAGGAGCAGAGGTACAGACAAAAAGAAACCTAATAAAAGGTGTAAGTAATTCAAATCAGTATTTCTGCGTGAGCTCAACAGCACAGTCGGCGCCATCTGTAGCAGCAGATGTGAGGCATTTAAAATCAGGTAAACATCTTTCTGGTCATCACGTGTGAGAGGCTCGGGCTCTGCTTTGTCTCCACAGAGTCTTATACTGCAGCAATAAATACAAACACAAATAAAAGTACACACCTGTCCCCTTGGGGAAGCTATAGAGGCAAGCTGAGCGGACACAACACATGCTGTCACTGTAAATCTGGCTGAAGGGGCTTTTTGATTAGCTCTCCAAGTACAAATCTCTTTCAAATGTTGGTCCTACTATTCTGTCTTGGCAGCTGAGGCCTCATCGTCAGCATTCTCTGACAACAAATCAAACAAAAAACAATTATATTTAATGTCATTTGAACTTGATACGAACCCCTTGCAATGGATAAATTTAGCTTGAGGAGGTACAGCATTTTAAAAATGGTCTGCTGTATTCATTCACTGCACCCTCTTAAAGCTTAAATGTCTCTGGAGAAGCAGTGAAACTAAAAAATGAGAAAATACATTAGAATTTTTAATATAATTACCCTATTTGGTTCCACTTCACAATAAGACTACTCTTATAAATGATTTATCAATGTTTAGAATTAGGCTTTAAACACTTTATAAATCATTAATAAACAGCAACAAACTGTAACAGTTATTCATACATCGATGTGGGCTCACTATTTGGCAAGATCCAGTGGCTGCTTATTTCTAATTAATCTCACTAATTAGTTTCTAACATTTATAACTAGCATAAGGGAGCCCATTTATAAATATGATAAAACATATAAATAAGTAATAAATAGGTAATAAAGTAACTGTCCTACTGTCAAGTATAAAACGGCGCCTGTTGAAAATGTCAAAGTCAACAACATCACCAAAGCCTTGGTGACTGAATCTGGCAACCTGACAGTCTTATTTTGATATGCCAAATGAACCTTTTTGACTATTAAAATATGCTGACAGAGATTAAATGCTGGTAACTTCTTAACAAATATCTGACGAAGCTGACAGGGATAAATGCTGCTGAAGCAGAGAGACATAGTAAGTAAGCAGTGGGCTTTAAGAAAAATATTATACAACTATTTATTCATTGAATAATTTTATGTTTACACTTAAAGATAATGAGGTTTCCAAGACAGAATATTTAAAAGCTGTGTGCCGTGTGTAGCCCTTTTGCTGGAACAATTACTGTTTATTAATAATATTTATAAAACTATAGAATTAGAATACAGAATAAAGTAAATGCAATGCTGGGTGTTAATGAATGAAAACTAAACAATTAATAAATAATCTGGGTTACACATTCTCAAGCCTCAACTTAGATCAGAGACAAAATTATTTAATCCGTCTCATCTGCAGGTACTTGCCACTATCGCTTTCCTGGTTCTCGATTTACTGGGACATTTTACAGAGAGACTGGTGATACAGCAGGTCTGACATATCCCAGTCCACTGTTAAATCAGTATTAGGGCTGGCTTACTTCCAAATAGACACAAACACAGACACCGCAGACACATCATGCGCTTCACAAAGTTCTCCAGTTTAGTTTACATACTAATCAGCAGATCCAGGTAAATCAACTGTACTCATGTCCGCATCAAGATGCCATTTCACATCCATTACTCTTCCTCAACAGGTAAAAATCCATTCAATAAATGTCCAAATAACATGTAATATACAGAATCTTGAACTTAGTGGCCCGCTGGCCAGCAGGGTTGGGGTTATGGGAGGGAGCACACTACCTGGCTGCCTCTGCTGCAACCACAACAGAGAACATTACCAATAATGGCTGTTAAAAGGTTTTTGCCCTTAGGTGGTATTTCTTTTCCTTTTTCTTTCTTTCCTTCTTTTTATCATTTTTTTTCTAAGTTTAACATTACCTGTCAAACACCAGTGGCTTGCTGCTTTGTGGTTTGCACACACCACCTAAGTCTGCTGCCCATAAATGGATTTATTGAGGCGTTCCTATATGCTAACTGCAAATTTCCTGGCATTCAGTTTAAGATCAAGCACGATTCATCAACATACTCAAGTGGATAAGAACAGACTTGGTAGTCAGCGCATGTTTCATGAATTCCACATGGGATTTTCTTTTTTTCCACTCTTACTGCTTTGTGTGTAAGAACAAACATAGGAGAAAGATAATAATGGTAATAATGGTAAAAACATTCTTGCATGAGGCCCTTTGAGAGCTGAAGCTTAACAGTACAGATAAATGTGGGCTCATTATTTGGCCAATGTGCTGTAACAGTTCATGAATGATCTATAAATTGTTTACAAACTAATGAATAGCCTAATATAAAGTATTTCTAAATAATTTATAAGGGTAGTCTCATTGTAAATAACTTCTGTAAATGATTAATATTTCTGGGGGCAATTATCAAGTAAAGATGCCGTTAACATCTTTAATTATGTCAAGATTAAAATTCTTTGACCATAAAAGTAAAGGATCAAACTGAGCAAAACAGAATTAACAATGTAAATCCTGGTTTAGAAAGTCTGGTTCCAGTACACCTGCTATGTGACTAACAGGACAAGACGTTTGTTGTCCTGACAAGCTCCCAGTTAATGTTATAAATAATGTTCTTAGTCAGTATGCCTGGTTAGATAAGAGTGCAAAACAAACAAGCCCTCGGGTGTTTATTATCCAAAAACAACACGGAGCTACAGTACCTGAGTGCTCGCACTGGGCCGAACGGCAGATGTGGTGCCGCTCACATCCTGAATCTCAACCCTGCTGGACAAAACCCCGAAACACTGGGAAACCTCCTGGTAGCAGATTCGCCTGGTGGGGTGTTAACAGAGAGAGAGAGATGAGAGGGATGAAAAGAAGCCAAGGGAAGACGCTGGCAAACATGAAAACAGCAAAAAGGGGTAAGCTGAACAAAAGAAGGAGCCCTGGGAGACTGTTCTCTGTTTTCTGACTGGATAACACAACAGTCAATCTTTTAATAACTTATTTACCAAGACTGAGAAATGGCTGTCACTTAAACATTTGAGCACAAAAAGACAGCTGATGTATAAAACAAAACAAACAGAGGAAAGTCGCTTGAATCAGAGCAAACAGGCAGCAACACTGCAAACATGAAAAAAATACAGAATATTTGTACAGATGAGGGGCCTGAAGTGTTTATTTAAAGGTCAATTCTAACTCGATGTTTGACACGGGAACAAGTGTAAACCAACTGTGATGTCACCCACTGGTTTGTGGACTACTGTTTGGAAGATTCCAGGGGGGTCGCCATCATCATGGTTCTTTTCCTCTAACTTTTTAACTTTTTGGTATATTTTTCAAATTATTTATTACATAAATAAATGGTTTTAAGATACAACTGTTGACATGTATGTTACATTCTGGCTGTGTATTTCATTATGTTGCCTAATAATTGCCAGAAATTTTTAGCTAGTTACCGTAGGGTATTGTTAACATGTAACAGCTAAATTCCAGGACAAAAACAACAGCATTCAGAAGTCGGATCAACTGCTTGTAATTTTGGAAAGACCCATACAAAGCATAGCCAGCTGCATTGTCTATTTAAGTCTAAATGCAGTAATAATTTACAAAATGAACATCTTGTTTTATGGAAGAAGACTTGAAACTAGTGACTGAGACCATAAACTCATTAAAAAACTGTTTACGGAGGTCATAAATCAAATGAGAAGAAGGGTCATTTTGCAATAAGACTCCACACATTACAAAGAATGTAAGTTTAAGGCAATTCTACACTTTCACTTTTCAGACCTGAACGCTCTGTCCACCATTTACTATAACGATCTATGATTCTAACTCACTGTTTGACAAGGGTACTGACCTGGGAGACTCATAGAGGGGAACAGTGCGAATGTGGAGTTTCTGAATCTCGTCGATGGTACCGATGGTCAGAGTGCTGTTGTTAGCCAGAGCCAGACTGTAAAAGAAATCAAGATGCAGCATTAGTAAGGGGGAAACAAAAAAGAAGAAATGCACCCACTTCCTATAAATCAAAACAATGTTTGATTATATGCACTTCTGCAGAGAACACATCTGAGCCAGCTGTGTCGGCTCGATGATCAAAAACAAAAGAAAGTGAAGCTCGCGTATTTATGAACTCTTCAAAGCACAGAGGAAGACATTTATGTAACAACGAGACGAGCAAGAGATGGAGCTGCAGACTGATAAAATCCATGAGAAGTGAAACTTGTGCTGCTGACCTGTCAGGATAGCCCTCAGAGTTGAGTGGGCACATATAATTGACCTCCTTGAGGTTGACGTTGGAGAAGACCAGCTTGTGGTTGGAGGAGTAGATGACAGTGGGTCGGTCGGAGCAGGCGAAAACGTTGGACGTGGACAGGGATCTGAAAGTTCTCAGCACTGTGGGCTGCGTGCCGAGGGTGACTTTCTTACGTTCGCTCAGGGCGCCTGGAGGAGAGACAACAAGATTGAAACACAAGCATGTTCAACTTCGGTTTGAGAGGTGGGTGTACTAATCACTGTCTGGGTCAAAAGAGCCACTTGCTAAGTGCCTTTAGCCAATAAAGTTTGTCCCTGTGTGCTGAATATCCGTCTACAAATGCTCCTCAAACCTGAATGTTTGATGTGCTCTTGAGGCCTGTGTAGAAGCACCTTCATTACCTTTCTTTGTGCATTTATTCAAGCTTTTCATTTAATTTGCGTACAACTAATAGTTTTAGTAGAAGTATGTATATTTTGCACCAGCATTGGCTTTTGACACCCTCGCATGTTGTACATGCAGATTAATATTCTTCTTGTGAGTATTATCCTGTTTTTGATTAAACTCAGAACAAGATGTTTACAATAACTTGATTATATCCATATCCCTGTGCACACGATTATAAAATCCAGGTCTCTGATCGCTGTCTGCAGTTTGTGCGGCTTTCAGCTTTGACTGGCTGAAAGGATTAGGTTTTGTTCAGCCTGCAGGCAAATCAGATTTGGGTCTCAAATCAGATCTTAAAACAAACTGTCGGCACTGTTATTTGCAAAGGATCAAATCAGATATGTGTGTCCAGACATCAGCAACCTATCTGCATGGGTTGCTGTGGTAACGACGCAGGCATCAGTACCTACGTATGCTGGTGACGTTGTTTACCAACAATCGCCCCGTCATGCTGCAGAGCAGAGTTCCCCCGGCACTCAAGGCGGCACGTTCTCCACCTCCAAATGTGTTTTTTTTGTTTTTGCCCAAGAATGTTGGGTTCCAGCTTCTCAAATGTGAGAATTTGCTGCTTTCTGCATTATGGGATAGTAAATTGATTTTCCTTGGCTTTTGGACTGTTGGTTGGATTAAATATACAATCTGAAGACGTCACTTTGTGCATTAGGGAATTGTGATGAACCTTTCTGACCATTTTATAGACGAAACAATTAATCAAGAAAAAAGTACTGCAATTATGTGCTGAACTAAACTTCATACCATAGCACAGGTTGCTTATTTTCTCTTAATTTAAAAATGTTAATGAGGTTAACTGTCACGATGGTTAATGGGAGATTTTTAATTCCACTAATTTCCTGTTTCTTCCGTCAAATATACAAGTAATAGAAAATCGTATTCAAAGAAATTCACAAATACTGCTGGGAGTGACTCCATTAAGGCTGGATAAACAAGATGTTTCCCATCCACGCATCTATTTAAAAGTCAAAAGAGAGACCTTAAAGTCAGTTTTAATTAGACAAGACAGCCATTCAATAATGTAGTAATTAAAGAGCTATTACACAGCTTTTACATGTCAAAGTAAATTTGCTCTTAACAGGGAGTACGACAGAACATTTGTGTAATGTTTTATGTGGCTCTTAATCGACTTCCTTTATTACTCAAAATGACATCATGGTCATTCAAGTGACATCACCCCGTCCTGAGCTTGGAGATGGGTGTGGAGTGGACTGGAGCATTCAGCAGGCAGGGAGCGTCGAATAAAAAGCATTATTGAGCTATATTAAACATAGTGAAGGATCAATTGATTTTAGAGCTTGAATGTGTCACTACAGATGAAAAGTCAGGATTTATCAGCCTCTGCTGCTTCGATTTTGACCAGAAA
Organism: Lutjanus erythropterus; assembly: GCF_056507025.1. Lineage (NCBI taxonomy): Eukaryota > Metazoa > Chordata > Actinopteri > Lutjaniformes > Lutjanidae > Lutjanus > Lutjanus erythropterus. Next base: position 9,655,583 of record NC_139317.1, on the reverse strand, counting down.
TACTAAATAACTACATTTTAGGAAACAATGCTAAACTGCTATAGTACTCTTTCCATCTAACAGGTCAAATTTCTTTGACCTGTTAGATAGAAAGATACTGAAAGATATGGTGAGGATTTCAAGATGCTGCATTCAGAAAGAAACTGAGGTCATTGGTTCACTATCACCGCTGTCATGGCATTTTTCATGGTTTTCAGACCCAGCGGGTAGTTGTTTTCGGAGAAAAAGCAATAAAAAGCTCACTGTACACTTACCTGTTTAACAGCAGACAGACACAGTTACAGCCAGAACAAAAAAACGCAGAGCTAAAAAAAGAGCGAAAACTGGATTTATGTTCGCCGGGGGTCACAAACACGACTCAAAACAAATGATAATGTTGTTCCGTAGCTGCTGGGTGTTTGATTAGCAGCTGTTTGCTTCCAGAGCTGGTAAATGAAGCCAAAAATGCAGTTCCTCTAATGGCCACTTGAGGCTGGCTCCAAAACCAAGTCAATCCTCAATCATTAGCTCAATGCTGTCACAAAATGGGAATTCTAACGGAAATTAGCATCAAGATTCAAATCAAATGATAGTCCTAAAGTAAAAACTCTAATGTGATGTACATTGTTTTTGGAAATATGCCCTGTGATGCATGGTCTCTAGAAGTGCATGATTCAACTTTTTCCCTTGGTCTCAGTGAATCAAAATACTTTATGAATCATAATACATCGAATCGGCATCCAAGTAGTTTCAAATCAGGTGATTAGTGCATCGTCCAAGCCTTATTCTATACCTAATATCCATGTTCATAGCAACTGTACAGAAGGTGAATTTTATATAGCTCACCTGTTTAAATTATATTAAGGACTTAAAGTTATGCATAATTAAGAGTGGGGCCGCTTTAAGTGACAGATGGATGCCCTCACAAGTGGCTAGTCAATAGGGAGCCACTTTTTTCTGCCTGCCTCAGCTCCACTCTTCGCCTAACTCCCAGCTAACCAAAAAACCGGCAGTGTCAGGCACTGCTAAGATGGTCACCACACCGTGAGCTTCACAATGGCTCTTCAGAAACCTATGGAACAGTCTATGGTTTGCTGACAGGTTCGGAATCAGCGTATAACCTTAAAAGGTGATTATACGTAAATGTTCAAGTGTTCACAACTTGTTTCTGCTGCCAAATAATGCACCGCAGGGGCTCCAGATTGGCTGCCTGCATGAAACTGCATCTTCATAAACCCTGTTTGTCTGATGTTTAAATAGTTGAGGAATTTTCTGTTGGTCGAAACTGGAGGCACATAGCATGTTTACATACATAAAAAAGAAAAACTTTAAATAAATCAATGCTTTACCACTATCTTAGTGAATTGGCAGCCTTCACAATAAGCATGTTTAATATGAAACATTGATTAAAACAGGTGTGAGGATCTGTTTGAATCAAAACTGTGTATTTTTTTCAGTAATAATTATCCCTGGTACTTCTGACTCCACTCAGTAAGTTCTTCTGATGAACTCAGGTATTCTATGAAATCACAGCGTTTGATTACATCATTGAAGTTTCTTTTTGTAGTCAAACAGCAGGTTTTCAATCAGACTCAAAGCATTAGTTTCTTCAGGCTGCAAAGCTTCCCCGCCAATAGATCCAAGTATAGTGCCGGCAGTTACACAATTCTCCATGAAAAAATATTCTAAAAATGAAAATATTTTTTCAGACAGCTGCCTGTGGCTCATATCAGGCTGAGAAGTGAAATGAAGGTGGTGTGAAGGACCTACCAGTCTGCAGGTCCAGACCAAAGTAGAAGAGCGCTCCGTCTCCCAGGGCACACAGCAGGTAGTAGCTGCCTTCAAAGGTGGTCATTAGGATTGAGCGAGGGATGATCTCTGAGGACACACACGGTAAAATTATTTATTTTTTCCAGTACTCTGGAGTCACAGGTTCATGGATGAACACCAAAATGATAAATGTCTGCAAAAAAAAAGTCTTTGTCAGAAAAATCAATACGGGTTATCGGCCAGACTGGCTGCTAACTTTCGGAAAAAAAACAAAACGCTTCAGGGTAAATATAAAGTCTTCTGTCTTTTCCGTTTCCCAAAACTCGTTTTCTCTGACTGCAGGCCAATTATGTGAAGACAACATTGGCTCTGATTAAATGCTTGCTGGCTGACTCTCCACAAAGTGGCAGCATTAAAAAAAAAGTCAGCAAAATGTACTAACTTGAAAGGCTGCACGTTTCCATGGTAACATACATCAATTATTTTAAATGAGCAGGCCAAAATGTTAAGACACAGACACAGAGCTGGGTACTATTTATACATTGCTATTAAAATACACACAGAAAATGTCATAAAATATAATTCATTTTTCAGATTAACAAAACTAACACATTTTGAAATCCCCTGTGGACAAAAGTGGAAGTGTTTCCACCGTAATAACCACAGAATGTAACATCAAAAATAAAACAATAAAAAAAAATTCCTCCTCCTTCCTCTTTTTTATGTACGACTCACTGCAACTTTGCCTGGGAATATGTAAACACTAGCTCGTTTCATCTGACTTCAATGAGAGTCCAACCCAGTGCAGCCACTCAGAATAGCTACACAGAAAAAGCCCATCTAGTCTTGAAATGGTCTTGTTAAGTTATCTCAGTGATATAAAGGCATCAGTGATAAACTGAGACTGTTTCATAACCAGTTAAAAACTCCTGAACTTCAGCCTGGACCCCATTTCCCCATGTTTTTGTGTCTACGAGACTAATGGGGACAACAATAAATTGGTCCAGTATTGACTGAGACCGCTGCAGCTGTCGGCTGTGAAAGTGGCTGCAAAAGTAATCCCTGAAGGAAATTGTGCACCGTCAAAGTATATCCAATAAAAGTGCTTGTTTTTGCCACTGAAAGGCACAGATTGTTATTCTAAGTGTCTGGCAACTTGATGGAAAGGAGACAGACTTTTTTTTAAGAGTAAGATCCTTTTTATTAAAACAAGAAACAGACGATTCATCACTCTCGCCAAAGCCACCGCACTTCAACTTGGCAGAAACAAAATAAAACTCACCAAAACCATCTTGGTTCGTCTTTCCACTGTTCCAGCAATAACCAAGTCTGGTCTGGTTGAAATAAACCCTTAATTCACAGAGCTAGGTGTCAAAATATTGGGAGAGGAATGAGAGGGAGGTCGACATCAGATAAGCAGTGGGTAGAAACAGCATGACGAGCCAGAATATTTTCACATCCTTCTCAGTGAGGATTTTTTCAACCAGTTGGTGAACAGTAAAAAGATGAATAAAAATGGTTTTGTTGAGTTTCATTGCGTCTCTGTCGAGTTTGAACGCAGTATGTTTTTTACGGTGACAAAATTACCGTTTCTGTAAATGGAGCCTGGTGGCTTTGGCGAGAGCGGTGAAATGGCTGTTTCTGGTTAAGGATCTTACCCTTTAACAAAAAGGTCTGTATCTGTAGGGATCCTTTCCATAATGCTGTCAGATACTTCTGATAAAAATCTAAGCCTGTTAGGGGCAAAAACAAGCACATGATGTGACAGCTGCATCAGTGTCACTCAAAACTGGACCAATTTCAAAAACCGTCATCCACATTAGTCACTTACACACAAAGACATGAGAAAAATAAGGTCAAGGTTGCAAAATACAGAAGTAAACCTTTAAGTGAACCTGTGCAGTGTCGGGAGTGTTAAAATTCCCAAGACAGAGCTAAAAATATCAACAATTACACCAACAGCACATTAGCTTTTAACTGAAAGGTTTCCTGTTTATAACAGTCTGCAGTCACACTGTCCTTGTTAGAGGAGTGAGCAAGAGAGCAGAGTTTGCAGAGTTACTGAGCATCGAGCAGCTGTCAGTCAAACACTCTTGGAAAATAAAGTGTGACACTTTGGGAAAGAGTCTGGAAATATTATTCATGGGTGAAGAATTCTAATTGGAAAGTAAGAGTCCTTCCTGTGCTGGTTCTCCATGTTATGAAACTTTGTCTCCAGTGACTGCTGACTTTTTGATAAGTTTAACCAAAAAAAAAGTAGTCAAGTCTTCTCTTGCATATTTTAACACAAGTTTAAATACTTTTCAAAGTGTCTAAATGGAGCACTAAATGCATTTGGGTTGGCAGCATAGTTAATGTTCAAGTACTAAAAGATGAGGTACTTAATGGGAAATTCCATTTACATCCATTAATGAAACCTGAGATGCAATCCATTTTAGGAACTACTACACTATTACAGTCCCATTCTTTGGACTTATTTATAAGACTTCTTAAAGTGGAAATAGACTTTTTGCTTTAACTTATCATTATTAGGTAATTGTTGATTGCACAGTGTCATGGCTATAGAATAATGACACCATCATCTGCGTTTAGGTCGATTCCCTGTGAGCCTCACTTTCACCGTGCAAACCTGTCTGCCACCAGGCACATTTTTTCCCAGGATAATCCATTATCTAGTACAGACTAAATTAATGAACAAATTCACATTGTTTCTCTTGATGTGTTCGGCTAACACCCCCCTCCACGCAGACGCCAAACCCCTGCTGCCGTTGCTTGTTTGTGCGAAGCACCCTGTTAACATTATTCAAACTATGTTATTTACTATGCAATGCACATCATTACAATAGCTTTTAATTTACCTCTTCAGTGAACATGCTCCTTTCTTCTCTCTCATTTCCTTGAAAAAGCTAAAAAGTGAAAGGTTGTCTGTTTCCACTTTAAATGAATAGTTCTGCTCCAAAGGTAACAAAATCAAACAAAAAAGGGTATTTATATTCTCCTCTAATTCTCAGCAAGAACACGAAATGTTTACTATTCCTTTATTACTCGATTTACTAAAGTTGTATTACAGCTGTCACGCTCTTCTATTATTATAGTCCCAATGCTGTTTATTTGTAGCAATTAGCTTTTTCCTCGCCTTCAGACATCTGAGGAGAGGGGACCTCTATTAAATTTTTTTTTTCCTTCACTGCAACTGCTTCTGCCACTGCTGGGTCACAGGAAGGTGGAATTGATTTTCAAAACTCATTTTAGCCCATTTAATGACCATTTTATTTGTATTTACAACTTTTGATTCAACAATGTGAATGATCATTTTTACTTCTTTTTTCTTTAACCTGTATTTTTCCCATGAATGTAAGGGTTGAGCACTGCAAATTTCATTTTCTGGATATTAATGTTGGTCGATTACCCAACAGCATTCTTAACAAACACTCCCCTTTTTGTGCATAAATGCAAAAATGACATATCCAAAATAAAATGGCTTGTGTTTTTAAACCTTTTGTTCAGTCATGGTCATGATCTTTACATATTTTAAAAGGCAACTCTTTGGATTTCCTCTGGGTTCAAAAAATCTAAATTAAGTAAGTGATAGTAAAAAACAAACGTACAACTTTGATTTAAATGGCTAATAAGTTTTGTTTTGTAAACACCAACAGATCATTGGTTTTATGTCCTGACAACTGTCATGTACATTTTCAAATTCTTCTTTAAAAGATTCTCTATACGGTATCAAGTGTTGTTTGTTGTTTTATTTTACCTTGCACGTACCTAATGTGTGATACTCAGTTTGCTGTCATTCTTGCTCCTATCTTGTCATATTTATATTGCGTTGTGTCCACCCATATGCAAAAGACCTACACACAAAATGCAGTACCTGTACACTCTATTACATCTGCACAATCCTCTTTGTATTTATATATATATATATATATATCTAATGTGTGGAGTATTGTATATAATGTCAGTATTAGTATTATGTTAATACCACTACAGCGCTGCATTTTATTACCCAATTCAAGTTTTATTTAAATCTTTTTCTTTTAATCTCATTTTATCTTTACTCAGTGCTCTGCCTGCTGAGCTGACCTGTTCTTCTCGTCTGACACATTTCACTGTTAACCTGCACATGACCAGGGTTACAGGGTTACTACTTAATTATTTGTACTATTTGGTTATTTTTACACCTGCATTATCAAATAAACAACCATAGTCACAGTGACACTGAGATTAAAATTATTTTCAAAGATAGAGATGCTTTTAAACCACGTATAGTTTCTCAAGTTTGAGTGAGGATTTAATTCTACACCCAAATAAGCTAACAAATCCCTCTCCAGGTGTGTACTCAGTCTGGGGGTTTTTCGCCTTACTGTGATATTTTTTGGGATGTATTTTCTTGCTGTCTGAGATATCCTGGGTTAGGAATCACAGCTTTTGTGAGTCTGTGCAGCCCACTGTATGTACAATTGGGCTATTTTGAAATGAACTTCATTTATCTGTGTCTAACTATCTCTTCTCCACAAGCCTCTAACAGCTTTCCTTTTCTCCCGTCAGTGCTCCCTGCCTCTCTTTTCTCTCACCTCCACCCAGCATTTCCTTGTGCAGGGCTGTGAAGCAGGGCAGTTTGAGCACACGGGCTGAGATGTCGGTCCAGAGTCCCACGGCGCAGAGCGGTGACTCACCGCCACCCTCCCCCAGAGGTGTGATGTCCAGGCAGGCCACCTCGTGCTCCATCTCTGTGGTGCTATGGGAGGTGCAGAGGATGTGAGAACGGACATGAGAAAAACAGTATAAAGCTGCCCTGCAGAGTGTGTGAAGGTGGACTGTGTGCGACAAACTTTGACAGCAGCACAAAATGGCTGAAAATGTGTTACTGACACAGAGCATATGTTTTTTTTCTCACGAGTTGCAAATTAAGAAATATTTCACAGTCATCTGGAGAGCTGAGCGGTGAGTTCACACCAGCTGAAGTTCCCAGACGACCTTTCATTTCCCATCCTTGAAACTGTGACGGATCTCAACCAATGTGTCAACAGGCAATAAGATTTTTATCTCTAAGGTCAGTTGGCCACAGCTCGACTTTTTGATTAATTACCCGTTATCAGCCAATCACAATCCTGCTCTTTATTGTTTACGCTCTGTTGTGCATTTATTTCCTTAACAGCTGCTCAACCTGAGAAATGCTAAAATGATAAGCAGGTGATCAGTTGTTTCCCCCTGCGCCTGTTCTTCACAAGCAGTGAAAGAAAATTAAATCATATGAACAATCTGTGGACAAATGCCTCATCCATCTAAAGGTTATTCTGTAAAATTATGAATCACATTTTGAACATTCTGGCAATTAGTTTTAACTCATCAAATTGATGAAGTGACTTCACATTTTGCCAGATTCGTCCCTTGACTCTACTAAAATGCACTCAGACATGAATTAAGCCAATTTAAAATTTACTTTGTGTGTGCATATGCATATTTGGGAAATACTAATATCAATCATATTTCCAATATCAATATGATTACTGATGAACAATATAAAATATTTTAGAGTTGTGTGACATTACAACACATACTGTGAGATGATTAATTTGTCTGATTATACTGAAGAAGCTATTCCTTAATATCTCTGGTTGTTTTTTTTTATACATATATATACTTATTTTATGTCAATGTGATGAAGTACCTTGATTTGTCAGATATTTAATTTACCTTATGAGACAGAAACCAACATCCCTGTCTGGTTATTCAAGGTTCCTACACATTCTCTATTTGAAAATTCTATACTCTTCCTACATTCAAATTTCCAGACTTCTAACTAGATTTTTCAGACCATATTTACCTGAGTACAAATATCTAGATGTTTATTATGTAAATTAATTGTTTTAGAATTACCATGTATGTTAAGTTCTGTTATGACTATGTGTACTATTATTTTAGCTTTCTTTTTCCATTTGTAATCCTGAGATAACCAGACTTTATATCAAACAAGCCCTTAGAAGATGTGCATTTACCCACTTGAGTCCAATCTCCTACACAGAAATCAAATTATAGACCTATTATTGTTCCCCACGTATTTTTTTTTATGTCTCTTTCATAAATATAACCAGCAATGAATTGAAAAGTTAGATAATTTAATTTTAACAGCATCTGTGTAGCCTTGTTTATTCACAGTGTCTGTGCATGGAAATGATGATGAACAAAGACATCAAGGTTTAATGGTTTCATTTCCTCACACAGCAAAGATAGTCCATTTACTTTTTGTCATAATTACATCATTGCATAACTCGTGAATGTTCTGACGCTGTAAGTATATATAGATATTGCGTAAAATTTAAATTAGAGATGCACTGATGTTTTTTTTTTTTTTATCCATACAGGATTAGTAGCATGTAGTATGTGAAGCTGATAGCTGAATTTGGATGTCTGAAGATACGGATAGATATCTTGAAAATATGCACTCAGCCCCCATGATTCCTCTGCGACACTTCCAGACAACCAGACAGGTGCCATAAGTATGACTGCAGCCTCCAAGAAGCATGTCTGCCCCTCTCTGTACATCCATCTGTCTTTCACCTTTCTGCCTCTCCACATCTGAAACTCGCTGATCCTCACACACACACACACACACACATATGAAGAGCAGTTCATATGTGTGTGTTAGTGTGTAAACCCCAGATGGCTGTCATAAAATAGACTGGAATTTGAATCTGTAACATCAGGTCGATATACGATGAGTGATTATTGTCAGGATACAGATATTGGATCAGATGGGTCCCAACTCAAACCATAATAAAGGATTTAATCCATATTTCCCAACCCAATCTTTGTCATTTAAAGGAAATCTTCAGGAGCAAAATGCAACACTTGCACAACAAAAAATGAGTTCTTCAATCCAAATAGTGAGTTGGAGAAATAAACAGTATTTTAAATAAGTAGAAACCCTATTTAATATACAGTTGAAGCCAGTTGTTTATCCTGCCCCCTCCTCCCCTGACTCAGGGAAAGCTCTGCAGGCTGCAGAAACGCCGCGGGAGCGCGAGAAGGGGTGCAACATCGTAAACTGACAAGAAGAAGCGAGGATGAGTCCTGTAAGTCACTGCAAGTTAATCAGCTGTTTATACATCTCAGTTGTCTGCCAATGTAAAGTTAAACCCCTTATCTTGAAAACAAAACTGCTCTGAAAGCGCACACACTGGACTGAGTTAAGCGACTGTCTTTCTCACTGCCTGCAAGACTTCTTTAACGTATTACTAAATTTAATTGTAATAAACATCAAGTCTTTGTACAAGATTAATAATGATTTCTTAGGCCTCATGAACAGACACTACCTCATTCAGCGAAAATTCATCTTTAATGTGAACAGACCTATAAAAACAGCTATTCTGGTGGCGCTGTTGGTAGAGCGTGAGCCCCATGAGCTGAGACTGAGTCCTCTGCAGCAGCTGCGGGTTCAACTCCCACTTGCAGCCCTTTGCTGCCTGTCATCACAGCTATCCTCTCTCTCCCTTTCCTGTTGAATCTTCAGTTTTTCTATCAATAAAGGCATAAAAGCCCGTAAAAATACATATTAAAAAAAACAAACAAATGCCATTCTGGCCCAAAAGAGACATTTCAAAGGGGGACACCGCGGGTGCAGTGTTGTCAGAGACGTGATAATTTCAACTTAACATGTGTCATTGATTTCTGTTCATATATTGCCTTCATTCTGTGATTTCTTAAAGTCAATATTACACATTTTTCTTATTTCTTATTTTTTCTTTTAATATGATAAAGAGAGGTAAAGCTGTGAAAAAAAAATCAAAAAAGTGAAAAGGCCTGAATTCCTGCTTTGTAATGACACAAGGCTACTCAATTATGCAAATATCATGTAAGGATAATCACTTACTTACACTTTAATTGCCTTACAGAAGAGCATCTCAGCCATGTAAACACCTTTAATCCAACTATGACTATCTAGTATTCACAGAATTTTGTGACTCACATAACAAACGAGCAGCTTATTGATGTAGGCCAAACATTATTTCACAGCTCTGGTGAGACACTTCACTCTGTCTCCTTCATAGTTCCATCATCCGCCAACACTCTCAGGGCTGCAAAAACAAACACTTTGTGCTTCAAGCAGCCCTGGTGGCCATTTTCACAAGCTGTGTGTCTTTCTCTGGAAAAAAAAAATAATTTTTGTGCATCCTCAAGTTTTTTTTTTTTTTAACAACCATAAAAATAGTGGCTCAAAGCAGTTTCACTGCAATACTGGCACAAAGACGGCCACAGGGGTAGACCACAACATCGACATGACAGAAATATAATAAAATCTAAGACTCTACAGTTCTCTTGCGCCATTCGCTTCGGACTTAAAAATGAGATGCAAATCCCTCATCTCAAACTTTACCCCAGATCAGGAATGAAGATATTAAAATGAAGGTAAGATAGTGCAGGATATTAATAACGCATAACTGAGTCGAAGACAAAGTTGTGGAACTTTTGGGAATACAGTAAATTAATGTTTGATTAATTAAAATTTCATACAACAGTTCTTTTGGGCATTGTGTATGAAGTTATATGTAAGATTCTTCCCTGCTGTTGTTTCATATTAACTGTTTAATCAAACTCCAACTCTATTAGTTAGACTTTGTTAATAAAAAAGTAAGTTGGAGTATAATATCTTGATTTGTTTTGTTTCCTGATGAGACATTAAGACTTGAGCTGACAAGCAATAACTATGTAGCTTTCATGCTATAGGCTATATTATAATGTTCTTGCATTTAAACAAACTTATTTAAAAACCCAATTTTCCTGCAGTCTGCATTATTGTTCATGGACATTGTTACATATTGCAGCATTTACATATCTTGTATTTTTCCGACATGTATGCATTGCTGTTCTACTTTTTTACATTCTTCTTATTTATATTTTGTATTTTCCTTAGAATTACTCTTAACTTATATATTTTTATATATCTGTTTTTGAGTACTGAGCATCTACAACATAACCCAATTTCCCCTGGGGATCGATAAAGTATTTCTGATTCTGATTTCTAAAGATCGAAGCCAGAGGATAACTGAAGATACGAGACCAGATATGTTTTTTTCACTCTTAAGCTTTTCTTTTCTGCACACTGACCCAGTTTGCAGGTGTCTCACCATCAAACCCACACATCGACACGGTGGGCGTTCAAGGAATTGTTTGACATTTTGGGAAATATGCTTATTCGCAGCCTTGCTGAGAGGTAAGACAGGAAGGTTGCTACCACTTTCATCTGTAAGGTAAAAATGTAGACGGAGCCAGCAGTCGGTTAGTTTAGCTTAGCTTAGCACAAAGACTGGAAACGGGGTAACAGCAGGTCTATCTCTATCTGACAGTTATAATATCTGCCTACCAGCACCTGTGAAGATCAATACTCAACATGTTATATCTTGTTTGTTTAATCCAGACTCAGCCGGTTTCTTCTCATGTCCAGTCTTTGAACTAAGCTAAAGCAATCTTCTTATTTACTGTACAAACATGAAAAAGAGCCCAAATCTTCTTATCAAACTGTCTCCAAGAAAGTGAAAAAGTGTTTTTTCAAAAATGTCAAAGTATTTCTTTGAAGCACACTGTTGATGTTGTGTCCTCTCATTCATCTCTTTTTGAATGTCATACCAGGAGATACCAGGACATCCTGAATTCAGTAATAAATGCTACACAAAAAATGTGTTTGCTCCCGTCTTATATAAGTTGAAGTAAAAAGATCCCAAATTTCTCCTCTGCACACAGGAGCTTTATTTCTCTCAAATTTTGTTCACAAACTTGACTTCACTTAAAATCACGTCTTCCTTGCCAAGATAATTCATCGACCTGACAGGTGTGGAATATAGAGCCACTAAACAGTATGATTATTGCACAGGTGTGCCTTGGAGTGATCACAATAAAAGCATTCTCAAATGTGCAGTTTTATCCTGAAAAAAGATATTTACTCTGCACTGAACTATGAATATTTCACACAGGGCTACAGATTGTTTTCACAGACAAGAAAAGCCCCACTTGGCCTCTGACTGGCAGGTACTTGCTGCCTTTTTTTTGGTTTGGTTGGTTAGATTTATGCATGAAGAGTAATTGGTTAGGGTTAGGTTAAGAATATCAGAGTAAACCAATGAGAGACAGAGTAGGCTTTGCAGGTCATGACTTTGTCCCCCTGGGGAAAAAAAAGTTATCTGTAACCATATATGAAATAGCCAAAGCAGGGTCGCTCCTGTAGCTCAGTTGGTGGAGCTTTCAGTTCATGTTCTGAGGCTGTCAGTCCAATAAAATCCCCAAAAAAATATTCTTAAAAAAGTGTCCATAGTTCAGTGCCTACTAAATGCCCTTTTCAAGATAAAGCTGCACATTTTGGAGTGTCCTTTAATTGTGACCAGTCCAAGACACACCTGTGAATAATCCTGCTGTTTAATCAGCATCTCTATATGCCACGCATATAAAGTGGTTGGATTATCTTGCCAAAGAAGAGGCGCTCACTATTTTAACAAATTTGTGAACAAGATTTGGGAGAAATAAAACTTGTGTGTACAAAGAAGTCTTAGATTTTTCACGTCAGCTCAGGAGGGGATTAAATAAAGTGTTGCGTCTATATATAACGTAGCATAGATATCACAAACAAAAAGTCATGTGTAAAAGTATGATACGTGATTCAAAGTGCTTCAAACATGACCTTGATCATTTGTGTTTGTAGCAGAGAACGAAGTCAAATATTGCGTGAAAGCTGACAATGGCTCCTACCTGATCTGTTTGAGTTCTCCAGCAAGGATCTGCAGGTAGTAAAGGGCCCGTCCCACGGCAAGCACCACCTGAGTGTGGTTACAGGCAGCCACGCTGATGTTCCTGCCCTGTGGCTCCTTCCATTCACTCACTAATGCCTTGCTGTCCTGGAGCACCAGGCGCACAGAGCCTGACGTTATCTGGAGGCACACACAGTTTTTCCTTTTTAGAATATCATTTTGCACAACATTTTCTGGGAAGTGACAGAACGGCTGATGTGGAGCCTGGGAGTTAAAATATGAAGCTGTTTCAAAGCAAATCTCATTGTTTACATGTGGTTCTGTGCCAAGATTGTTGTTGCACTTTTTTTTAATGACTAAAAAGAAATTATGATTTATTGCCAAGAGAATTTTCCCACAACATTTGCATTTCTTCACATAAAAATGATGAGACTGTGCTTTTGATGGTGGAGAGAAGATAAATTACTTTGCATTTTAATCCACTCCAGCTACTTCACATTTAGTGAATGTACCCGATCCTCGCGTCCAGAGAAAAGGACACTTTCAGCAATCTTATGCAGCTAATTCTGATGTTTCAAAGAAGATAAAAGTGGAGAAGTAAAGTGAGTAGAGGAGAAACTGAAGCCCAAACTTACATCTTGCTCACTAGAAAATATTAAAGAAATATAATGTATTAATGGAAAATATGGCAGCTCAATCACAAGAAGAATGTGAAATATGACTTGATAAAAAAAAAATAGAATACAGGATAAATTTAAAGCATGCGTTTGATTGCAGAAATCCATTTTGTGAAACATCTTATCAACAAATTATCAAGCCCTATTAATATTGTTCTTAAAGTTAATTTGGTTGTATTTGTATTGCAGGTAACAAATAGGCTTATGAATACTGGCAAAAGCCCCTCAGGAGAAATACAAATGTTAATGGAGAAAATGTAATAATGTGATGGGGAAAGCTATACAGCATTGAAGAAGCAAGAAGAGACAAAAAAAAAGCTGAAGAAGCCTCATTAACAGACTGCAGCAGGTACTAACAACAGTCAAACTATAAATGGAGGTGTTGCACAGCGAGGGCGCTCACATAATAAGATGGTGTAATGAAATGTGAAACTATAGCATATAGGCCCCTTAATGGAGTCCTTGGAGGCAGTTATGAAGATTATATTGTCCGGTTTCTGCAGTGTGTTGACATTTGCGGTGTCGCACAAATCACAGCACATTTGAAGAGACAGAAACAGTTTAAATTTGACCTCTTGTTGTGAAAGTAAGCGAGGACATTTTTTCTTCACCAGATAAGTTTTATAGCAGAACACACTGTTGGGGAAACAGCTAGTGTCCAAACAACTGGGGAGGTCTTTTTGTCACACAACACACTAGTGGCTCTGTCAGGCTTTACTTCAGGCTTATTCCGAATGGCAACTGGATTGTATATCTGCGACTGTTTCTTCCTATGCTAGTATTACGGCAATTATAACTAATTTCCCATCAGAACTAAGATGCTATAATAATCTTTGGATAAAACAATCAAATTTGCATCCTACTGTGCATTTAGAGATGTTTTTTTTTTTTGGTGAAGCGGCCTGTCCGCCTACTGAACCCCCCTTAATCAGCAGAAGAGAAAAGAGAATTTTAAATCCTTAATTACAACCCAGTTTACTGTCTCTTTTCCAGGGATGCGACACACAGCATCTCTGTCTTCTATATGTCTGCTCTGCACTCCATAAGAGCAGTTAATGTCATGGATATGATTTGGATTGTGATATTAAACATAAGATGATAAAGTGAAAGAAGATGATGCTGTGATATTGTCCAGACACAGACACACAGACTTTGGACTTTTAAAATATCCTCCTCACCTTTGGGATCTTAGTAAAGCCTATAATATCCCTAAATATATGACGTTACTTTGGTATCTGACAGTGAGACTAAGCCGTCTGTGTTGGCATTTAACTGGCCCTCTGTGATGTCACCTCTCCCACCCCTTCCTACTCCCAGCACCCCCTAGTGATCAGATCAGTGGATCATGACAACAGAAACAATCACCCAGTGCTTCTTTTCTTTATTGGAGCACAGCAATGCTTTGATCCAATCATCCTCACAATGAAAATGTCAACATTCTGTTTATCCACTGTAATGTTTACCATGTAGTGCAGTAGTTTGTAATGTACCTATGAAGTGACTTTAGCTTGTTAGCAGGTTCACATTTGTTAATTAATACTAAACCTCAAGTGCAACTGAGGCTGATGGGAATGTCACTATTTTTGCAGGTAGCTGTAGCCAAAGAGTTGTATAAATACTCCAAATCAAACAAACCTATTACTAACTATTAACTTTGACTAGACTGTGACGGGCAGATGTGCATGTTGGCACATCACTGCAGAATTGTATTTATTGCCAACTATAAACTGTAATATCAAGTAGTCTTTAAGTTCTGGCCTGGTCTCAAACTCCTCCTGAGAAGAATGTCTGGGTCTTTCTAGATGTTCAGTGTTGTTAACCTGGCACTACTTCAGTTTTTTGCAATTTCATGGTGGTACAGTTGACTTATCTGAGCTTGTTTGCTGTAAACTGCAGCTAAAAGTTTTTATTGCAGAGTTTATTAGACCAGCAAAACTCCAGCACAAAGTCTATGTCCAGGACAGAGGACCAAAATAATGAGCTACAACAAGGCTAAAAGTTGCAATAGCTGCAGAGTCAGGCATTTAACACTATAAGAAACTATATTATGGTAGATTTGATTTATTGTTAGTTTAAAAAATATTGCTAGGCGTACAATTTATAAGTGATTCCAGCATATTTAAAATGATAAATATCTCTAAATTGGGAGACTGCTGCTGAAAATTTCTGCAGTCTCTGCTTTCGATCCATTAATTCTAGTGTCCTCGACACTGTGTACCAGTGTCTTTTTGATAAGATCACTGAAGGCCGAAGTAAAAAGATTGTAGCTCTGCAGCTAGTGGCTTCACTGTAAGTTTAAGTGCTAACAACTATCAGCGTTTATCGCTTGAAATAACTTTGTTCCCAGCCAGACAGCAAGAGTTGTATAAAAACAAGTCAGATTGGTGAAAAAGTAAAAATGTATTCAGTGTAAAAATACCAACACTGATAGGGATGATAGTTCCAGCCTTAAAACACAAGCAGTGTTGTCATAACAACCTTATGGTGGAGGGTCTAACAGTTGGCAGGATTCCCAGCTGGTTTCATCCTCGTTCCAAAAAGGCAGGCTAAAACCTGAATTTAAATGAAGTGTAATATTCATCTTAACCAGATGTAAAATACATGAAGTCCTTTTGCGCCCCTCATTTTCACAACTGCCCCCTTCAATCATGTATGATCCAACTCCAGCAAAGTATATCTGATTAAATAAAAAAAGGCCACAGTTGAATAATTAATA
Organism: Lutjanus erythropterus; assembly: GCF_056507025.1. Classification (NCBI taxonomy): domain Eukaryota; kingdom Metazoa; phylum Chordata; class Actinopteri; order Lutjaniformes; family Lutjanidae; genus Lutjanus; species Lutjanus erythropterus. The sequence goes on along the minus strand of NC_139317.1, from coordinate 9,639,699 downwards.
CCTATAATTAATTTTGAATATTTGAAATTAAATGCTATTCCTGCTTTGAACTGCAATGTACAAACACTGTAAAGTAAGCTTAATTGAACAGAACAGGCTCAGAAATCAAATGAGAGCCGATGACAGCAAATTTTTTACACATATAACAGATGTGTGTGTGTGTGTGTGCATGTGTGTGTGTGTACAAACTTGAATGAGTTGCTGGTGCGCCACATTTCCACAGTAAAATGTCTGCTGGTTGTCCACAAAGCCTGGAAGTTCAGTCTCCTCGACTTCCTCGCCACTCAGCATCAACACTCTGGGGGAAAACACACTCTTAAGATAAGATAAAGGCATTCAGGATCTACTCTACACTTATCTTGCATGCTGCACGGAAAACACTCACCGTGTTTGACCCACGAAAGACAGCACCAGCATGTCATCTGTCTCTCTGCCTGCCTCAGAGCGAAGCGGCCACAAACCTTGAAGGGAATTGGAGAGAGGGAGTTGGAAAGAAAAGTTACTTTCTGTACCAATCTGCAGAGCAGGGGAGACACAATATACAGCAAGTACCCAAACCGATCTTTAACTATACCATCTGTCAAATGTTAACATGTTGGGAGATGTACAGGTTACAGATCACACTCAGAGAGCTATTGATTGGCTGAGTGAATAATTGCTTCTCATCAAGAGGCCAGAGGAAGCGAGGCAGCAGCAGAGACTTTTAGGGCAGAGATGGTCAATAAATGACTGAAGCCTAACAAGTGCAGCAAGACCTTACCTGGCCTGTGTGTCTCATTTAAGCATCAGAGAACAGCCTCAGGAGAGAAGGCTAATTTTCTGAGATTAAGAGGTGACTGCCATTGTTAAACCTGATGGGATTCTTCATCTTGACAGTTTGCTGCTGTAGACATTGCAGTGCTTGTTGGTTTACTAAATGAAAACAAATGTTTCCAAGCCTAGCCCTGGCAATTCTCCTGTTCTTTTGAAAGTACCAAGCCAAGACCTGTGACATCTGAGCCATCTGCTCACGCTCGCATGCTGATCATGGGCGAACAACAGCTGGCGTCTTGGCAAAGCCAGGCAAACAGATGTGCACGCTGAAGTGGCTCTACTGTCAAGTCAGTAAAGGATTAATGTCCAGATAAAGTCGAGAGGAAAGTGGTGGAAGAGACACAGACACACACATGCAGAGCACACAAACCTTTGATTCCCGGGAGGTCGATGCTGGCATGCTCATGAATCCCAATGCCGTTGCGAATGATCCGGAGAGAGCCTTCCTTGAATGCACCAGAGCATGTCACCAGCTGAAAGTAGCAGAAAGTCATAAAGATATTAACTGTTTTTGTTCCTTTTTTATACTGCTGATATGTAGTTAAGCCTGCATGATTATGGTAAAAACAATAATCAAGATTACTTTGCTCAACATTAAGGTCACAGCTATTCACTGATTTTAGAGATAAAATATTTTTCATGCAGTTTCACATTTAAATAAACACAGCACTGCTTTCACTCCCATGTTGTGCTCCATTTCTGCTAATGTACAAATCTGTGCATCAAACTAAGCTTGGTCCTTTTTCACAGTGCATCTCCCCAAAGCACAATAATAAAATTGTATCAAAACATTTTCGCCAAAATTAAACCAACAGAGTACTGCTCTGTGTCATGTACAGTGTCACCGTTACCCCTTGTGTAGACCGCGAACATCACATCAGCATTATGCTCACGTGACAACAGGGTTCACGCCACACTGAGGCTTCTGTCTATATAGGCTCTGTACTGTCCGCACATTTCAAAGCATCCAGCAGCAAGTGAGCAGCCAAACCTTTTGTGCTGCGTGCAGTTTTCCTTTGATAAGCACTGCAGTGCGTGTATGTGTGTGTACGCGCACAGTGGGTGTAGATGAACGGAGAGGAGGGAGAAAAGTGAGTGCCGATGGCTGCACACAGAGCAGACAGGTGTTGACGATCAGAGCAAAGGGATTAAAGTTTAGCAGTGAAGTTGTCTAATAGCAGCACACGAACAGTTTGCCCATGAAAACACTGCAGAATAAGTTCCAGAAGTTTTGTTTCCCAGGTGCTGGGTGAAGTGAAGGGAGAATCTGTGGGATTAAACCAGAGCAGAGTGAGCTGATCTCAGGCTGTGGAGCACACTCTGCTCTGCCTAGGTTATAAAATGTGAATAAAAAACATTTCAGTGCCTTTTTACAAGGCACTCGCATTGTGTTTTTGCAGGTATTGTCAAAAAACAGACTTGAAAGTCTAAATAAATGCTCCAGGTTGTGTTTACGCCCATCAGACAGAGCTGAGACGGCTGGTGCAGACAGCTGCACTAATAAAAAATGAGAGTGCTTCTGCTGGGTGATACATTTGAGGTAAAAAAAAGGTCCAAGTCCCTCATGATCGACACAAGGATTTGATGGGGGGAATCAATTCATCATTGCATCGTGATTTCCCCTTGAATGAGTCTGACTTGATGCAGAAAAGTCAATAATCCAAGATTTAAAACTGAATTCTAAACTAAAACTGGGCTGTGTGTTCCTCATGGCTGAACAAATGTGCTGCTGAAATGCAACAGACGTGAACATGTGCATCATGTTTACATTATAACCAGGCTGCTTCTCAGTATTTGCTGACGATGGCTCAGTGTGAACTACTGCAGATGGATGCAATCCAACCAATTTTAATTCATCAAGATGCACTGATCATCATTTTATAATCACTTTGTAGATATCTAAATCGCAATCAAATTGAATCATGAAGTGCAGAGAGATTCCCACCCCTAGTCGCTGGGATGGACGTCTGAGTTGACGCTAGACAAGGATTCAGGTGATGTTACTGGCGCAAATCTTCTTGGCCCTTGTGCATTCATCGTAATGCAGTTTGTGGGGCTTTATCAGGGTGGTTAAAGATTTAAGGTGTGTTGCTTAGTGGTACAGACACAAGTCTCATGCACTATATACATATGATTTGTTCTTGCTTAACATCACTTGCCCTACATCTGAAATACTTCTATTTCTCTGCCTCTGCTCCAGACACTTGATATTCATTTTGCCTGTCTGCTCTCTGTTGTAAATTACTCTTCTACTCTGGACTGTAGCCCCAAGATCCTGGAAATTTTGCCCATGCTGCTGCACCAGGGTGCCTGACGGCTAATTAAGGAAGCGCTTGATTTGATATGACTTTTTATGAGCAAAACACACATTTTAAACATCATACATAGACACATAAATATTTGATTAATTATGCAGCCCTATATGTAGTCGATCTTGTTATTCTCTTTTACTATTTTTTCCTGAACATCTTTGTCACTTTGTGATGCCTCTTTATTCCCAACCTTGGTCTTATTTTGTAGTAAACATTCACAATAAAAGTAACAGGTGTAGCGGTCAAAGATCTGTAAATCACTATTAGTTTATTGTGAAGCTTCTCTGAGATCTGCCCAGTTCAAACATGTTGAGAGTCCTGAGAATTCTGGTGCCTGTACAGTCTGCCTGCAGAGCATCAGAATGTTATTCATTCATCCAGTCATGGTACACTAACAGGATTAATACCACTAGAGCCTGAATAATCTCAGCTCCTACCACCTGCCACCCAACAGCTTCATCCTAATGGAAATAACCGTTGTGAACCTGGCAACTCACCTAACATCCCCCCGAGCATGTTCTCAAATGCCCTCTCACACTCAGACACATTCTCACGGGACTGACTGAATCCACATAATCTGCACATAATAATTTATATCTTTGTGTGCGTGTGTGTGTTATTTATGCAGGTTTTATCCTTCATAAACCCCAATGTGGTTTGCTGCACAACTGTGACTACAATAATTATTCAGCTTTGATTGTAAACTGTATTGTCATTCTTTTTGTGAGAGACGTCCGGCAGCTCGCGCATTAATCCCCTACTGTCTTGGAATACGCCTGCACCAATTAAACGGGTCAAACGCTCTGTGGATTTACAGCAAAAGGCAAATTAAAACAATTGTGATTGGATTTCATTCTGGGCCTCCACAGACTGAAATGAGCTCAAGTGTGTGTGGATGAATACAGTCAATGTGCTGATTGTGTGCTGGTCTGTACCCAGACAGTGGCTCAGAGCTCTAGTGGACCGTTGCCTTTGGAACCACATCAAGTACCCCCGAGGCCTGGAGTCAAACCCTGCCAACAAAGCCTTCTGTACTGTATCTCTCGTTACTTCACGGTTTCATCTCCCTCTGCCTCACTGATTTGACACATAGAAGGACAAATGTTCAAATCAAAAAATGGTTTTGTCAAACTATTATAATATGTCGAAGACTGGTCCAAACACAAACAGATTAATTCAGCATCTGGTTTCATTTAACAAAAAAAGAATTCACATTAAGGTTGAGTAATATAGCTGAATAGTATGAATAGTTACTGATAATTTTTAATGAGCTACTTTTAAAAGGTTGAATTTAGCCACTGCTTTTTGAATTTAACAGCCTTTATCGTAATTTAGTGACTTCATTTATCAAGGCACGTGGGTAATCTGTTTGATAGACCTAAAAACAAGACAAAAAACTGCCGTACTGGTGAGCTGTTCTGTCCTTTTATATTAACAGTTCTCTCCCTATCTGCACTCATTTTCTCACTACACGCCATTTCTGTTGCTGTGTCACATGTTGATGGTACAAATGAACAACACACTTGTTAAATGTTTGGCTGCTCATGTGTCAGCTGTAACCCGCTCTATTATCAAGGGATATGATAGGCTTTTTATGAGTCAGGGCCTATTCTTTATGTGCTTTAAAGCCATTTTGCATTTAATGAATTTAAGACAAACTATTGAACAATTTATTGAATTATTTCCTTGTTGCCATTGATGAGGTGTTAATTTTCTAAGACTTATCCAGGGCTTTCCCTGGCTTTTTTTTTTTTTTTTTGAGACAAAGATGCCAAAGGCTGGAGAACGTGTGCAGCTGAACTTAAGTGGAAAAAAATCTTGACTTCACTCTTTGCCTCGCAACTTGAGGACCGACAAAGAAACAGGAGTGTGTGTCCTCTTTGTCCAAATGTAGATTTACAATTCAGTATTAATTTGGAGGGTCACCAGGTCCCATGACATTGAAGCTATTGGAAAAAAAAGGCAATTATTTTCTATTCAAATATTTATCCAAAATAAATTAATTACACATTAGCAATTAAAATAGGTGCACTACATCAGGCCAACTCAGTATAATCTTTTTTCATGAATATGGTCACATCAGCACCAAGAAACTGAAAATAACACAGGATTTGTGTCGTTCAAATGGTCATTTATTGATGTTCCCTAAACTGAACTGACAGAACATGATGCAGCACGTCTGATCAGTTACAGACAGGACAAAGAGGAGGTATCTTGCACAGTAATGATTCAGGCTTTATCACTGTGGGAATTGCTGTGACACTTTTTAATTAACATAATGAAGTAACAAAGTACACAATGAAGGATAAAAGCAGTCCTGACTCACTAGTCAGGGAAAATATCTGCACTAACATGCTTATATGTTTCCTGTTTCTTTTCTGTTTACCTCTGTATATTAACTTAACTTAGCTTTCATTGTAAACACATGTTCCCTTGCCTCAAGATTACCTTGATCTTGCAGAAATTATGAATGCATAATTTTTCTGTTACTTCTACACTAGAGTGCCGTACATAACGTGCACATGCACTTAGCATAAGCGCAGCAAAGCAGTTCCTGATAAAGGGCACAACAGCTTTGGCTTTAAAAGAAAGTTTTAGGCCCTCATGTTTGTTGGACTTTTCAACAAAGGCGGTGGCCAACAAAACGAAGGCCTTTGAGTTAGACAGGCAGAGAAATCTCTGCATATCATTACTGTTTTATTGCCCTGGCCTTACTCATATTCTGATATTGTAGGAAGAAGAAAGAAATCATCTCCTTTCCTGGGTAGAAACAAGAAATTGTGTATTCTTGCTGCTTTTTAAATTTTGACATTACCATGCAATATGGGTTATAGCACATTAAATTCAGAATACAAACTGTTTGACAGCAGTTGTAGGTAAACAAACTTTAGCACACAGACGTGCTAAAGATGATGAATTGTTAGGATACGGGCAGACAGGGAACGACTGAGGCAAAGTCTTCACTGTCAGTTTTAAGGGGTGTAAATATTATGAGGCGATATAACATGCACAGCATTCTGCCTTTTTGCAGCGCAACAAGAAAGCCAATCTAAGTTTGTGCACTACAGATGAATTTTAACATCGGGTGTAACTGTAGTCCAGCTAAATCATATCTTGAAGTGACCGGGATACGAGACGCATGCTAATGCCAGGTGTACAGGGACCATTGGCAAAAAAAACAAAAAAACAGACTAGACAAAAGAAGAACACCCAGACTGATTATAAAAAGGTGCAGGAAGCCGTGTTTTTGATGTCAGCAAGAATCTCCTGAATACTTGTACTTCTGCTACTCTGGCCAGTGGCAGGTTTGTGGTGTAGTATGTTGCATGCCTAATTCTGCTGACAAAAACACTGTTAACAAGAGTTAAGAACTCAGATGCACTGGTTGTATAAGCCCAGACTCCCTGAAGACCGTGACAAAGAGGAGGATAAAGATGAAAACACAGATGGAGATTCACCCGTGTAAGTGTATCCAGTGACTGTTAAGAGGGTTTTCAGTAATCACCATGTCATACATCATCCAACACCCAAAGAAACCTTTTATTCTGTCTGAATGATTTGCTTTCAATATGCAATATAGCAGTGCAGTGCAGTGCAGTGTCTCTTCTGTTTTCCTGGTGGCAAAAAAAATATTTTTCTCTTTTCACACAAATAAAATAACCAGCTTTTAATTCTTACCTGTCCCTGGCCCTGTCTCTCCAGGTCAACCACACACATGTCAACAATGGGGCCCAGGTTGGTGAACGTCTCCATCACTGCCACGTATGAGCCCTGGTCATTGCTGTCCACGTTGAGCTGCAGAGAAACAAACAGAACCCTTGTTACAAATCAATGAGAAAGGATGAGACTAGATGCGATTTTTAATAGTAGATAGTTTCTGTTGCATGCAAGTGCGTAACAAGACAAAAAGAAATCTAAAATCAATAACACCGGCATTAAAAACAGGAGACAAAAGGAGTTAAAATACTAAAATTAAATCTTAAAGAGATCAAAATTAGGATGATACTAGTAAAGAAAACAAGTAAATTGTGGTAAAAACTTAAAATACCAAAAACAATAAAATCTATTAAAAGCAAGATCATAAAAATACATTTGAAAGTGTCTCTTGCTGCTTACCTTCACTAGCTGGGAGTCGCCCAGTCTGGAGCCCACAAAGACCACACCGTTATCCAGATAGGTCAAACACTCAGCAATGGACGTCTGTCGTTAGAAAGACGCACAAACAGTTCAATCTCTTAAACTACATCCACACTTGAGCTGCAACTAACCATTATTTCATTTTTGGCAGTGCTAGCAGCATGATTATGGATGACAATGTCGCTGAGTCAGTTGTTTAACACTTTAATTTATTCTTTTACTAACCTACTTTGATGAGTCCCTCTTTTCCTCTAGCACCACCATGATCATGACAAGTTAGTTTTGACTGAAATCTTTTAATAAACTGCTAGATGGATTACTATGAAATTTGGTACAGGTTTTTATTCCCCCTTAGGATAAAAATCTTTCTGATGAACCTCTATCTTTTCATCAAGTGTCAACATCAGGTCAAAATTCCAATTTATCCACACAGAGTTACTAGCATGGCTGATTCTTTGTCTCTCTCCTTTAATCTGTCATTTTTCCAGCTTCACTGCTGAAACACATATCACCTATGACAGAGATAATGCGGATGTAGGTTTTGGATTAACAGGATCAACAAATTCAGAGGGCATCTTTTGAACATGCAGTCAGATCAGCTGGATGCATCGCCACAGGTGACCACCCCAGGAGGAGAGCGGGGACAAGAGCCATGCTTACACCTGGGACTTAAGGCTGCTCCTGGCTAATGCCCGGAAATGGAAAATGAAACGGATGAAATGGGATTCAAGATGTCCAAACAACGGGAAACCAGAGACTGTGGTGCCCACACAGAGATCTGCTGCACAGCATCCTGGATCAGGCTGCTGTACCTGAGGGATGGATCATACTCTGAGCTGACAGGACGCAACACGCAAGAATTAATTTTAATTTAATTAATCTTCTGTGTTGTGTTTTGCATGTATGACCAAGGAACTACTACCCTAATTTCATTGTAACAAACCTGTGGTTATGCATTTAAAACATCACAAAGTAGTGATTTCCAGGAGCTCAAAGTGGCATCTTCAAACCCATAGTTCAAAACCTAAATATAGTTTTAATTATAGTGGTTTATAATAGTATAAAGTTTGTTTATCATGTAAGACAAACAAAAGCAAAAAATCCTCACAGTGGAGAAACTGGAACCAGGAAATGTTGTGCAGTTTTGCTTTAAAAATGACTCAGGTGATTAATCAATTTTCAAAACAACTTCTGTTTAATTTTCTGTCATTGACTTTTTGATTAATAGTTTCAGCTACACCCAAAATGCATAATTTTTCTCTCCACTTTGACCGTTCTTTCACATTAAATCAGCATTTACAAAGCACATTCTGAGTAGGACCAGAGCCCTTAATAAACAATTAAATTAATCAAAGACAATTTTGATAATAGATTTAATTATTTAAGTCATCTAAGTAAGAATAACAAAGCTTTGCAAATTTCCTAAATGTCAGAAAATTTGTTTTTGTTTTTACTGTTGGACAAACAAAATGAGCAATTACGAGACATCGCTTCAGGCTCCTGTAATTTCAGCGTGATTATGTTATGACCTTTTGCATACTAAAGCATTCATCAAAAAAATAACTGTCAACTTATTTAATGATGAAAATAATAATTATTTTCAGCCCGACTTCTGCAGTCTGACAGCAACAACAGAAAGGTCACTGAGGACATCTCTCTTCAGCTATACTGAAACACAAATTAAGACATAATAATGATAGCAGATAACACTTAATGCACACTTTTGTTGCTCCAAACGAAAAAGAAAATGAACATGTTAAAATGTAATGAACTGTTTCGAAATTTCACTTTTTTTTAAGTGATGAAAAAACAGACAGAACTCAGTTTGACACGTTAATGAAAGTTTCAAAATCATCCTCATCGCTGTGAACATGGTCAACTACTCTAAAGGTATTCCTGATACACAACGAAGATGGGTTTTTCTGTCTGACGTCTTAATGTAGAGCTGCTGCTGCTTGTTGACTGAGCAGACAGGTCCTAACAATAAAGTTAAGAGTGATTTGAAAAGCAATCTGTCTGTACCTCAGCAGTCCTACTCTGCTCAATTGTTTCTAGCTCAAAGCATCACTCAGCGGAGTAGCAAGAAAGCTTTTTACCTTTCTAACTTCCTTGGCAAGTCATTAGAGAAAGGTGCCACAAGCCAAAAGCTGTGCGCCTTTAACATGAGATTTAGTTTCAAGCACAGTATTGACATACAGTCATTGTCTAAATCAACCTGAAAGGGATAAGTGACACCCTGGCAAGCAAACAACAAAGGGGTGCAATCATTTCTTCTCATCTTCTGTACAAGTGTAGACTGATCCATTAGCTCCTGTCAGGGCCATAAACCATTAAAAAGTCAATGGTAACAAAGGGGGTGCTGAGAGGAAAAGGCAGCAGGAGGAAAATCAACAAGCAAGAGAAACTGTGGCCGAGCCAGGTAGGGGAAAACAGATGGGATGAATGCAGCCAGAGGAGAGGCAGATGGATAAACACAGTGAAGACAGACAGATATAGAGAGACGTAAGAAAACAAGATAAACCTCTCCGAGCAGCTCCACATGCAGGTCTTTGAGTGCCACCGTGCCGTCCATTAGTTCCTCCTTCTCCAACAGCAGCATGAACAGACGTCCCTCCATGTCCCCGAGCAGGTAGCGCGAGCCATTGGGGTCAACCCGGTTGTGACAGACGATGGTGCTTTGCTGCAAATGAGAGCGGAGCGCAAACAAATCATTAAAGTGACGCCCACAGTGGACGTAAAGCGTCCTTGAATTATAGCAGTACTGTGCAAAAGAAGTCTTCACTCTCACCTCATGCATTATCTATGTATTTATATACGAGCATGTCAAAGTACAGCCAGAGACTTGTCTTCTCACTGTTTGTTTTGTTCGCTCTCATTATGAAAACATACTCTGAGGAGTTTCCCCCACGTACAGCTTTAATCTGACTCACAGAGCTACAGGCCCTTCAAATTTTGCCAGACAAGAAAAGCGCAGATTAAACAAGTCTGCCTGCCGTCCCGTCAGGAGCCTGTGTACGCTACAACTGCAGGAAGACAAAGGTTCATGTACAAAGAGAGAGGGATTCTCGACTACGCTGCCTCTACACTTTTTAACTCCATGTCTGAGATACTACAATCTGAAAGTCAATTACAGATGTAATATGACACACAGGGGTATTTTGTAAATAGCAAGGAATAATTTACTTCCTGGCGACATACAAACATGTTTTTGGACAGAGAGGGGAGCTATATCTTAAAGGGATAATTCACCCCAGAATAAAAAATACATGTTTTCCCCCCTGGCCTCTAGTGTTGTTTATCCATCTAGATTTTTTTTGGTAAGAGTTGCAAAGTTTAAGAGATACTGCCTGTAGAGATTTCTGCCTTGTCTCAAATATAATGGAACTAAATGGCACTTGGCGTTTGTTGCTGAAAGCACCAAAAAATACATTTGAAAACTTCACAACCTGTGTCTCCTTCCATAAATCACGACCCAGTTACTCAAGATAATCCACAGACCTTGCTGTGAGCAGTTTCATGTAGGAACTTCTTTCTATGTATTAGAAGGAACGTAGTTGCTGTAGGTTCTACAGTAGTTCTGGTAGATTCTTCTGCAGAAAAAGTTTCTTTATGAAACAGCACACAACAAGGTCTGTGGATTATTTTGAGCAACAGAGTTATAATATGTATGTGCATATATTAATGTGGGGTGATTTTGTGGAACTCATTTGGGGAATAATTCAAAAAAAGTAAAAATATCAGATAGTTTAAAAATATGCACAAATAAATTATTTTGTAAGGTACAGAACTGACGAAGAGGAACAGAAAGCATGTGAAGGGTTATGCTGTTGGTTTTCTCTTCTTACATTCATTATTATCAAGCATTGTTGATAATGTATGAAGAAAACAAACAGTGGTGTAATTCTGGGGATAGTCACTGGGGAGGAGATAACTGATTGATTATTGATGGATTAGTATAAAATGTGAGTATGACTACAGCATTTTGGTTCTTCCTATTCCCTTTCGGGCATGAAATGCCAATTTGTTTCTCACTGAAAGTCTGTTCATTATTTATTGTTTGTTTCTGTTTTTTCTAAATATGTATATTTTAATGTTCAAAACAAATAAATAAAATAAAATAAATTTATATTTAATTATTTTGTACAATACTTCAACAGGCTCATTTACTCATACCTTCCAGCAGATAAAAAAAAGGTGCTTGGCTTACCAAACCATCTGGCAATTTTAAATATATGCCTTGCCCAAACTGTGATAATGTTGTGCAAACTAAATATTTTGCTTATGTTAATACAAACAGAAGGTGATTTCTTTGACTGTAAAAGCACGTTTGTCATACACCGTTTGTGTTGTCCATGTGTAGAAGGCTTTTTCTACACAGGCTGTAAAAAAACAGGATGCCTGAGGGATCGCCTCACTGGGCATAAATTTGCCGTTAGAATTAGCAATCTCAATTACCCGATGACACTTTACTGCAGATATATGAAAAATACAGCCCAGGACTGGATCTGGCCCACTGAAAGGTTCCATGTAGCCCGCAAGGCCATCATAAGAACTCAGAAATACTGCAGTTAACATAATTTCAAGCACTTTTCAAATTTTTTCCAGCTTTTCCCACCTTACACCTTACAAATAAAGGTACTTCGCTGACCAAATCACCTGGCACTTTTAATTTATGCATTGCCCTAACTGTGATAATGTTGTGCAAACTCAATACTTTAGTGATGTTAATATGATCAAAACTTATGAATAAGGTGATTTTATATTGAACTGTAACGCCACACGTCATATAACATTTGTCCTGTCCATGCGTGGGGGGCTTTTTCTACATAGACTGTATTAAAAGACGCCTGAGGGATCTCCTCGGCGGGCATAAATATGCCATTAGAATCAGGAATTGCAATTATGCCAAGGCTAGACACTTTAGTGCAGACGTTGGCCAAACACGGCCCAGGGGCTGGATTCTGGCCTCTGAGAGGGTCCATGTAGCCCGCAAGGCCATCATAACAAATTAGACATACTGCAATGAAAAATTCAGGGACCCTACACCTTTTCCAAAGTTACAAAGCACTTTTCAGGAATCTTTGAGATGCATTTTTAAGCTTTGCAGCATCTTAAAACTGTGGTAAATTATACATTTCTTTACATTTATATACTCAAAGTGATTATGCTGTGGCTGGAATTTTAAGCAGCACAAAACATATAAACCACATTACCCATCAGTACACATCTGCACTGGCTACCAGTTAGATTTAGAGCTGATTTTAAAATGTTATTGATTACTTTTAAAGCATGAAACAGTCCAGACTCCAGCTACATTGGGTACCACAAAATGAACCACTGCCATGAACCTTTCATGATACGGTGCTTGAGTATTGATGCAGTATCACAAAAAACAATATTCAAGTGTATCAATATTTTCTTACACTGCTATATTGTACAGTAATTGAGTGGCAAAGATGAGTTGTAAAAAAAAGTAAAGTTTGACCCTGAATATATGATATTTAAAAAGACATGGACTCCAAAGTATTTCTTAGATTTGTCTCTGGTCTACAGCAGTCTGATCAATTTCTAATGACCCCCCTCCTATGCTACTGCTTCCTTATTGCCTTATTGAGCATAAAAGACATTGAACACATTAAACCTTTAGTCAGGTGGGAGACAGAATACAGAAATTTAACCAAAGGGAAACTTTTTGGATCCATCGACTGGATGTGTTGAAGGTCTCTCTGAGGTATAACTTCACATGTTTTCTGTAAAGATTTTTTTCTGTAATGATTTGTTATTTTCCTCTGTAGAGGCTTCCCTGTTTTTTTTGCCTCACAGCCTGTTTAAATTTATATATGGGCATTCAGCCTCCATTTCTAATGTATAAAAAACATTTATCTCATGTTATTTTGTTTTTCAGTTGTTCAACTTGTTATGTTATTGTCTAGGTAATGTGATTTCTTTCCATTGGCTGCTGCTACTAACTACATGTTGTTACATCTGTTTTTGTCTGTTCAAAGCCCTGGTCAAAACATTTTGGTATTTTAAATCATTTACCCATTACAATAAAGACTTTTCAGAGACTTCATTTACTACAATAAATAATTTCAAAAAATGAGCAAATCGTCACATTTAAGCAGCTGCAACAAGCAAATATTTGACATCGTTGCTTTAAGATGACTGAAACAATTATTTGATCATCAAAATACTTGGCAACTAATTATTTTTCTATCAACTAATCAGTTAATCGAGTAACTGTTGCAGCTCTGCCTTATCCAAAGAGCACCTGTATGTGATCACTAAAAAGACCCAGCAGCGCTTTGCACCATTATCTTCACCTCTGAAACACATCTTTGATATTTCTGTACTGACTTATCAGCAGACATACACACAGATACGTCTGTGATCAGCTGATACTGGCTGATAAAAATCTAAATCAAACTGGCTGAGATTCATGAGTTCTGCTTATAATTACAGGCTTTTAATTTCAGACGTCTGTGGTCTGATCAATGCATGTTGGCATATTACACAATATTATTTAAAATGTGCTCTCTTAGGATATTTATCAACAATCTTATTGATATTAGTCATTATAATTTGGTGCAAAAACTGAAGAAATGACATGAAAAGATGATGTGAGCCCACACTTTTGAACATTTTGCCTTGTCAACTGTTTATGTAACCCAAATAGATATTGATAGCAATACAGCTGCAATAATGAATCGATTATGAACTGATTATTAGTCCAACTATTTGATAATCAATTAATCATATTTTGTACGAAGAAAAAGAAAATTCTCTTCTTTCTGTTTCTTTAATTTGAATATTTTCCAGTTTCTTTTTGTGACAGTAAACTAAATGTATTTGGTTTGTGGAAAAAAACAAGACATTTGAAAACGTCATCTTGGGCTTTGGGAAACACTGATCAGCATTTTTCACCATTTTCTGGCTTTTTCTGACTAAACAACGAACCGATTAATCAAGAAAATAAATCGACAGATTAATCAACAATGAAGATAATAGTTAGTTGCAGCCCTGGATAGCAGTATGGTTTGTATTAGCACCGGTTCTCGACAACCATGCCTAATCATCCAAAAATAAAACTGCAAAGCCACAGAGTGAAGGAAGGGAGGTTAAAGAACTATAATAACATATAACACGTCTTCTTTCACTTTCCACTTGAACAAAACTCCTTTTAGATATTGTCAGAGTCACTGTGAGCGTTCAGCCCTGGTTAGACTCCGGCCGCCTCACACAACATGAGTCTAACCAGACTGGGCGACACCAAAACACGTTTGTAAAAAAAAAAACATCTTAGGAGCTTTAAACTGCAGTTGCCTGTCTTCATTATAGCTACAAGATAAGCTGGAGAGAATAGTAGCCATGATTGGAATTGGCATTAAAATCACGTAGCGTGACTGAGCTTGCTCCACTTTCCCTTCAACAGAAGGTATTGTTATTGTCGTTGTCTACTGTACAAGCCGAGTCAATTTCTCACTTGATCGAGCCTTTACAAAACTTATTTTCACAATCCTCCTGCCTGTGGTGTTGCTTACATCTCCTGTCAAACCATGGAAACACGTTTATTTTCCACAAACCCTCTAGCATCCCCTTCGACTGAAAGGCAGGTAATTAGGTTGTTAGATTCTACAAGCGAAACCAGTGTGCTGGCTCACCATAGACCAGTCTACAAACAAGTATTATATAAGCTCAGACACATTCAGCAGACCTCCACATGGCAGAGCCTTTGGAGTTTCACATAAGTTTTTCACTTCTGTGCTCAAGAGTGACAATTTATTAATTAGCTGCCAAAAACGTTGTTATACATCAAAGGATATGCGTCTGTGTTTTCTTGACACTGCTGAAAGGAGTATGTGTTTCAGCTGAATGTTAATGTTGCATTAGGTGTGGAAAAAAAAGACAAAAAATAAAACTTCATTTAGAGTGAGACTTCATTAGTCACACAGTGACAACAGATGCTCCACAACTTCTTCCCTCAAACATCTGCTGGGCGATGCCGGGCAACACTACAGTGGAAGCCGAGTCGTAACAAAGACGTGACAGCTTGCAAGACAATTGTGAGTTGGGTAAGCGTGCACGTGCAGGCTCTTTAAGGTTTTTAAAGACGGAACCGATCAGCTGCTACGAGCTGCAGCATCAATGATGATTAGGCAACAATGAGACAACAGCCAGAATGGAAGCGGGACACAAAATTAGCACCAGCCACATGCTGGTAGAATATGCAAGTGGCTGGAAGATTTGCTTCACTCACCAGCCAAAAAACAAAAGGTAATCTATTCCATTTGGCTGGTGGACAAAAAGGTTAATTTGCACCCCGCTTGGGAGCATCTGATTTTATACTTATGTTGCACTTCCTCCTGCAGCAGCTTCGTTTTAAAAGCATTTAAGTGGAGAAACATGAGGTGAATTTTATTATGAGTTAGTTACAGGAAATGCAATGTGCTTGTCAGCGAGATTAGAACTGACTACCACTGCTCATCAAAACTCTGTCTACTTCTCAGTGAGGTAACTAACTGAGCCCTGCTGTTCGACGAAGTGTAGTTGAGCTGGATCGATATATAAAAGCCAACTGATATTGTCTGGCTAGTGTTGGCCTATCACAACTATATTGTTATTGTCATATATGTTGTCCCGAATCTTTTTCTTTTTTCTGTTAGAGAACATAAGGCATATTGTTTTTACTTTTTAGCTTTATGGGTTCTAGTGTGCAGCATAAAATCAGATAAATTACTACCAATTACTGTCTGACTTCATTATTAAAAATAACAGTAGTTAGTTTGGCTGCACCAGCTGCCTTCTTCTACTCTTACCACATTTCACCAAATCAACCAGGACTGAAAGTTTAAGAGGGGGGTCGGTTATTCTTTGTTTTTTTAAGGTTTTTAGATCTTGCCAGAGTTTAGTCTGGACTTATTTTTTGCCAATATAGTTTTTAATATTCCAGACTTCAGGCTATATAGAACAACTACTGGACATATGTGTGACGTATCCATACCACGCTTAAATTGTGCCTTGTTTCATGTCATTTAACCACTAGAGTGCCAAGTTTACATACATTAGTCACCTATAATTGATCACACGGTAAAATATTAGACTGACTTTATGAATAGTTTCATCATGATGAGTCCACATGAGCACTCTCACTCGCTCGCTCTCTGTCTTTCTTTCTGCTGCGACTACGAGACTGCGTCACGTTTCTCTTGTCAGCTGGAAAGAGACATTTCTCACTGCAGAAATGGTGCTGTGTGACCGGAACCATACACTTTAGTGATGAATCGATCTTCAAGCACTTCACTTCAACAGATCATGCAAACTGTGAACTGCTTTTATTTCCTCACTTGGAGAAAAAGCAGAGTCTTTCTTGTGCGCCCCAAAGCTCTACACCCAAGTAATCCTCTCTTTGTCCTTTTTCCTCATCCAGACACCCAGGGGATTTGAACATATATAGCAAAACAAAAGTTGTAACTGCTAATTTAACATACCAGAATTAAATCCTGCAGCGCTCCTCTCAAGGCTGTATATAGTGCCACTCGACCAGACGAGCCAATTAATTCTTGCAAGTCACAGTTTAATTCAGCCCTATGTGCAGCGTGCAGCAAACATCGATATTAAATAAAAACATTCAGTTTTCTTTTAAATATACTATTTTATTTTTTATATTTATATGGTCTGCATGGGATATTTCTCACTGCACATTCTGGCTGTTTTTATTTTCATCTGCCAGACAATTACGAATTATGAAATACTGGCACAGCTTCCCTGTAGTGCTCCATATGCACTCCAGTACAAAACTTTAGCATCAAATCGTATTTTTCCAACCCCTTCTAAAAAAAAGTTTAACCACATGACCTGATGTAGATTCTTTCATGATGACACTGCTACAAATAAACCCCCCTAGGTTGAGAGAGGGGAGGGCATCTGTGCTATAACCTATGTCACTGTTTTTTTACTAAAGACTCACTGGGTGCTTCCATTTGAAAAGCTGGAAAACGCAGTGGGAGTCGCATTTAAGGATTGTAAGTTTAACAGTAGGAAATGTAATTATTCCAGCATAAAAAATTCAAAATTCCATTCCAAAAAGTTCAAGTTCAGGAAGAGCCTTTGTTGAATGAACAAAGCACAAATAATTCACCTCTGTATCTGCCTAAAAAGTTAGTTATTATCAACATAGCAAGTAACTCAAGCAAAGACATTATTTCCTCATAATGAAGACAACAGAAAGCTGTGTAACTAAATTAAAGTTACAAAATCTGAAGTGTCCTTTCCAAAATGTATGAGACAACGGTACCAAAGCACAGCAAGACAGCGAGAGAACATCCTCTAATTATAGAAGCAGGATGCTGTTGAGGAGCTCCTTTGGGCCCCGAGCTTTGTTAAATATGAGCAGAGCAGTACAGGCTGCAACTTAATCTTGATGAGATAAAACTAAAAGCAGTGGTGTAGGGGGAGCTTAAGTCATCATCACAGCAGTTATTAACCTGCCTTTAAATGCAGCTCCAACATCTATCAAAAGATTCATCACAAACGTGTACACACCTTAGGGTCTGCTAAAAGTAGAAAAATATTAACATGCTCATATAATAAAGATGGTGGTGACAGTTTTACTAACACCATTTTTATTATACTTCATTATATCAAAGAGCAATGCATCAGGGACTTAATTTCTCACCTCCTTTTAACCTGACATAATTGTACTGAAGCATCTCCTACCCTCTGAACTGAACTGAACTTAGCTTTATTAATGTGCTAACAATCTGATCCTAATTACTTTTAGGCTGAAATCTGACCACTTAGATGAAAACAGACACCTGTGATGCTGCATTGCATCAAATCTTCCAAGGATTTTATATTACTTTTTTATCTATATTTTGGTTGTACTTGGTACAGAAATATTTATATTTGCTATGATGTAATTAAATGCAACACAAGGTTTTGTTTTAAATGAAGCTCATATACTCCTCTCTCTCTGCAGCTTTCCCTGCAGAGCTGGTAGCTTCACATGAGATGTCATTTGCTTTATCTCCCAATTATAAAAAGGAAAAAAAAATGTTCACATAACAATAATATACACTTAGAAAATAACATTATTCCGGGTGTGTTCTAAAATTCTACAGTATATAATAAACTGAAACTTAACTATTACAGTGTTCTTCCTTTGGACTGCTGAATAATGATCTAAATACTTTACTTTTCAATGAGACAAAAAAACAAAAACAGAGCACTATCAATGGCTATCATTTGTCTTTACCTTGATAGTAGGCGGTGCAATGGCCAAGTATTTGTCTCCATTGTGGTAGGTGATGGACTCTTGTCCTATGATTATAGCGCCACCGAATGGCTCTGGCACTGAAATACAAGCACATAGGCAAGAGAGTCAGTGCTAAACCTGTACAATGTTGGACAGAAACAATCTGTATGTTCTAAATAGTAGAGCAAGTAGAACTGCAACTAAAATATCAATTATCTTTGTCTTGATTGTATTTTTAATTTCTTCCATTCATGTTGTACTACAGACTTCTCAATATGCATTATATGTTTTCTATTGTGGACAACTGCTATGCTGTGGCTTGAAATGTCTTTTAATTTGCCACTGTTCATTTCTGTCCGACAAGCTGCTGAAATGATCCAACCACAAGATATAGAGCCTGATTGCACGTCCACGCACTGTTGTCTCTACCAATTAATAACTCATATCATCTTATCTTATCTAATCCTATTAAAACTAAATATCAGGGCTTTATTCAGATATTTTACATCAAGAAAAACAATCTGATGGAAAAAGTATTTGCAGTGCTTCATTTTCTGTTCTAATTAATTGATTTATTTATCATTTCAGTCATGTATACAGTATAAGCTCTGATTACCTGGGATGACCATGGACGCTTCAGCCTCCACGTTCTCCTGTTTCCAGGGGCCCTTGTTGAACTCCTTCTCCCTCAGAGAAACCTCGTAGGTCTTCACATGACGTCCCTGAGGATCCTACAATCAACAAGAGGATAGCACGTTACATTTTTCAAAGAAATGTCTGGAATGAGAAAATACGACATTGGGTTAAGAAGTTTGAACAAAATTAAAATGTTCCCTGTGAAATTTTAGACCTCCAGTAGCTATAAAGGCATTCTTGCACGAGAGAGTCCCCGTCACGTGCACGCTTATGAGGACAAACATGCACATGCACGCAGATGATGCGCTACACAGTGCTACCAGTGGTGGTACGCTATTACACTTGTCACCGAGTGGCAGTCACAGGCCAAGATATGCTGCAATGCCCAACAAAAGCAGGGAACAGAGGACTAAAATGCACTGACATCTGTGGGACTCGATGCAAATCTTGGAGGAATGGGCACTTTAAACTTTGCTTCGGGTGGGATGAAAATTTTAGAAATCAGCTGCTCCTTTATCTGCGAGTCAATGATGACTGTCTTGACATTTTTATTGGTTTATTAAAAATAAACACCGCATGAACAGATCAGACATTACTCAAGTCCTCTTACATGACTGTGAACTACACTGAACCTGAGCACGTTCATTGGTGTTGTCATGGACACACATGCAAAGTACAGGGTCTCAAAATGACCAAACAGAACCATCATTTTGCCAAATTAACTACAAAAATCAGATGAAGGTCTTTAAATGCAGAGGAGAACCTAATTTCTCTGTGTTATTACCAACAGGCACATGCCAGTGGACTGCATTGGGACTGGGACCCAGTGCAGATCTCACAGGAGCAAACACTTTAATTTTAAGGAGTAGGTGGTCTGGAACACACACATTGCAGGAGCAGACGGTAATGGTCAAGAAATCCAGCAGGAGCAGACTGGAGTGGGATTAAGAAAACAGGTCCATGGAGGGCTCTAGCAGGTAAGAAGAGGACTGCAATCTAGTGAGCATGGATGTAAAGAACGCTGGATTTAAAGTATTTAGGAAGGAAATGCACTCGACTAGAGTTACACCTAACAATTATTTTTTAAACTATTAATCTATCAATTATTTTTTCAATTCATCTAACAATTATTTTTGTATCATTCAAAAATATAAACATTAATTTAGCCAAAATTCATACCAAAAACTTGTCTTATTAATATTTCAATATTTTATTCAATCATAAGCATGAAAAACAGACACATAAATAATAGTGGCATATTTCAAAAATAGTCTAATTTCCACCTTATTTAATAGACTCCATGTCAGATGCCTGATCAGAAAATGTTGGATCTCAAATTCAAAAGGAGGTATGATGCATATTAATTTAATAACTAATCACTGGAAACTCTTTACTGACCTGAAAAATCAGTATTTTGTTTTAAAACTTAGACTGATCATTACATGCAGTTATTTTATCACTAGAGTCATATGCAGGTAAGATGATCACTGGCAGTGTATTTTTGCATCAGTGTGGAGCAAAGAAAATACTTTTTGTTGTTTTTCTTGTGACTGAAATGCAGACAGTCTGTAACCTTATTTTTAGCCATTTCTGACTCATATGCAGCTGATAAAGTGAACAGAAAGTACAAAAACAGCCGACTAACACCATTAGATGACGTATGGTGTAAAGTTAACAGCAGCGGTGCAGACATCACTTTTAACACGGGGGTGATGAAGAAACTTCTAGAAGATCTAATTAAAGTGACGTACTAACAGAAACACATTTCACTTGTTGATAATCTATATCGTGTTATGAAACCATGCTCTGACTGGGCGCAGCAGTTCATAACAACGTGTCATTGCACGATATGCAAATTGACGTATTTTCGATGACATGAATTACATCAATGACAAACTGCCCCAGCACCGCACACAATATGTTTCTTTGACCCCAAGACATTTGTTTCTACTGCATGGTAAGGCTCAGCTGGACTCAACTCATTTTTGGCACCTTCCTTTTCACTTTCCACTGCAGATAATTCCCACTTAATTTAGGCAGGATTTTTACGGATTATGGATTCTTGATTCTCGGTATGTGGCTATTTGGGTTTGGGAAATTCTACCTCAGACGACGAGACAACTCCGGTTGCTCCATGTTGTACTGGTGATGATTCTCTCTATCAACCTTTTCGTATCCGCCCAGCTCGCTTGGAATCTCAACCGAGGTGACGCCAAAAAAAAGCACCAGGTACCACATACTATCCACAACTTTTGCCAAAGGAAAATTAAAAAAAAAAAAAGAGCAGCTCCAAGCAAGTTGAGTCAAGTAGAGACAAACCATGCAGTGTAAATGAGGCCAAGGATACACACAATGCATTTTGGTGAGTACAGCTGATCATTTACAAGAAAAAAAATCCCAAGGGGCCCCTTAAACTTCACTGTAAAACTGCTTTTTATCTGCTGTCACACAACAATACAATACAGAGTTGAGATAATAATTAAAAAAACGCACACAATAAATAAATACTAAAGTTATGAATGGATTTTTAATTAGAATATCAGTTCTTTTATGGCTGGGCAGCGTGAGCTAATATTTATATCATGGTATAACTTGGAATACAGATGGTAACAGTACTCATTGTATATTTGGATTTCTTACTGTACTTGTATTATTAGAACATATTATACCGTCCACCAAATTTGTATGTATTCATTTTCCAATACCCTAAAAATCCCTTCAATCAAGTGAACCCCAGGTTTTACTGTTACTGAAGCTGCTGGACAGCAGGAATTATTAGTATGACACATCAAAGGACATGACTGATTGATGTCTTATTTTTTATCCCCACCCACATTTTCAGGAACCCTGCCTGGTTAGAAGGCTATTCTTACCCTCCTTTAGGTTGGTTATTGAGGCTATTTTGCAAGATTATATGAATACAGGTGTGCCTTAAGATTTTGGCCTACTGTCTTACAGTAACCAGACACACTAGATGGTTTGTTACACAGATCCATCTGGGAAGTCATCCTTAGAAACTGTCTGGAAAAGGGCACGCACTTTCAAAAAACACTTTGCCGGTGACTGGATGAACCATCTGTCTATCACGTCTAACACAGGCTGACTTCAACCAATGAGATCTGAGCTGAAGCATCAAGAAAAGCCTTCAGTACCATTCTTTACTCTTCTTTCAATACTCTCAAAGTCTAATATAACTGATGCTATGGCAGTACCAATGCTAGCCTCTGTCATCACACCTAAAACCACGCCTGCAGCTGCCAGTAGTCCCTCCTAGGACACTGACTGGCTGCACCTCTTTCGGTGCGGACACAACTTGAAGCCTGGCAAGATGGATTCTTGCATGATGTCATGAACTTGCAAATCAAGCTGCCTCACAAGGTAACTCTTACAGTACCTGGTAGATGAAGCAGACGGTCGGGGCCTGGCAGCCATACAGGAAGTGAACATCGATGACCTGCAGTTCCTCCAGTCTGATGTTGAAGGCCTTGAGCTCCCGGTTGTCCCGGTCCAATGGGATCACCTTGAACAAACCGTCATACAGCCGCAGGCCAATCATACGGCATTCTGGGTCTACAATTCCGATAATACCAGTCTCTGAAGGGCGCCCAATACGATCCTGCAAAAAAAAAAGTATTTGGTTTAGAAAGTTGAAGGCCAGCAGTGTACTCTGGATGAAATTCAGGTTTAATGTGTTGTCAGACTGCTGTTGAATTCAGTATAGACAGTAACCTTGATGAGCTTTTATACTTAACACTGAAGAATTGCACAACCTTGCTGATATGAACCCTCTCAAAGAAAATAACCACACTAAAATGGTTGCCAATTGAAATCAGAGCACATTTTATTAACATTATTCATAATAGGACTGTTAAAACTTCTATCGAGAGTGAACTAGTGCATTTAATAAAGATTACTGAGAGGTCAAAGTACATAGTGTTCTTCATATGAACAAACACAAAACACTGAATCACCTGAAATACATATTTATTGAGTAGACATAACAACACAGTGAATTTCAAGAATAATTTTTGTACTGTCTCACCCACCTGGACGTTGCCATGGGCACGGGTGATGATATCAATGCTCTCCCCATTCTGTTTGTATTCTAGGATGCAGGCATTGTACTTGGATGTGAGAATGAACAGCAGGTCTTTGCTCTCACCCTGAACAAACAGAAAAAAAAAAGACACCAAAGTCATCAAAGACCAAACATGCAGGGGCCTGCTTCCATTTTAATGAAACCGGCTCAACACAACAGGCTGTGGCACTGCTGCTGATGAGCCATCTGATTTGCCACCACCAGCCTAATTAGTAGGGACAGACTTGACTAGTCTATGAATCTATTATAAAGTCAACAGCCACTGTTCTACTTTATTGAGACTCTTCAACTTATTCTTTTTCTTTCCCCTTAAGATTTATAATAACCACTAACATCTGGGATGTTTGTTTTTTTCCTTTTTAATGACGAAGAAACATTCTAATCAAAAACTTTAGTTTTCAGACAAAAATGTTACATGTTGGAAAAAACAAACATCAACTAGCTACAAAAGACCAAAAATATATTTTAGTCTATTTTTTTTACACTTGGAAAGAAATTGATGTACATTCCATTTCAAATAACAAGGTTTATTACAGAAATAACTATAAAAATTAGCAGAAGGTGTAACTACAAATACATAAAAACATCATGTAGATAAAGTAATTTATTTAGCAATAAATACTTATTCTAGCACTCTTTGCACTCTGTTTCCTCACACTATTGCACTCTTGACCTGAATACAGACATTATACAGTATACTGTTATCTATTCATTGTATTCAACTGAATACAGCACAAACAACAGGATTTTTAATGTTCAGCTTCCTTGTTTTTTGCACATATGTACTCATTTTGAGTTAATGCCTGCAACATGTTTCCAAAAAGTTGGGACAGGAGCAACAAAAGACAGGGAAAGCTGTGAAACGCTCAAAGGGGTATCCTCATAAGGGTCATTCACAAGCATGGATGGGGTGAGGTTCACCACCTTATGAAAAACTGTGTTGGCAAATAGTCCGAAACTTTAAGAACGACGTTTCTCAACACAAAACTATCTACAATCCATAATGTCACTAAAAGATTCAGATAATCCAGAGAAATCTCTTCATGTAACACTGAATGCCTGTGACCTGTGACTCCTCTGGCTACACTGCATTTAAAAAGGGCATCAAAAACCCACATAATTGTATAAATGATACTACATGGGGTTGGGAACATTTTGGAAAACCATTAACAGTAAACACAGCCTGTAACTGCATCTACAAATCACATTAAGACTCTACCGTGCAAAGAAAAAGACATATATCAACAACATCCAGAAATGCTGCTGACTTCTCTCAGGCCCGAGTTCATCTGAGATGGACTGAGAGAAAGTGAAAAAGTGTGCTGTGGTCTGACAAGGCCTTGTTTCACTTTGTTTTCATAACTCATGGATGTCGTGTCATCATATTTTTCTAAATTGTAAATTCATACGGAGGACATCAAAACTATGAAATATGGAATTCTACGGAGTCATGTAGTAAGCCAAAAATGTGAAAAGGCAAAATATGTTTCACAAATTAGATTCTTAAAAAGCAAAAAGGGCAATGTCCTCTGCATTTGCAATCAAAGATTTAATAACACTGTTCTTAAATCTTTGATTGGACGTGCAAAAGGCAGTGTGCAAGAGCCTTTTTTCTTTTTATTGTCAATCTATGGTCTACTCTTACACACCTGTTGACCTACAAGTGTGCAGAATTCTTTTGGTCTTTGATATTTAAGATTCTTCAAAGAAGCCACCTTTTGCTTTGATGACAGCTCTACACACTGTTGGTATAATCTGAACCATTTCTTATAAATAATAAAGAAAAAAAAGTGTGTCCAAACTTTCGACTGGCACTGTAGGTGTACACGTTTGGAAAAAAAGCTGAGTCTGGTTTCGATTCTGGTTTTGATATAATTATTTAGTGAGACTGACAAGTTGACCAGTTGTTCAAACAGCCAACAACACGTACCTTTGGCCTGAAGAGCTCCATGACAGCAATCTTTCCATACATGCCCACTTCTTTGACGGGCCGCAGCCCTTCTGCTGTGACCACATAGATCTCCAACCGTGTGTTTTTAGCTATGAGCAGATTGAGGTCCTCTGCAGAGGTGAAATGACCTGCAAACACACCAACATTAATGTATTAATGACATAGTCGTTTAGGTGACAGTAGCAAATAAATGATGATTAAGAAAGGTGAACAAATATCGGCAATGGGGCTGGAGAAAAATATGGACGACATAAAAACTAAAATAAATAATATTCTTGACCAAATGTTTTTATTGAGTGTGTTGCTTTATTTAGAGCATAATTACTGCTGTTTCTAAAAGACATTTAGACCAGGGTGGCTTATTCAGAATTAGAATTGGAATGATGTGAAAAACGAGAAGCAAAAAAAGTCCACTACAGAACTTAGCAGAATTTATTTATTTCATTTGTTGGTTATTTTTTGATGAATAACTGAAACAATTTATTATTGCCAAGGAAACTCATTTCATTCTGCTCTAACAGTCACATGAAATTAGAAACTTTCATCACAGTTATTACTGAAACAACTAGTTCATTAGTCAATTAGTTGGCAAACAGAATAACTGCATGGACTACTTAATCATTTAAATGTTTATTATATCTGCATCTGCAGAACAAACAGCTGCTGTAGTTAATAACCTCAGATCTAAGAAATATTATGATTTAGGAATATTGTGTTCTTATGAAGGAAATACATCTAACCTCACATATCTGTACTTTTTTTTTTTTTGCTACTTTGCACTTCTGAGCTGTTGGACTATTGACAGACACCATTTATACTGCTCACTACTTCATCACTACTCCATTGCTATTTTATTTCATCTATTCTTACCCTATTTATTGATTCCATGGCATTGCGTACGGAAGTTGCAGACAAAATCTTGTTTTACTAGCACAATGAGAAGGATATTCTATTATGTAAAACCATCCAAGATTTGCTTGTTGATAAAAAACCTCTTCATTCAATAATCTGTGTTTTTTGACTGTTGGTCAAACAAGGGCTGCATGAATATGATAAAAATATCATGTTGCCATAACTTCAGCAAATTTTGCAATTGCGATATGATTCATGATTAGTGGACATGATCTTTTTTGCATCACAATTTTCATTTTCATTGAAAAAAAATATTTAAAGGCATGATGATGTGACATGATGTTTTCCTACATCTGAAGAACAAGATTTGTGTACAAGGGCATTTCTGCAGCACCACTGTACTTCATTATGATGCTGTTTTGTCACACATTTTTCCTTTATGGGAATATTGCAGCTTCTGCAATCTGGATGTTGCGCTTGGCCATACTGTAGTTTTATTAATACTTTAAATTTATTGGGCAGCCCTAGGTTGAACATATATGATGGTTATTACTGAAACAACTTGTTGATTAATAAAGTAACTGGTCAACAGAAAATTTGTAGTGATTACTTAATCATGTAAGTGTTTATTAAGTGAGGAAAAGGCATTTGCTTAATATTAAAAATGTGTAAATTTACTGACTCTCCAGTTATAGACATTCAGTCATGAAAACCGTTCATCTCTATTTGAAATTTAAATCTACATCACCACAGTATGTTGTGAATTAGAATGAGAGCTAGCAGAGAAGCATTTTCATATAGATACGGGAATAAATAGGGACTGCAAGTCATGTTTTCTTAGTTAATGATCATATTATTACTTTTGGAGGAAATATTGCCAAAAGCAGAAGGGAGGTACGCAACGAAGTTAGAACAATCATTTCATGTGTATTTGTCAAATGTTAAGCTTAATGTAAAACAGCGGTAAAACGCGTTGAATGTGAATGGGGAATAATACTTATTATCACATAGTTCACGGGCTGCGCGATGACTGAATAACACCACCTAAATCTTGGTTTCACTATCTTTACGTATCCTGTATTTTGCGGCCCATATTAAATTAAACGACAACACCAGATATCTGCTATGAAGATCTTTGAGAAAACAGACTGCCAAAAATGCTCTGCCTGTGTGTTTAATGCAGTTTGCGGTAACTATGTGGTGATATGATCATGTTTGTTAGCAAGACGAAACGCATTTCAATCTGTGGTTACCAAACTAGGCACGACGTCGGCTAACGTTAAATGCAAAAGAAAATCCAACGACGGTTATGCGCGTTAGAACAGACACGACATAAACAGATAAGAGACGTTTGTGCCATGACTTGCATACAGAAGAGTGTGCTTCGTTTAGCAAGTAAACATTTGACTTAGCAAAACAAAAGCTAGCGGCTACCGCAGGCCCGTCTGCAGCACTTTACTTGCAGCGCGGGAGCTCAGCTAGCACGCAGGTGGCAAATGTTTTATTACTGCACAAAACAACACGGAGCGGAGGTTTACCTGTGATGCAGGCGTTCACTGCCGTTGGTTTCTGCGCTGTTACCACGTAGTTGTACGACATTTTTGACAACAACAAAAGACAAACACCAGAGTAGTGTTTTAATCTCACAAAACTGACAAAATCATTGATAATAAAACTCCCGGAAGTAGTTAGCGGAGCCGTTTAGGGATGGAGCGTAAGCAAGGTAACGGCGACTGAGTCTGCGCTGGAGCGCCCCCTGGTGTGGCGGAGGCTGGCCTACATGATGTGAGGCACATGGGGACGTTAGCCAGGATTAACCCTTTAGATTTTTTGTGCCAGGGAAGTTTTTCTCCTTTATCTCTTATGAAGAACTTCCACGTACAAAGGGACAGAAAAAAATGTTAAAAATTATAAAGTAAAATAGAAGATTAAAATTAATATAAATATAACATTTTACAACCTGTTTTAATTGCTTTTTGTTTGCTTGAATTTTTTACTAAAGACAACAAAGCATGACTTCCTACCTGCTGATTTACATTTATTGATATGGAATTACACCATTATCACAATTAGGTTAATCATGCATTGTGGGGTGCGCTAATATCAGTCAATAATTTATCAGTACCTATATTTATTTATTTATATTTGTTGAAATTATTGGTTGTCCTATCAATATAAGCCATGAGAAGCAGATGACCATCAGTAATCCGTATCGGCTGATAAAAATAAACTTTGAACTACTTTGAAATGCCAAAGGATTGACAAGGATTTACAAAACTATGCTAAATGTATATTGATTACATCTGTTGACTACAATCTTCTGACCAGCTACTAAAGCCCTGTAATGTTTGTAAACTAGAAATCTGCCTATACATTGTATGTATTACTATACATGCCTTATTATTTACTAAGTAATTCTTCTTTATTCTTCCACTGCAGGGAGGAAGACTCCAGCGGTGATGCATGGCGACATGGGCATGAGAGTTAGGTCAGTATGGTGCTCTCACAAATGTGGAATGGTTTGGAAAACACCAGGACTGCAGTGAATCTTGAAAACAACAGCAGAGGCAGAAAGAATTTCTTCAAAAAAATGTAGTGAAAATGAAAAACACTTCTAAAACAAATTGTCTCAAACCATCCAGTTACTGAAAGTAAAAAACAGACTCATCTGGCCTCTGTAGTGCCTGTTGGTCTTTATTTAGATCAGGGCTGCCCAAAGTGGGGCACTCAGACCAAAGTTGCAATCTGCTTTTATTTTTGGTACTATATTTTGATAATTATACTTCTGTGCTCTTACTTGAGTAAATATTCGAATACGAGATGTCTACTTGCAGAGTATTTCTGTTGTTGAACTGTTGTACTATATTATTACTTTTACTGAAGTAAAGACTACCACTGGGAAGAAATGTACTTAAAAGAATATGTTTCTGCCTTTGTAACAATAGAACTGACCACATATTAAAATTCTTGGTATTATTATGGAAATCCTCATATCCTAATCCTAGTGTCAATAAAGCCAAAAGCAATTGCTATCGTCAGAGTCTTTAAAAGACAATTAGTGACATATTTTCTTACTTCACTGAATATTATGAACAGCAGTTCTGCTAAAAAGCTATTATTACTTCATGAATTGAATATAGCTTGGCTATACAGAATCT
The DNA here is from genome assembly GCF_056507025.1 of Lutjanus erythropterus. NCBI lineage: Eukaryota > Metazoa > Chordata > Actinopteri > Lutjaniformes > Lutjanidae > Lutjanus > Lutjanus erythropterus. Next base: position 9,610,487 of record NC_139317.1, on the reverse strand, counting down.
GAAAAGATCTTTCTGAATATGTTCTCATCTAATAAAGGAAATTATTTTAACCAGCATCGCCTTGGGTGGTGAATAGAGAGCTGAAGGTCTTGAAATTCACTCATTATTCACTTCCATTCAAATTTCTCAAAAGTACAGGACATCACCACACTTAACAAAGACACACAAAAATCCCACAACTGAAATGACCAAATATGCACCAAATTTGGCAGAAAACGTTGTGTTTGTATGTGCAATTGAATCATATAACTCCCTCAGCTGACTGAGAAAAGAAGTTACACAACAGCCCACTATGAGCTGTTGCATCACCAGCAAAGTTTCCTGTGAGAGCAGTGACCCCTGCTGCCTCAGAACAACTATTACAGACAGACTGCAGGAGCACAGTGTCTAATATCCCTGAGTATCCTACAATGCAGGAGAAACGGCGCTAAATATTTGATGAATAAAGAATTAAATCAGTGACACAAATTTGTATTTCATACCATGCAGTGGTAACAACAACAATAAAAGCAGATGTATATATTATGTTATTCTGTTTGTTGTTATTTACTTTTATTTGTTGGAGTTATTTTGTTGTTTATTCGTTTATTTATTTATTTATTTGGGGACAATATATGTAGACATTGTTACATTTAAAAGCAAAATGCAATGTACATAGGACTTCCAGCTAATTTGCAGTCCTTGTCCCTGGTTAGGATTTTAAAGGATAAAACACAAGATACATCACTCTAAAACAGACATTGAAACTAACAATCAAATTGACAAACAGTAACACAAACAACGACTGAAAACAAAGAAACACTACAAACGTAACAGAGCCAACAAATGACTACTACACAATAAGTGAAACAACAATTACAGAATATCAAACTCTACTACAAACTTAAACAATGATTGAACACAAACACCCACTACAAACACTGACGACAGTTAAAAACAACAAACAGAAAAGAGAGTATACAAACTTGATTCACTTGATTTTCTAAGCTGTCTTTAAAATCCTCCCCTAAATTGCTTTTGAGTTATTACTGCTAGGTCAGTTCTGCAATTGATATTTCAGATTTTACTTGAACGCACCATCATGTGTAGCACCGTTGCCACGGAAACAGGATTTCGTGTATGCGACGTTAAAGCAAGTGACAACCACGGTTTAAAAAGTTAGCTAAAGATCGTTAATCTAGCATTTGTCTAACTAACATAATGGAGACAGCTGAAAACACGGAAGAAAAGAAGCTAAACATAAATATAACTGTCATCCATGGAAATAACCTGGTAAACTCATTCAACGTTAGTTAGTGTAACAGAAATCATCAACTTTAATACACATGCTAGCTAGAGCTAGGCTAGTTAACTGATGCTAACCAACGGGTAAAGCAACAGCCGATCCTTGCTGGAAGGATGTCTATGAACACTCAGTTTAGCTACCTTTTAAATTAGCTAGCTAAATAAACCAAAGAAAGACTGAAATATAAACATGCTTATTTGGTATAAACCACAAATCTTGTCATTTAATCATTATTTTCATTGTGTTTTTTTTCTGTGAAAATTAAAATTATGATGGAGCTGTAAATAGCAATTATAGACTTGTCTAAGAAAGCTAAGAAATTGGTTTGCTGATGTTTGACTCAGCTGTTGTTTTACTAAACTCTGTTTGTACAAGTGACGCATTTAAGATTTTACTTGAATTACTTGGTTGTGTAAAGCACTAGTCTCAAAAATCCTAATTAACTAGTACAACATTAAGGTAAATGCACCTCTGATCTTTCATCTGTGTCTTTGTAGGGCTTAAAGGGATAGTTCACCCAAAAAAATGTCACATGACATATACATGTTTTATTCGTTGGCATAACTAAAACAACTGAAGTTAATTGTTATGTTTAATGTATGGTTGCAAGGTATATAAAATGTGAGAAGATATTGAAAAATGTCCATTCCAGTTTCTTAAAGTCTTTAGATGTTTTATTTTGTCAGTCTTAAACCCAAATCTATTAAGTTTAATATCATATAAAACTGAGAAAGCAGTAAATCTCCACATATGAGAATCTGAAAACAGCCGTTTTATAGTTTAATAGTTTAATTCTTTTTTTTTTACCACTTGTTCAGTCGGGGAAATGAGTTGCTAAATTTACTAGACTGGCATGGCATTTTACTTGCCCCAGGCAAAGAGGGCAGTATTTACTCTTGAGCCCTGCTTTGCCAAATGAGAAAACTCAAAGTGAGTTGATGCATGTTTGCCCAGACTGTTCACTAGATATATATCAATTTACTTTTATACGTCTGTTTTATAATTTAGCAGCACACAGTATTCACATCAGAGTTATCAGGTCTCACTTCACATTCAGTTTTCACTTTTCAAAGACATCAAACCAGACAACTGATCAAAGAGCATCCCAGTGTAGCTTCAGGTCACACGAGGGTTTGGCAGCATAACAATTCCTGCTTTTGGCTTTGTGTTAAAGAGTTGTCACCAAAAATTGTTTGTTTGTTTTTTTACTTTAATGTAATCGAAACTTAATTGTGTAGTTTGATTTAAGCACCATATGAGGTTCAGGGGCAAATAGAAACCCTGACAGTGTTGGAACACTGGCTGAGGCTGAGAAGGTGTGTGGATGACAGTAGCCACATATTCTGTTTCTTCTCTTTTCAGCAAGGGAAAAAGGCAGACGGCCTCCAGAGTTTTGTGCAGGTCGGACTGGATGGAACAGTGCTGGGCGAGTCAGAGAATAAGCAGGCTGACCCCGTGAAGCAGTGTGTTGACTACGACTTCACCTGCAGCCTCCACTGCCCCAGAGACACGCAGTCTCTCAGTAACATCGCCCATAAACCAATCATACGTAAGCTGAGTTTGATCGTGTTGTCCTGTCTTCTGACATAACTGACAGTTGAGCTGACATTTGCTTTCACTCTATGTCTTCTTTTAACTTTGCCGCCGTTGTCTCCTTGATCACCACATTTAGCTTAGCTTATGTCCAAGTCATGGGAGCATGGAGTTACTTAAATGTAGAAAATGTTTCATATCATTGCAGCTTGTAAGCTCAGATATGAACAAGTTCTAATATTTTTACTACGCTGAGAGCGGTGCCCTAAATTCTAATGAGCTCCAAGTTGGACCTTAATTACTTCATATTTATACCAACAGTAGATTTAACACTTACACTGGTCATTGACAATTATAACTAACTGACAAAACAAGTCAGCTCCAAGAAAATCCCAGTTACCTTATTTTCAGAAGAACTAGCTTAGCTGTGAAAAATAGCCTTCAGCCTTGCACATTTTGCTGCAGTTTTTTTTATCACTTGATGGTGATATTGATGACAGCAGAATTGGTAGTTTTGTCAGTCATCCAAGTCATATTCTGTGCCGACATCCTGCCTTGACACAGCAGGTCTAGTCCCTATGATTCACTGCCAAAAATCGAGTTTAGTGACAAATCTACTGCAGCTTAAACCAAAATAATTACCACTAATCATTATAATAACACTGGTGGTAATTTGCTTTCATTCAGCAGTTTTCATGGTGGTCTGTGCAGCCCTGAGTTTTCACAGCACCGTTTGGTGTAAATGGTTTTGTTGTTGTCAGTGACGGTGACAGAGGTCCTGCCTGAGGAGAAGAAAGTTGAGGCGAGGACAGCGGTGCTGGGCCAAGCTGTGGTCGACCTGCTGCCACTGCTCCAAGGTAGAGCCGTACCTGTTAGAAATGATGTATTTTTATGTTGTACTGTAATAAAACAACCCAAGGTTTGACTCCACAAGTGTCAGGTACTTTATATTTCCTTTCACTTTCACTGTCAGGATGATTTTGTTTTCTGACTTCAGGTGAGTGCAGCTTCTCGTCCACAGTCCCACTGCATCCAGTGACCAGTTCCCCAGTCAAGGACTCCAGAGGCAAGGTCAGTTAGTTAATGTCTCGACAATAATATCACTCAGTTATTGTTAGGGACATGGTCATATGTAGCTACAGAGAGGCTGCATCCTCTGTCTTTTTACAGTTTACATATGCGCTGAAGTACAATTTATAGTTTATAGCAGAGATGTACACATGACATGCATTACTCCAAGTTATGTGTTGATAAAAGATCCTTGTACGTACTTGAGTTACTCACTAATGAGACTTTTAATGGCTTTCATACTATTCTTATATATAAAAAGAAAAACTGATAACACCTGACAAATGATGTTATCTTTCCAACCATTTTTGTTGAGTTCTACCTCTGCATTTGTCTGCTTGATTTATGCATTCTGGCTCAAAGGAATTTAGGCTACAGTGAAGGCTGAATTACCAACGAGGCAAAATGTGTTTTTTGGTAACTTAATTAATTGTAATTGTCTTTAAGGAATTTGATAATTGAAGATTCCTTCTGCTGGAAAGGAATTTAAGACTATTTTTGCTCCTATCTGAGGTTATATTTTTGGGAAAAATAAATAAAAAAAATATTAATACATAACATTAATCAAAATTAATATATGCCATTATGGAAGATTTTTGCAGTATCTCCCACTCCTAGTATAGCTCATGCAGAGAGCTAGTGGATGGTGGGTTTTTTTCTCAGTCAGTGAATATTTTACAGTCACAGAACAGCCGGAATGTGGAGTCACCAGTTAGGGCCAGACGGAAGTCGGAGGCAAGCCAAGTGTGGAGGAAGGTAATTCCATCTGAACTCACTGGAACGGTTATAGTTTGGGAGAATATCAAACCTCCAGCATTTCACCAAGAGACACCTCTTAGTATCATATGGAAAAGCATCACCATGTCAAAGGCCCTACTCACACTTGATCACAGTAGGCTGCAGTTCAGGTGTTTAAAACATCTCTGCCTATACTACATCATTATTACACAAATACATTGTGTTATTTGGTATTTGTCTTATCGTGTTCTGGAAACAGTGGCAGTTTTTTTTATACTTGTTAGTTGTTAGGTGGATGGAGGTAAATTAGCACAAGTGACCTATTAGAGCCAGGGCAGTGCTTCACTCCACATCACTGATCCTTCAGTATATGCTTACACTTTCCTGGTACAGGTGGCACAGAGTAACTGTCAACTGTCATCATTAGAAATACTAAGCAATCAATGGATCTGCATGGTGTAAACTGTGCTCCAGCACAAAGTGCTACATGGAGGAGGATTTGACTCAAGAGCAGGAAGAAAAAGTATCACGTGACAGGGATGCTTGATGAATATGATGTGTGATTGTTTGCAAGAAAATGCTTAATTACTTAGTCGTTAAATATATTTAATTGGTGATAATGATATTCTGAGAGGTTTTTGTCTCCTCTTTTTTTATTCATCAGAACTTTTTTTTTTCAACAAAAAGCTGTTGATAAAGCACAAGATAAGAATCATTATAATCTTGACACATTTCAGACTGAACTTCTTGTGTACAAGATGAATAATAGATAATAGAACTGTTTAAATAAGCCATTTTAGAAACAAATTCCTTATTTAGGTTACTTTTAAGACGTTACCACCAGGCTTGGTTGTACCAACATGGATTAACTTTTAAACCCAATTAAATCATGGTTTAACTTTAAATTATGTTGCACCAAACTCTTAAACTAATTTAAAATTAAGGAAGATTACATTTAAATCACTCCTTAAACCTCAGTTTAGTTTTTACAAATGAATTCTGTTGCACCAACACTGTAAACAAACTTCAATTTTAAATGTTATCCAGTATTAACTTTTAACTTACACTTGATGAGGTTTTATTTTAGAAACTATTAACTTTAGCTAGCTAGCAATGTAACAATGTAATTTATTTATTTATTTTACTTTTTAGCTAAACAACATAACATGCTACATACATTTCACTTTTTGATAACTAGCAAACAATAAAAAAACATTACACGTTTTATTTTAATTTGGGTAAGCAAGTATTTCCATATTTATTAAACGTTATTTCATTTCTGTTTAAATCATTTAACTTCCTGGACTGAGATTAGTTTTTAATTGTTTTGCTGAAGTCTGATTAGAACTCCTCCTGGATTAAATTAATCTTTGATGATGCAACCCAGTCCTGTTATTTAAGGTCAGCTTTTTTCATATGTCCCGGCTAAATGTTTCATCAATCTCTGCAGAAAATCATGAACATTTATTGCATTTATTACTAGAAGCCCGTACTGACTTGATATTTTCTCATTATCACTTAAAACCTCCGCAGGAAACATCTGGCACATTTTGTAGCCTTTAACTTTATAATGACATTTGCAGAAAATATAATCTGATATGGTATAATAAATTAAACATGGCTCATGATTGAACTCCCTTCAGCAGTCAACCCTGGATGTGTGTGTCAGTGTGTTGGATCCACTGCTGTCTGAGGCTGAACTCTCAGCCTCCAACCTGCTGAAGATAACCGTGGAGACAGCCTACTCCGTCCCTGAGTCATGGACGCTGCCGTCTGGCCCTGCCTCCTGCACATACACTGCTGCCCTGGAGGTCCCACTCACTGCAGAGGTGAGTATCACATGGCGCTTCACATGCAACTTCTGATGTCATATAACATTTCGTTTTACCATTTAAGGGAAGCGTAGAGCTCACAAGTAAAAATGTAAAGACATTTTAGACCTTCATGATCTGAGATTGTCATGCTGTACAATGAAGCAAGATCAGACAGAAGATTCAGACCAACTTAAAATCTGAGTATTTCCAGGGTGAAGGATTTTAACTAACTGTACTATTCCTCTGATTACCAGAAAGATCAGGTGCTGGTGTTCTGTGAAGGGGAGCTGAAGGCGGGGGGGCAGAGGGAGGAAAAGGGCCGACAGAGGAAGAGGCCCCATCAGGCCCTGCTGGTCCCAGCCAACCACTTCCTGCCTGGTGCATTTTTCCAGGCAGAGCCCATCAAACAGGAGGATGGCGAGCTGACCGGCTTAGAGGTAACTGTAAATGTGACCTTCACCTGCTGCCTATTGTGTTGGCTGGAGTGTTTCAGTGCATTGCAGTATGGTACATAACTGTCACCAACTGTTAATATATAGAATTGCCTGAAAGTGAGGGATGGAAAACATGACAGCTCTCCAAAAATGAAACCAAAACATCTTGATTGCCCCTTGGTGGCTGGCTGCAGTATAGGTCATAAATCCCGCCCCCTCCATGTTAGCAGATGGGACATGGGCTGAACTGAAAAATAAGTATAAATCAAATAAATTTTCCCAAAAATGATTTCTGTCATTTTAAGCAGTTCTTATCACACTGGTGTTTGTTCAAGTGTTCATTTTCCTAAAACTTTTGGTTTTAATTAGTTACTTGATGTTATAAAAAATAATTGACAGCTAAGCTTTGCTCACCATTTTGCACAGACTCTCGCTCCAGATTATGTCACCAGCACAAGATGGCAGCACTCGTGTCCGGGAAAGTTTGGATCCAGTTTATACAGTGGGAGTAATTGAAGCCACGTCATCTATTTTAATTTATGTCAGTGTGGTTTATTTGATAGACATTCTGAATAGACAGAATTTTAAAACCTCGCCATGCGGTAACCACCCTACTTGCAAGAGTGTTCCCCTGTAAAGCAAAGTGATATTAAAAGCACATGCTGCGGTCCAAGGCTATGATGACAGGCATGTACTTTGTTGAACATCATAGTATTGATACAACCCACCCAAAAGTCCATGACACATACACCTCCATCCTGTAAATAATTCCCCCAAAACATAAGCTTTAGATCATTAGTTCCACAATTTGATGTTGAAGGAGAGTGTATTGTTTTTCCTTGTATGTGGATTGTGTCACGTTGTACAGTTCTGGGTATTCAGAGATCAGTGTTATCATCTCCTCCATATTTGCTTCCCTCTGATCTGTGAGACCTGCTATTTCTGCGATACCCACCCCCTTTTATTTGATTGGCCAATGGCAGGCGGTTACCACCAGAGGTTAAGCAAGGCAGTCTCTGAGCAAAATCTATGCACATTCACATGGGTGGCAACTGCTTCTTACCCCATACCGCCGTGAAACATTCCACTCTACCACTTTCCTTCATTAAAATGGCTGGAGGTGGTGAGTTACTGCACAACTGTGTGAAAAGGCTAGTAGATAGTGAGTAATGACATGAGAGTTTAAGGTGCCTTAACATTAAAACTAAGAAAAGCAAATTGACCATAGTAGCATATCTACAACTGTAGAATACTGTAACATAAAATAATACCTGGAGGCAGGCTGAGTTGCACCGTGAGTTACGGGGCTGAAGTAACAAGACTGAAGGTCTAAATGTTCCTATAGGATCAAGAGTTTCGCAACGAGGCAGAGACCACAAAGAACAGGGTGAGCTGGGACACAGAGATGTGCTGCTTCCTGGATGCAGGAGGGACCACCAGGTCAGACACACACACACAGACACACACACACACACACACACACACACACACACACACACACACACACACACACACACACACACACACACACACACACACTCCTCCTGTCTGACCATCATGCTGCCTGTTAGCCATGACTTTAAGAGATTACTCTAGCAGGGGAAAGTCAGTCATCATTTTCTTGGGGCTATGTCTGAACTTTTCTACAAAATAACCACATTTCAGGATTGTAGCAGAGTGCACTTGAAAACTTGGTTCCCTTATTCAGTGCATTTTAGGCCAAATGGAAAGGAAATCAGGAAGTCACGGAAAAGTTGTTTGATCTTTGTAGTGATTTTGCCTCAGGGCCATGCAGTGAAGCTGGGATTCTTGATCTGTGTAACTGAAGTTAACAGGTTTAACGCTTAGAATAAAAATCCAATCCCTGTGAAGAAAACTGGTCTCTACAGCGGCAAATAATGGTTTTGAAAAAATAAGCAAAAAAAAAAAAGACAGAGAAAATAAACATAAATAGAGATGCACCTAAATCCAAATACATAATTCGAGAAAGCACAAATAATGTGATGGAAACAGATATATCTTCTACCTGAAGTTGCTTGATATATATACATCTTATTCCTCAATTTCTCCAGCTAAAGGGGTGGTAGTGAGGTTCAGAGAGATGAGAGAGAGATGAGTGTGGTATGAGGATGTGGAAATATATTTCATGATTAATTTTATGCCAATATTAAATCAACTTGATGCTTTGAAAGCACAGCAGAGAGAGATTCATTGCTGGTGAGTATTAGGCTAGAAAATACATTTGACTGAATTTAACGTGACTTCTGGTAAAATCGCGCCCACTTCCTGTCATCTATCCAAAGACAGAGACAGACACCGAGAATTTTGTTGGTTGAACAGATACAGTTACAGATAATGATATCTCTGTGCCTCTTACATATAAGACAAACAGCAGAAAGATACAGAAAAAGATATGAAAACATGTATCACTGCTGACTGTAACTTCAGGCTGCAGCAGAAGATCACTGAGAGCAGACTCTGGCCGGTGGAGATTATGAAGTCGTCAGCTCCGCTGGCAAAGGCAGCAGAAACCAAGCAGGTGAGATGGCTTTCATATCAAATGATAGATTCAGAGAAGAACAATTTTCCGGTCTCATGTGTAAGCTTTATTGACCTTGCAATGTTGCAGTAGCTCTCTACCCTGAACCGTGTGTGTGTGTGTGTGTGTGTGTGTGTGTGTGTGTAGCTTGCTGAGGAGAAGCCAGAGATCCCCTTCCATGGCGTGGCGTTTGTGGACATGGGACGGCTGCTGTATCCAGGAGTCAGCCGCATCCGAGGAGCATACAGAATTCAGCCCTTCTCTGAGGCTGAGTTGCTGAAAAAGGCCAGATAAACACACATCAAGCTTATTTGCTTTAATTTCTGTTAATTTATTTATAGTGCTTGCTCAGGGTCTGTGTTTACTGGATCAAACATTGTATAATGACTACCAGGAATGACTCGGACACTCAAATGTTGTTTGCTTTCTTGAGTGATCAATATTGATTTCATCTTGGTGTCATAGGCTGTATGCTGCACAGGCCTGCTGTGTCATGTGTGATATATGCAGTTGTAAATAAATACTTCACTCAAAATAGTCTACTAAAGAACCCTAATACTGATCCCATGATATGCCAGGGCAATAAATCTATTAAATCTATTAAATGCGTGTCTTGATACATGAAGCGGCTAAATAGTAGATAGGGGGTGAAATTCAGAATAAAAAAGTTAAATTTAACATTTTTTTTTCTCCTGGTCTCTACTAAAATTAGTTAATTAAAAAAAAGATTATTGTCATTTACAATTCAAATGAAACATCTATTTTTCAGCCATATTGCCGAGCCCTATCCCATGATGCATGTACTGATATGCTTCTGTTAAAGGGAGTTTGTCATTGATCATGTACTTACAGGCCAAGCGGAGTGTCAGTGTGTTAAAGGAGCAGGCCAAGGCTGCTGCTAACCTGGCCAAAGCTCGTGCTGGCTCTGCAGACTCTAACAAGGGTAAGACAGGGAAGGTCTTGGACGGAAGCATCAAGGGAACCAAGGATTCCAAGGAGCCAGCCAAAAAGGTCAGCAAGGTCCTGATGGGCAGAAGAGACTTTTTACATTTTATATGAAAGTTTAATTAGCAGGATTTCCAGTCGTTGGAAAATCAGATAACACAAATACTTTAAATCAAGTCCTTAAAGGTTTTTGAAGCAAAACCCAGTGGTTCATTTTTTTATCCCTCAAACAAAAAGATTTCACCAGGATTTCAGCAGTAAAAAAGCAACTTCAGTTTTTAAGTTTGACCAAACTGTAACTTCGGAATTCTCAGCCTGTATTTGTACGCTGATGTAACCTCTTTTCATTATTTCAGCAACCTGGTAATCACAGCCGGATTGCTGCAACTGGCAGCGCAACTGACAGCCTGAACGAAACTGAGCCGTCACATGTCAATACGGAGGGAAATGTAAGCTTCCACTAAATAGCAACACAACTCTGTGCAGTGTTAGTGCACTCATAAACACAAGAGATATAATTTATTGTAGCTGAAATGACAGTTTCAACAGATGCAGTAAGAGCAGCAGCAACATCCTCCTACTCGTACATCATAAATACTGTAATGTTCTGTAAACCTATGTCGAGTTTACATGCTTGTTGTTATGCAATATTCTTCAGCATGTTAACACCTAATTCCCAATAATGACAGATGTATGTGGAGGCCAGAACTTACATCATCATCGAGATAGCCTTGGAGAAACCGCTGGTACCCAAAACATCTCCAGAGGAGCTGGCCAGAAGGTAAAGTGTCTTATAAATCTTCTAATTAACTGAGTTTGACCTGCTTCTATTGGTCACACTGTCCTGCTGGATTGAGGCCCTGAGCTATCAGAACGTGTGGGCTGTTCACTTCTGAGATCAGGTGGTTATTAAAATGAAACTGTATTTTAAAGGTCCCAGTGCTAATAGTAACAGATTTACACCCAGTTTCATAAAACCCAGTTTTATAATTCTGTTGACTGCAACATCATGTTTTTTAAGCCATTTTCATATTGAGTCATTTCTTCTTTATTTCAGTGGCAGAAATATTCTCGGGCAGCACTTATTATTTTTTCCTTTCCTCTGCTTTAGCAGGTCTCTTAATTCCACTACAGACACTGTTTAAATTATAGACTTTCCTTTATGGATCTCTAAAAGCACTTCAGTCTCCCAAAAATTCTTAATTTTAATCTTCATGAATAAACACTTCCTGACATATGGGGCAGGATAGATAGCCTTATATGGTATTATTTGGATGTTTATAAGATAATTTCTAAGTCTGCATTTATCTAATGTTAGGAGTGCTTGCTGAATCTGACGTGGCACACTCGTAAGAGACGAAAAAAGAAAGAGACAAGACAAGAATACACAAATGTTTTTACATGAGGCCTAATGCAGTGACATGTGTCTCTATTTACTGCAGGGTGAAGGAGTTGATCCCACCCAGACCTCCACTTCCAGCGGGCCCTAGCAGAGCAGAAAGAGTAAAACACAGACGGAGTTATATACAGTTCACACGGACACAGATATATACTGAGAAAATGAATCACACAAGTTGCTTATTTGCTGAATTCTCTCCGTGGTCGTGTGCTCCTGCAGGCAGTGCTGGACTTCCACAGGCAGGTGGGCAACGTGGTGACCCATGTTTCGGAGCAGTACAAGGAACTGTTTGGAGCAAAATGCAAGCCATCAGAAGACTGCAGCCGGGAGCAAATTAAGGTTGAGCTAATGGGAACTCTTAATGACTCTGGGAGATACCTCGCCTTCAAGGAACAGATGAAGGTCAGAACGACAGCGCATATCCCTGATGGATGGATAAAATTTACAGGAACCCTGAAACTGGTTCTCTGGAAAGGATCTGTAGACCATTAGGTTTTTCTCCTAGTGGTGGTTCTGTCACTATTTCACCTCATAAGTGATGTTTGTGGGTGTGTTTTTTTTTTCCTGGTGTGTAGCATGCAGTGGTGAGGATTGTACGTGACAAAATGCAGCAGACAGAGCCACTCTCTGACTCCCAGAAGCTAAAGACTTTTGTCAGTAAGCTCTATGTTTACCTGGTGGACGAGATGCACATAGCTCTCAACAAGGTAACACACACACACACACACACACACACACACACACACACACGTATGTATTTATATGCTGCATATTTATGTTAATTTTTATCCTCCTCACCAGATTTATTCAGGTGGCGTTGATGACAACTCTCCGGATGAGATCCAGTTGAGTTCTGCTCAGCTCAGACATTTTGCCAGAGAGGCTCAGCTTACTGGGGATTATCAGCAGGCTGTTCACTACTACCAAGAGGTAAAATAACAAGCACGCCTCTCCTTATAGTTCTGCTCTTTGCTTAAAATAAGTGAGGAAAAGAACTTGCTGGAACACCTCAGTTTGTTTATTAGTCATAACTACACTGATTTATATTAATAAAATAGAGCAGACAATTAATTATAGATGTCAATCTATTCCCCCTTTTCAGACACATAAATCTCAGTGTTTGTCTTTGATGGATTTATTGGTGTCACAATTATGCCTCAATGCATGCGAGGCCTTCTAGATTTTAAGTGGATGGCAGAAAACTTTTTATAAAGGACCAGTATGTATCATCTAGTGGCATTTAGTGGTGAGCTAGACCTTGTCTCTTCCTCCCCTTTTAAGTGTATACTTGAACCTCCGATGGTCACAAAACTTGCAAAAAACAGAAAAGGCCCAGACGACAGCCTGTGTTTGGTTTGTCTGTTCTGGGCTACTGTAGAAACAAGGCAGTGCAACATAGCAGCCTCTGTGGAAGAGGACCCTCACTCTCCATAGATAAAAATGACTTATTCTAAGGTAACATCATTCATCGTTCATTTAGACTTTAGATTATTATTACGATATAAACTTAAAAATATCTCACAGGATAAGGGCATTTTTAAGACCTGAACACAAGCTATAGTCAGCCCTCACAGTCTGCTTATGTGTGCAGTGTATCAGTTGTTTCATGCTTTTACTGGTGTGCATTGAAGATAATATGAAATATCCGTAAAATATGTCACTCAGTAAGGGGTCGTCAGTTAAGGAAAAAGATCAGGAATCACCATCTTAATGTACACACTAGCTTCTGTCCGTCTGTTAGCGTTGAAGTACATCAGGGGTTTTCATGGTTTGTTGCTTCAGGTGGCCACAGATCATGTTGCAGTAGTAATGAATTATAATCTCAGTGAAGATACAGTAATGACTCTGGCTGGTAAAATAACCTTAGTGATGACTGAATTGTGCTTTTTTTTTTGTCTGCAGCTGGTGGTGAGGCACCCCACTGAACCCTCCCACAAATTTGAATGGGGAAGCCTCTACATGCTGACTGGGGACTACATGAAAGCTAAAGAGTGTTTCCATGATGCTGTTTCCATCCAGCAGACACACCAACCCAGGTAAGAAAGGTGGCAGTAACTTTACTTCCTCCCTGTGTAACAGGCAGTCAAGACCTGTGTGTCTCTCTCCTTTTGTCTCTCTAGCCTGATGATGTGTGGGGTCCTGGCGGTGATGTTTGAGCATTACAAGGAGGCCCAGCTCTTCCTGGAGCGAGCCACCAGCATAGACCCGTCCAGTGTGGTGGCCTGGACGCTGCTGGGTGAGATGAAAGTCTGTATTCTTACTCACTGCAGACAAATACAGACTGCTACTAGCAACACTATTTTGTCAGATATTAGCCAGTCACTATGATGGGGGCTCATGTGAGGCTACAGTTACACAAGGCAATTTGAATAATATGTTTTATGTTTACTTTATATCAGGCTCTGCTCAGACTGCCAGCCCAAATCCATTCCTTGGCATATCCAGATTGTGTCCAGATTGAGTCCCCTAAAAGTCAAAAATTCAAATCATCGTCAGAGACTCCATCAGTCAACCGAGATTCTTCATGTCTAGCATTTGTTTTTGTTTCTGTTTCTTTTTTTTCAGTCAGTGTGCATTTTAATAACATGTTTAAACAGACAGGAGCATACAAAAATGTAGAAGGACAAAATTTCAATGAGAAATTATAAATAAGGTGAAGGATAAATATATTTTTCTATTAGATGGTGCACTTGTTGAAAAATCCACATATCAACACGCACTGATGAGAGAAGGTAAAAGTAGTGGTTGGTAAACAAGTGTCAGATCTTGTTTTGTAGTCTTTAAAATTCTGTTTCAAAGCGTTTTTCAAAACTAAATGAGGAAAATTGAAAGAAAGTACCTCATCACGAAAAAACAGGTATTTCTTTCACAAAAAAATGGTAAATATCAGAGATATAAATCAGCACAGATATCGGCATTTAGAAGAATATTCACATCAGCCCTCATAAACTCTGACCCTAAATGACCCTGGAGAGATGCATGCTGGGAAACGTGTTGTCATTGTCAATTCTCGTTTTCTGGGTCTGCTGCCCAGGTTTGTTCCATGAGAGCCAGAACGAATCCATGCTGGCTGAGAGGGCTTTTGTGGAGGCCAGAGAGCAGCTGAGGGCAAAAGAAGCAAAGCAGCAAACACAGAGGGAGGAGCAGAAGAAGAGAGGCAGGGGAAAAGACAAGGAGGAGAGAAATAAGAAGGAGAAAGACCAGCCCGAGGAAGAGCAGATGGCCACGCCTGCATGTCAGTCTCCCTCTGTTAAGCAAGGTGAGATGTAGTGAGAGTAAAAGCAGCCAGAGAGGAAGAGTGTACTGTCTCTTCATCTTCATTCCTCTCGACACATGAGGGGCAACTAGGCAGCTGACAAATGGATAAACATTCTTGGAGAGAAAAGAAGAAATACTAGAAGCGACTCTGGTGTCATATGTTTGGCAATGGCAACTGAGAAAGGTTAATCTGAGGTTTGGTTTGTTCCAGTTTTCCAGTGTTCTAATGGATCCACAGTGTTAATGTATGCTAATCGTTCATTTATCAGGACAGAAAACATAACGTAGATAAAAATGTTGCTATACAGCATAGTCTCACATAGGGAACACCAATTTACGTACAGTTCAAATGCATTTAATTGGCAAGAGTCACTTAAAAATAAGTCTTGTCTTATCTCTTCTGTCTGTCATACGCACATTGATGCTCCCAGTGCACTTCAGCCTGAAAGCCTGCGGCACTAAATATGTGTTCCCTTAGCAGCCAATTCTGCCTGACAGTGTTACCGTCATTTTCTCCTAGGGCCACAGTGTGGAGACCAAGAATCAGGGACACAAGAAAAGCCTCCAGCACAAAGTGTCAGCTCCAGCAAACTCTCCTCCAACATTTACACAGAGACGATTCAATTCCTGCTGCAGAACGCTGCCCTGCAGGTAAAAACACACACGGTGGCTGATCAGACAGTTGGACAAATATGCTTGAAAACAACCTACAATTTACAATACCACAAATAGTATACTTTTGTGTGTGTGTGTGAGTTTACAGTGTTAGGGGCCCAAAGTGATTTATGAACATTGTTGATGCTCTAACATCTGGAAAATGACAGCTGGCCATGGAAAAGCCACATATTATGGAAATCTGTTGTGGAAAAAGAAGTATTTGGTTTCTCAAATCTCAGATGTCAGAAGATTTTTGAACACAGCAACATGGATGCATGTTAAAATGAACACTGATTACCTTCAATGTCTAAAGCTAAAAACTGAAATTGTCAGCAGCAAAAACTAAAACAAGGTGTGAAAAAACACATGTCAACTGAAATAAAAATAAAAAACTAACTTAAACAATATTGTACACTAAAAAAAACAGAAAATGTCTTTAGTTTTAGTACTTTATTATAATCTCAACTTCTTAAATCTTGTCCCCCAATATTATAATGATAGCAACAAAATTAATACCAAAACTAATAAAAACTAAAACAGTAACTAAAACCTTAAGTTTTTAAACAATAAAAACTAAACTGAAATGAGCAACTAAACCAAATTGAACAGTTAAAAGTGACATAAAAACTAATGAAAAATACAAAACTCTAATAACTCTGGTCAGCAGTAAAGTTTTAACAAGAGTTAAGCAAACAAAAGTCCATGCTGTGGTTGGTAACATTTATCAGCAGTCACTGTTTTCCCGTCATCAGATGGTGGAGCTTACTCTGGCCCAGGAGCTGCTGTGGTCAGACGGTGGTCACAGTGTCTCCTATCTTCTTCATCTGGCCCAGTTGCAGCTGCTCAGAGCCGACTTCTGCAGTGCTGCCAACAGCCTCAAGGAGGCGCTGATTCAGGGCAACCAGGTACGCACACACTGCCTGCTGGCTGCCACACTGAGTAAAGACTGGGTGGAAAATGTGACATGATGGTTCACTGCCTCTGCACTTCTGTGTTAGTCTGAGCTGTTAAAGTCCACAGTCTGTAATTTATCACATTTAAATTAAGTAAAGATTCACATTCAGTTTTGAATATCTTTACGTCTTTTATCTCATTCTTATTTTCATGCAGAAAAATAGAATTGACATAACTTTGAACATATTACGTATTTACTGAAATTATGAAGTAAAGTTTGGATGGTGTTTGCCTACATGGTATTTTTTGCCACACAATCTCTATTAAATATTATTTTACCTTTACTGAGGAAGTAGGACATAAGAGTTCCTAGTTTCTGCAACATTATTAAAGTTATCTGTCTAACAGCTGACTTAGTACATTCTTTATTCATTCTTTATTGCCTTTAACTACTTCATCAATATGTAGGGGACGATTCCTCCTTGTTGCCTTGAAATTATCCTGCTGAAATATTAGAATAGAAAGTTTTCCATATTCCCCAGCTTTTCATGCCAAGTAATTAATTACTGGGGTTCAAACCCCAGAGGTGCAGAACACAACTGAGTTTGTGCCAGGTTTTTTTTTCTGTCAGTGGGTGAAATTTCAGTGAGACAGAATGAGCTAAAAACATGCTTCCATGCATGATGTTCCATGCTTCCCCAAGACATGGGAGCACAATCGGCCAGATGGTGGCACTATAATTATTATAATGTTGGGATGGCCACAACCCTCACACCCCCTCTTAGACCATAAAAGCCCACCACGATGAGTATTCTGCCATTTTATACCTTTTGAAATACACATTACTGACATCTCCTCCTAAACAAGATGTCCACTTGCTACCAAATTGTTTATAGAGCAAGCTTATCAAAAGTTGTGTAAAGCTGGTAGACAGCTTATTTAGATTTCAAGTTATTGACCAATGAACTGCAAAAAGGCCTGGCTCAGCATATAAATAGCCAGCAACTGCCAACCATCACAAAATTCATAGCATACATCTACGTAAATTCCTGAAACATACCCTGAAAGTTTCATTCAGATTGAGCTCTGGGGAGCACTACAATGCAAAAAAAGTGGGCATAGTATACAGTATCACAAATCGTACTAGAAATCTGAATCAAATCTGTCAATCATTACAAAACTCACAGGACATGTTTCAAATAATCACGAATCACGAATAGCAGAAAATAGTTTGAACGCAGCTTGTGGTTTTATTATAATAGGATAATGTTATTGCCAATTCATAGAAATGAAGACACCTTGTCTTTCTGACAAATTATCTCTGTCCCACGGTGCAGTCTGTGGAAACATCATGACTCACAGTTTGAACATATTTAGTTCTACATACTTAAAAACAGGAACAAAACATGATCCTACAGCTGTTCAGTTAATCTAGATTGATCCAAAATTCAAAAGTGCATTGATTCTTCTGAAGTTCTCCAGAGTTCTGCTACTGATGTTCTGTTGAGCTCAGATGATGAAGTCGAAAACAACCCCAGTCAGAAGAGGGGTTGAATAAGATTTGTTGAAACCATTAACACTGTGATGAAGAAAAACATGTACTCGGATGACTGATGAAAGATTGTTCTTCAGATCAATCTTCACTTTGATGAATAAAAGAATAACTGGATGGGCCTCAGTTATCCTTCTGTGAATATATTTATCAGAGCACAGATCTGTTAACAGAGAAGATCAGGCTGTCATCCCAAAAAAAAACTTAAAGAATCTCAGTATTATACCTTTGGGAGGGAGGAGGGTAACTATAAGTCGATGTTGATGAGTCTCTCTGCTCATTATCATGGTGGGAATGGAGACGCTCTCAAAGTCCATCTTATCTGTGTGCCAGGCAGGCTGGTACTCCTGACGCATGACTTAAAACAGTCTAATCTGAAGGGCACTGAGGCCTCTCAGGTCAACACGTCACACACTGACAGCAAACACGGGTTTATCTGAGGCACTTGCTCCTTCTGAAAGGCCTACTGGTCAAGTCAGAAATGCTTTCTTCATAGATAGCAGTTTGTTCATGAATGAAGGAATCGTTTTAGTTTAGTTCAGTTTGATAATGATGTAATGTGACCACACAGCAGTGACAAAGTGAGCACCAATAAAGCTGTTTAAACTAGCGTCTCTTCTGAGCGCTGACCTGAGAGGTGTTGTCGACCCTGTGAGCAGGATCCAGACGTGTGGGCTCTGAATGGTCACTGTCATTACCTGCGGGGGGCGATGAGTGAGGCTCGGGAGAGCTACGAGTGGAGCCTGAACCTCCTGCAGCAGCCATCAGACTCTTACCTGGTCTTCCTCCGCCTGGGATCCATCTACCTCCAGCAGGAGAAGGTCAGAAACACGAGCTCCACTGCTGTCTGATGAGTCACAGTTTACTCATGTGTACTGTAACTGCTGATGAGTCAGGGGAGGAGATTTTATCTGGTGCATTTCCAGGACTGACCATAGATTTCATCAGTCGCTCTTAAAGTCTGTCAGCTTGGGTTGGTGGGGTTTGGCACACCTTGGAAAAAACAGTCATAGTATTTTTTTCTAAAAGAAAGTATGATCAAGTTACCTTTGTATTGTGATAGTGACTGAGTATAACTGTGAGTTTGTCAGAAAAAGAGCATTGTTCTGTATAAACCAGGAAGAAATAGTTATAGTTATAGTTATAGCTCAAGTTAATGCAAAAATTCATAGATTCAAAATCATGTATCATTATTATTATTATACAACACAGAGTTGTACAGCAAATGTAGAGATGTAGTTTCTTTATACTTAACACAAAACACAATATCTATATATAGATGATTAATTAAATTCAGAATCAAATAGGTCAAAATATAAAACAAAATAAGTATTTACATACACGCACATACACACCCAAGAAGTAAATCTCTAGTGCATTTTTTTAAATTGCATCAAAGCTTGTCATTATTGTAAGACATGCTGTTGAAGCCACAAACTACAATGTAACTAAATCTCTTATTCTGTGTTTTTGACTTTCAGTTTGAACAAGCCCAAGTCATCTACCTGCAGGCTTGTGAGCAGTCTCCATCCTGCCTGACCTGGCTGGGCCTAGGCGAAACCTTCTACCGGGTAAAATAATAGTGATGTAAACAATTAAAACACAAAAATACATTAAAGGACCAGTGTGTAGGATTTGCAGGGATCTATTGGTAGAATATGGTTGTTTTCATTAGCCTATAATCACCTGAAAATAAAAATCTTGGGTTTTCTTTGCCTTAGAATGAACCCTTGATATCTACAGAGAGTAGGTCCTCTTCCACAGAGTCCACTGTGGTGGCCACTGGCGTGTGCCTACAGTAGCCCAGAGTGAACAAAAACGAACCACCTTCTGTATTTGGTAAAGGAGGTTGCACTTCAACAATGGGATTCTCAGTGGAGTGATAAGCCCAAAATTCAAAGAGCATATCTCAAGCTTTCTAGTCAAGGAGGACAAAATACTCACTTATCATTTTTTTATTTGGCTCACATCACAATAAACAAACACACACTGGCTCTAGAGGGCCTTTTGAGTTTTTGCAAGTGTCAGGGCCACTATAGTTTCTCCTGAATGCTCGTAAGGGGAGAATGAAGTGTCCTGTTTGCAGTTTGCAAGCTAACTGCTCAATGACACTAAATCCCACACACTGTCCTTTAAATCTAGTTTAATTCTGTTTTTGAAAGGCTCAAGAGAAGCAGTCTCATGCACATGTTGTGTTGGGACATTACTGTCTTAGAGGCAGTTAACAGAGTTATTTCTTCTCCGAAACTGCTGGGCTCAGTGATTCTACACAGCATTTGGAAAATCCTGTTCTCGCCCCTGTGGGGTTGTGAGTTTTAAGTACTGTCCTAATTCTACTGTGAGCAGAGCCCAGGTTACTCTTGGATGTACTTTATACTTAGCCAACAAGTTTCAAGTAAACAAGACAGCTGTGAAGTTGTTGGCAGCCGTATATTTTCATGTACTTTGAAAGGAAGGGATGTGTTTGTGTGTCCGTCTGTATAGCTGGGGGAGCTGTGTACAGCTGAGGAGGCTTTGACTGAGGCCAACCATTTGAACAACCAGAATGCAGAGGTGTGGGCTTACCTGTCTCTGATCTGCCTCAAGGTGAGTTATGTAGAGCCTCTGAAAACACACAAGACTCTCTGCCTCCCTTCAAGTATATATTTCAGTGCAGGATACGACACAATGGGCACACAATGTTTTTCATTATGCTAATATATACTTCCTGGCATCCCCCTTCCTAATCTTAAACATTTATCTAAAGAAAAACAATGATAGACTCATATGAACACAAACCCTTTCTGTCATCTCTTATGAATGCCACACCTGACTGACACAATGAAACCAGGGATTTCTGATTGCCTGTCTCTTATTCCCATCTTTCTCTCACATCCTCACTCAGAGGAAATTAGACATGAGGAAGAAGAGGGGGAAGAAGGAGACACATTAGCATGTTGACAAGCACCCCTGGTCCTTAATAGTCCATAATCTTTTGCTGACCTGTCATGACTGTCACATTCTTCACAAGACTCAATAACTTCAGTTGCGGAGACAAAGCAAGCTCAGTTTAACCCTCAGGTCCAGTGAAGCACGTTCCTCTGTGATCGTCAGGAACGAAGCCCCTGAACTCGGATACTTTTCACTGCTGCTTTTCTACCTGAATTAACCATGTCATGAACCTTCTGTTTTCAGTCTGGCAGACAAGCGGAAGCAGAGCAGTTTTTAAAATATGCAACACGGGTGAGTTAGTCTGCTGTTTTTATCAGTCATGGTGGCTTTGAAGTCGGGCTGAGACTAGTTATGGATTTGTTGTTAATTATCATTAATGAGTCCCTCCAGGACTTGTTCCTGTGAGAATAAAACCGCACTCTGTTCTGAGTGTTCTACATAACCAAAAACCTAGCAACCAATAATATGCTCCTTTTGCAAATGAAGAAGTCCACTTCTGGGGTATTCCACAAAGAAGCAAAATCTTTTTGGAGCTCAAACTCAGTCAAAACAAAAAAAATGATCAAATATAAAAGTGCAAAGAGCAGTGATGAATGACAGTGGTGCCAGTGACAAACCTTATGTTCAGTACTTGTGGCAAAATGAGAAAGAAGGTAAATAATTAAATCTTGATTTGGTTCGGTGAGATGTTCATGTATGTCCCCTGTTAACACAGGAGACTGCTTTGATTGGTGGAACTTGCAGGAAGTTATGATGATTGGTCAAATAGGCTGTAAAGTTGCAGTGATTGGACGAAATTGCAAGGTTGTGCAGCGTTCACAGGGATTGGTTGACATAGTGTTAATTGTTGCGATCACAACTTCACAGCCTCCTGGAGGAACTGATATAATATTAGCATTGCATATAATATTAGCATTATAGTCCAAAAAATGTTTTTTTGTGAGCAAATAAAAACAGAATTTTGTTAAACATATTTATTAAACGTAAAACACAGCAAAAACAAAGCTTTTTGATTTTTCCTCGAGTCAGTAAAATACCTTTTATAAAACTGTTTATATAGATTTTGTAGTTTTTTTTTGTTTTGTTACCACACAAAGAAATCTAAACCTCTGTATTCATCAGTCATTTTGTCATAATGTATTAATTTAAAAATGTTCTTGTCACTCCAGATCCATTTGAAAGTCATATCTCTGTTTTCATTTCATATAAATAAGCTCTTATCTGATAAAAACATTTTCTCTTTGGTTCTCTTGGTATCCAGTTCAACCTGCAGAAGGAGTCACTCCTCAAAGAGTTCAACGAGCTGAAGGATCAGCTCCGCTTCACTCAACTGGTGTCTTGCTTTGGAACAAGCTCTGAAGCAGGAGTTTAAATCCTGTGACCAAGTATATTTCATACACACATAGACACACACACACACACACCCCAAGTGACCAGAGATTTTTATTGTATTTAAGAATGTATATGAATTAATCATTGTCATGCACATGATGAGTCAGACTTTACAATGGAAAATGGAGATCAGAAACTGGTCAAGCCATAATAATAAAGTTCAATATTGACATTACAAACAAACCCAAAGCAACATAATTGTCTCAAATATATAGAAAACAACTGCAATATAGTATTTTTTTAAAAAATGTACAGCTTAGACAAAAGAAAAGAAAAAGGGCATGTGGTGACTGGTAGCAACAGAAAATTGAAAAAAAAAAAAATAATTGTCTCTCTTTTCATGTCATTTTTTTTTCCATCTGAACAGAAAACGAGCCTGATGAGACGTTCTGGCCTTGTTGTTCTAAAACACCTCACCAGATTTTGGCACAATCCTTCCTGCACAGGACGGAAATGTTGTGTATATTTTGGCTACAGTTCCTGTCAGATACGTGTATAATGCATGTGTTGCATTGAATGAATTTCTTATATTAAATTTGGAAATTGGTGTTCAAAAAAATGTAATTGGTACTTTGATATTTTACTTCAAATATATTTTGTGTACCTTTGAAATACAACGTATTGAAGTGGCCATGTTTTCCCAGTGTGTGGCTTTTCAAAATGCACACTTTATCATAAGATATTTTCTTTCCATGTGGGCATTTTTTTTTTAAATTGTGTCACAGCCGTTTTCATACTCGTTCCGGCCTCTGTGGTGTCCTGCTGCAGTGAGATCACTGTCTGACTCGAGCAAAGACATCCCGCAGCCACGGTGAGTCCTCATACAGGCGAGGGTCGCCCAGATACTCTGAGGTCCTCTTGTACAAGTAGTAGTACAACACAGAAGCTGTGAACAGGAACATATGTGAGCATGTTTTAACATGTAAGAACACCAACACAAAAAACAAAATACAGCATAATACAAAGTACACTCGTCTCCACCTTTTAAAACAATTTCCAGGTCTAATTTTCAAATAATGGAGGACAGAGCTTTAAAAGTCAGCAGGACAACTTATCCAAAACAGCTAATGAAAAATCAAATTAAGTTTATAATTTCTATGAAACCTCTATTAATCCTTTTGTTACATTGAAAATGACATTTTTCAATTCAGATACTGTGGTAATGTTTTGTCTGTTTAACTCAATTATCACAGGTCCTGTATTTCTTACATTATTGCAGTAAATGCTTTTTTGAAGGATTCATGTAACTGCTGCATTAAGTAGACGATATGTAAATTCTGCCTCTAGGAGTCTCTCTCACATTACAACAATAACAAAGGATGCAGTATGATGACATCAGGACTTTTTGTGACTCAGGCAGATATTTTTTCATCAGCAACATAATATTAAAGTTTTATTCACGTTATGTTTAGTTACGTTCAACAACTTCTTCACTGTAAAAACAAAAAAGTTGAGAAAACTCAAAACTTCAAGACAACTTACTTCAATAGATTTTAAAAAGTTTTATCAACTAAAAGTGTTTTGTAATTAATAATTAATGTTTCTTCCTTACATTAGCTTGAATGTTCAAGTTTTAGAAATGCCAAGAATTCTATATTTCAAATTTTTTAAGCAAACCCATTGAGGTGAAAGTGAATAATGTTTAAATAATGACAAGTCAGGTTCACGACTAACTGTGAACATTGTTTTGTACAAATTTCTAAAACCTCTCAGTCTCTATGACTGAAACATTCAAGTTAATCTAAAGATGAAAAGTAAATTATCTCAACACCCTCTGACTGATTTCACGTCACACCCTCCCTAGCAGGAAACCCACCATTACCTTAAATAAATTCCAGATTCCTCTGGGTTTGATCATTGTTGGGAACATTTGGAATAATGTAAGTACACAACCTAATCTAAAAACATTATTCACTGTTCATCATTACCAGAACGATGATAAGACACGTGAGGATAAGACAAGTAAGCAAAACTAAATGCCTAAAAATGAGTGGCTTCTACTGTAGGTTATGACTTTGCACAATAATTAAGGTTAGCTAAGAGATAATATGTGATTACACATGAATGTTAGCATTCCAGACAGAGACTGAGAATTGGGAAATTCCCCACCAGCATTTAAACCTACATATGGGATCAGAAAAGTACAACTCAGCCCAGCAGAGTTTACTGCATCTACAGGTAGCTTCATAATGAAAGATTTTGTTATGTGAATGATGTGTGGAGCACTGAATCACACTCTGAGTAACCGACTGGACGGCTCTTAAGTATCAGACAAAACAGAGGGAGAAATAAAACATGGCTACACTCCGTCCTAACACTTCAACGAATCACCTGCAGAGAACAGCATCTAGACAATAAATCCTTTTATCCACTTACGAGCTTATACGTGTATGAAAATCACACCCGCATGACGATGTGAGATCACTGTCTGGAGCCTGTTGGTAAAGAGGAGGGACTAACACACTCACAAAGAACTCTGAGAACTCTGTGAGCTCTCTGTCAGTGACCTTCAGATGAAATTCAGACGAAATGCTATTTTGTTCTCTTTGACAAAGTCTTTGACAAAATTAGAGATGTTCACTGCAGCTCAGAGGTCTGAAAACAACTTATATAAACAACCGTGCACACAAGGGTGAACTAAAAGGGTGAGGGGGTGGTGGTTCAGTTTACTGAGGCCTTCAAAATAAAGAATTATGTTTGATCTTTGTACTGAAAAGCGGCAGTCACTCCTTTGTAAATATTTCTGATCCAAGGGGAAA
This sequence comes from Lutjanus erythropterus, assembly GCF_056507025.1. Classification (NCBI taxonomy): domain Eukaryota; kingdom Metazoa; phylum Chordata; class Actinopteri; order Lutjaniformes; family Lutjanidae; genus Lutjanus; species Lutjanus erythropterus. The sequence continues at coordinate 9,585,289 of NC_139317.1, read as the reverse complement.
ATTCTGAGTGAAAACACAAAAGCTCTGCTGTGTTCTGACTCCTGTGAACTGAGCATGTCTCTAATGTGAAAAATAATTTACATCTATAGTGCTGCGCTGATTGCTTCTCTTGCTTCATTTAAAAATGTTTGTGAATACAAACAAAAGACATCTTACCTGTTCTTTGGAACACAAACAGCACCTGAAGGCCGTCTGTCCAAATAAATCTGTTGGTGTTCAGCCAACGCAGATTCTGGAAAGATTATACAGAAAACATTAACAGTTATTTTGATGCATACAGCTTTTTTTTTAATGATTTTTTAAAAAAAGATTTAAAAAAAATTCTACCCAGGCTTTAAAAGGCTTTTTCAATTTAATTGTTACAGATAAATAATAAAAATATGAAGACATTATGACAAAAGCTCAAAAGGGGGGAAACAATTGGACAAAAATGGAAGAAACATATAAAAGAGAAGAAAAACTAATAAAATTGAAGGGATCCTTTCGCTAATTTAAATAAGTAAATTTACAGCCCCCATTTAGAATAAAATAACTTACAACAGGTAGAGAGTATTTAAAGTTTCATATAATCCCATTATTCTCTAAAGCAAATGTTTTCCCACTTCATACTGTGTTGCTATAGGTTGTAATGGTTTGTCACAATTATTATAATATATAGGTTCAGATTTGTTCCTGATGGAGCTTTAAATATAAATATTCTACCTGACAGAATAATTGTATTTATTAAGTGGGGATGTTTTTTCACTAGAACACCAATTTTGAATTATTTTTTCTTTATTTTATTGGACAGGGATTATGCAATTTAACTTAGTTCCAATATGAAACTGATATGTTGCACAGAGAGTTTATAACTATCCTAATTTTCAACTCTTGTCTCAAGTTGGGCTTTTACCTCCAGAATCTTGCGACACATGAACAAAAGAAACAGTCCTCCTCTTCTTCACAACAGAATCCACATAATTCTGAATGTTCAATGTTTAACACGTTTAACAAGTTGCTTTGATTACTAGTAATTTTGAAGAATATCTTCAATTGAAAATTTCTGGAATAATAATCAATTCAAAGGCTTCAAAGTTCATGTTTTTAATCACTTGCCCAAGCGGGCAAATAAAAAAAGTAAAAACTGAATTATTTAGTAGTAAAGACTAAAGCTGACTGTCATGTTTAATCTACTGCAACTGCAATATCTATAAAACTTCAGAAAGATATTCAGTTAATTGTGATAATAAACACAGAAAAGCTTTAAATCTCAAAGATTGAGAGGCAGAAAACAGCATTTTCTGCCCGACATGACATTTAACTTGACCTGGGTAAGTGGGCAACCCTTATTGTTGGGCCCTGTGTTTTAAAAATTGTTGTGAAAAATTGTTTCCAAGGTTTTAAAATTAATCTTCCCCAAAGGAACATGTGGAAAAGCAGTAAAGCCCCTACCCTGTAAAATGAACTTAAACTTATACTTAAATGGCAAATTAAATACATTACTCAGTTCATTCTACTGGACATATTTTAACTTAATTTTATTAAATTTGCAGGATTTTGTCCCCTCATTCATTTTTATAAATGTGGTAAATACACAAAAACTATTATTGCAAAAAACACAATAACATTCACAAGGACTTCAGTGTATCGCTGCACGTTCGTGCACGTACCATGAGCCAGGAATGGAGTATGATACTGAAGGTCAAATAAAGAGCAGAGAGCATTAGCAGAGCTCTAAACCGCTCCAGCAATATGGCGACCAGGCCGACCTGGAACACGAAGGTGTTAAACAGCATCAACAGAATGATGATCGTGTTAAACAGGATGGCAATGTCCTGGATACTGTTGGGGAGAAGCAGACAAAAGGGACAGGAACAGAGAGATTACTGTCTTTGTACACGGCTATTTCATTTCATTCCAGCATCCCTAATGACTCAGTATAGACAACTAAAGCTCACTATTCTTAGCTCAGAATTATTTTGCCCTCGAGCCAAAGATAATTCTTGGCGGCTGAAACAGTGAGGAACACTTTCTTACATGAAAAGCACCAGCTGGACAGCCGGTTCAGTCCTGAGCAGCTCGCTGAAGGAGTTGACGAACAGGTCGAAGGACAGCAGGCTGAGCTGAATCAGTAACACCAGAGAGTAGTTGCCGGTTTGGAGCGTCTCCGGCCCGAAGGCTGGGCGCCCGGGCGGACTGTGGTTCCACGCTGGATCCAAGGCTGCACTGCGCTCGCACACACGCTACATAGAAACATCAATCCACACGCGACAGTCCTGACTGTTCTGAGGTCTCGGTGAGGCGTTCAAACGGCTCCACTCTGATTGTCCAAACGCGGGTGAAGTGTGATTGATAAGGGCTCCATTTTTTGTTGTTTAAAAAGTCCAGCTTACTTTGGAAAAACCGAAGTCCTTTCAAAACGGGAAACGGAGTCCAGTTTTGGGATAAGCTGCCAGGAAATCGCAGATGCCAACATGTCACAATGGCTGATTTTCACAGCTCCAACAAGAACAGATGTGGAAGCACAGGACAGTCTATGGTGTGGTGGAAACCTCCAGAAGTGGCAAGCAAAGGTTTCCTTGAACCTTCATATCAAACCTGGTGAAACATCAACACCCAGGTGCATCCGGCAGAGACTCTGTGGAAGGACACAGGACAGAGACATGAGTGTTCTGCTGGAAAAACTGTATTTACTGCACAGTGCAACTCTCATTTATGTGCACTTAAAACAGAGAAAGAGGAAAAACACATTGTTGTGTTCCCACTAAACTTAACCAGACACATTAAAGGGATACTCAAAAATCACAGAAGAAACGCCAAGGAACAGTTCATATTTATTTTGTCACGGCGTGGTCATGTTAGACTTTAACAAACAAACTGAGGCGTTTTTATCATCAAGCCTTCGTCAGAGAGTTTTAGTTTTAGTTTTAGTTTTAGTTTGATGACTCCCTGGCGACAGCTTGATGCTGAAGCATGTCAGAGATTGTTTGTTTTAAGGTCTCACATGACCATGCCGTGACAATAAAGGCATTTTGATTGTTTTAAAAGAGAATGCCTTGGAGTTTTTTCGTGATTTTTGAGTGCACAAGTGTCCCCATCCAAAGAACACCTCAAACCAACACATCTGGAGTCCAGAAAATACTCCTAATCAAACCTTCCCTTGCATCAAAGGGATAGTTCAGATTTTTTTTGAAGTGGGCTTGTATAAGGTGCTTATCAATAGTGTGTTCACCACAGTCCAAGTGTTGGAAGCTAAGCAATGTGCTGCTGTGAACAGGTTCAGCAGCAAAATGTATTTTAGCAGTCCCACTTAAAAAAATATTAAGATCAGTTTAAGTGTAAGCTATAATTAGAATATTTTCACCACTTTACCTTGCTGCCAGACAGCCTTTTCCAACGGGCAACTGCAATTATATAAACCAAAGATCGCCCTCTGCAAAACCACCAGAATCCTTCAGCAAAAAGTGTTTTAAAGGGTTCGTTGGACTCATCAAAGTCACACAATAACACAAACTAACCCACCAATCGAGACAGTGGCAGACCAGCAAATCCAGGGTAGGTAATACACTTACTATAGATAAGCACTTCATACAACCCCACCTCAAATAATCCGAACTATCTCTTTAAACAAACTGTCAAAACCGAGTGAATCCATTTTACTGTTTAATGTTGATATTCCTTTAAGAGGGTAACTTTTCAACCTTTTGACCTCATGAACGCACAGGATCTGCTGAAAAACTGCTGAAAATCAATATTTGGTCACCTGCAGAAGGATTAAGAGGAGCTGGATGCCCAAATAAGCCTTCACTGGTGAATCACACTGTTGAAAGGGAGGGACCTCATGCTTGCAACTGCAACTTGTGCAGCAGTGACTGAGGTGTGAGTAACCAAGAGCAGTTTTCTGCAGTCAAATATGGACCGGCATGTTAATGACTGAATATATTTCATACAGTTTCTATACAAGCAGAGTATATAAACTGCTAAGGAAAGGCTATACCCATCAAATGATGGAGACAGGCCTGCTTGATGTGTTTATGGTCAGTTCTGTTGATCCATCCGGATAGCTCGGGGTTCATTTATTTAACTTTTTTAGAAAACCATCGAAGATTTCTGCCACTCCCATCCTGTCATTAGCTTTTCATGTAACCATTTGCTATTAAAAGAAGTACTCCCCAAGTTCCATGTCCTGTGGCCATAAAAGTTTTGTCCCTATATTGCACAAACCTTTGCCGCCACAGTTCAACAAATATCCTGATTCCTTTGTGCCTCGTAGCTCAACATTCTACAAATACAGGGAGAAGTCAGCAGCTAGTTACCAAGAAGATAACACAGTCCTTACAGAAACCAGTCACACAGGAGGTGAATGGCTTGAGTGGAAGCAGGAGGTTTAGTTGCTAAAATGTGACACATCTAAGGACTTAATGTACTGTGGTGTTTGCCACCTAGTTTCCTTCACAACCCGAGATGTCAAGATTGTTTTTAATCAGAAATAACGCTTTCAGGAAACGCCACATCACAATTCATGAGAAAAGTGATCAACACAAGTGTCACAGTTAAAATAGGCTGCGTTGAGTTCTGCTAATTTGCCTTTTTTATGTTTGTTTGTTTTTTTGTGTGTTTTGTTTTGTTTTGGGTTGTGCTTCAGCATTGACAGTATGTGCAGGGATCCTCCCCAGGAAAATTTGTAATGTCAAAATCCTTATTTCCTGCATTCTAGTGATTTTTTTGTTGTTGTGTAGTTTCTATGGTGACAATGTATTAAAGTATTAGCATCTATCAGTGAAAATCATTGACAGTGTTTTCTGTTAATAAACACAGTGACTCAGGTGCAGATTCTGTTGAATTTAACCAAAAATTAAAATTCCATTCTCCTACAAAGATCTTGGCCTCTTTCATATCTCAAAATCAGACAGATAAAACCAAAGCTATCTGCATAGCTAGATAACCAAAGAGGCAAGCGAGAGAATTTTTTAAATATAATTTTTTATATAATTTGGGTGAACCAAACCTTTAAGCACCTTTAAGAAAAAAAAGTATCTTAAATTAGGGCTGCACAATTATTTGCAATATTGTCAAAATCACAACCTGGCCAAGTGCAATATCCAAATAACAGAACCAGTACCAAATCACAATTTTTTGAAAAAGCAAAAATGTGTGAGAAAACAGCATTATAATGAAGTACTGTGGTGCTGCATAGTTTTTTTTTCAGTAAAAATTAAAAGCCTAATGCAAAATGATTGTGGGAATATGACTTGTTTACCATGTTGTAGAGCCCCACCTTAGATCAATAATACTTGGAGTTTGCAAATATTCAGATGGTCTAATTTCAGCCCTCCAAGTCAAGCCCCAACACCGGTTACGATTCAGTTAAATAACAACAAACTCTACACCGAAGCATTTAAACATTAGTTTACCGTTAAGTAGAAAAGCAGCTTCTCTCTTGTCCTTTTTTGATGATGTTCCTTCAGATTACTTCTCATCCATGACATTAAAAAATCCGGCATTTGTTGTTGGTAACAGATTGCTGCAGAAAACAGGTCATCCTTTCACTAATGTTGCACCATTGGGAGTATTAGTTAAGTAGGTACTGTAAATCTTTGCCTCGGCTCCTCTTGTGAGCCAGGATCACTATCCAACAGGCTCCTTCACACTGACACCAGGTGGATCCTCTTATGACCCCTGTATTTATAGCTTGGCACAGCCTTGGCAGGTGTGAGGAAGATTAGGACCGCTTCTAAACAGTGGACACTACTTATTCTTGAAAGCTGTCCCAGGGAGATTCTGGGTTAGCAGATCATACTGGCTCCGTGGCAAAAACTGAGAAAAAGAGATAATAATATCAGTCTTAAAGGTGAAACATCTTGTTCAAGGTTTTCCACTGCCACTGATGCAAATCAGAGACAAATAGCCATCCATTTACACTCTCTCTTTTTATGAACAGTAATCAAAATATATTACTTTGGGAAATATTTAGTTTTCCTTTGACAAGAAAATAGTGGTGTCATTTAAAAAGACTTTGTTGTTGTTTATGTGCTCCCAACTTGTAGTTCTTAGTACTGCACCATTTAATCTTCTTAGGAAACAGCTTGCTCCTTGACACAGAAATGATATATCCTCCGTTTTACTATCGCAGAATATCAATTACTGCTGTCAAACTGCTGCCAAGAAAACAAAAGTGTGTGTACCTGTACATGAAGGTTGATTTCAGAGGCCGAAGCTGTCCATGTGATGCATGTGGCCACAGACAGCACAGTGTGTAACACAGATTGACAGCTGTCCCAGTAACAGGGTTTATCCCCCCACGTCTCTAATAGACAGGCACAAGGTTTTTGTCATAATATGCAATGAACTGTGGATAGTTTGTTTATGTGCACCTTAATTACTGCAAGCTTAGATACAAGTTTCCTGTTTTATTTTAATTTTGTTGTGGACTGAATTTCTCACTTCTCACTTCCTACTGATTTTTCCTCATTTTAATTAATCATTTATTTTCTGTGCCATGTCTTTTAATAGTGTCTATTCATGTAACTAAGGTCAATGAAGGTTTTCTTGCTGACATGTACAAAACCTTTCTTCAAAAAAAAAAACATTAAAAAAAACTTTAATGCCCAAAAATCATCTTGCATTGAGTTGTTTTTCCCTGTGAACTGACACTTACTACAAAAGACAGCAGGTTAAGGCTGCAGCTCCATATAAGTGAATGATAGTGGATTATAGGTGGGTGCTGCCTGAGCCGTATCCATTGCTTTTTTTCGTCACATTTCCATTCAAGATTACGGTAATGCTTCTAAGAAAGATATCTGGCATTGAGCCAGAAGAAAACTACTGCCATCTAGTGGTGAATATCCATTACTACAACATACAAGAGTTTTATTTATCACTATACAACTGGGTTGTATAGTATGTGTCATCACACACATGCACAAAAACAATGCTGCATCATTTACCTGTGCAGGAAAGTAGGTCTAACTTTATTACAGTGCATTTACTCAAGTACTCACTTGTCAGCTATTTACAAATCTGTATTAACAGGTAAAGTGGGAAACTGCCCTGCAGCCATGGACCTCCAGGGACCAGCCCTATCAGCTGTTTTTTGAAAATTAGTTTTTTTTTTAGTATTTTTTCAGTTATTTCAATAAGTGTTCATTGATTTCAGGATCCTCTAAAATTTCTAAATTGACCGAAACTTTTACATGCCATTTAGATAACTGTGTTCATAAACATCCTATGATTTATAAGTGAGCTGAAGTTATTTCAATAAGTTATCTGTGTAATCAAATAAATTCAATGTCCTCTAAAGCTTCTGAAGTGACTGGTACTTTGTCAAAATCGGCCCACTGGGAGTTGGAATGTGGCTACTTTTGGTTTTAAAAGCCATTTTAAAGGTGCTGGAAATGAATTCAGTATCCTCAGTAACCCCCAAAGCCACACCAATATTGTCAAAATCAGCCAAGCAGTTGCTGAAAATTTGTTCATATAGGTGATTTTGCTAATTTATGCAAATTACGACACATATGCAAGTTAATATCCAACAGTTTCATAATGATGGGGACCCATACTTTACATTTCTGACATGAAACTTTGGGGTACTCAGCAATTCCAGTTTCACTTCTGGCAAGAAGATGAGTAATATTTAGGGGGGATATGAAGTCTGTAATCGCCACATCATCAGAAACAGCTCCTCACATTGTTTAATGGGTCTTACGTGATGGTTGATAAGGTTCTACAATATGGATCAACAGGTTAATTGAGTCGTACAAAGTAAAGAACAATCAAATGTTAATTTCTTCAACTGATCCAATGCTTTACCACCAGACTACAAAGCAGTTTCTCGCCTCAGGCTGTGAGGCTGCATAATTCATCCTCCAGCCGTACTCTGCCTTGAAGAACGGTGCATTTTCATTTCATCGACTTATTATTTCTTTAATCACTGTATCATTTTTATTTTTGTAAGAAGCATTGAGAGAACTACAACTAACATCTTAGTATACGACCTTGTATTGTAAAGTGATCAATAAACTAGGTGAAGTCACTCAGCGAAGTGCAGATCCACACCAGGCAACAGATGGTGAGGCACCTACTGCAATGCCACCACAACTGCCAGATGCAACCGGTGCAAAGTTCTGCCAACATTGACATGACTTCCACATATGTTGTCCAGAGCTGAAACAAGATTTCAAACTGAAGCAGTCATTGATCACTTACAGGATAGGTGCCTAAGCAATGCAGTAAGTGAAGCAAATGCATCCCCATTTTTCAATTAAGGGGAGAAAACATATATTTTTGCATCGCTGTGTCTCCACCAACCAGTCAAGTTGCAGTTTTCATCCATGTCCGCCCACTTTCATTTTAAATGCATGTAGTGAAGAATTTGAAGGGATTTAATATGGAGTTTACCCCAATATTGACCTGTAACTTTGAAGGTATTTAATAAAGGTATTAAGTGTATTTTTCTGCAAATTGACTGCAATGATTTTAATCTCTTTTTTTTATCTGATAATGAGCTAATTATGCTAATTACTCAAATTGTTTGTCTAATTATAAAATAAATGCAGGCTGTAATGATGCCTTTTGTATTAATAAATACATTTTTTAAAATAATATTAATATCAATTCAAATTAATCTGGAAACTTCTCACAGACCCCTGGGGGGTCCTCAAACTACTATTTTGAGAAACACATTTTTACAGCATAACTCAAGAGTAAAAATCAAAGTACGGTTTTGTTCCAATTCCCAAGAATGACAAGAACGAGTTTGTGTGTAAAAAAAAGTAAAAAAAAATCAAAAGTTGCAAAGTTGCCTTGAAATTATTTGTTATTAATTTAACAACAGCAACGTTAGCTAATCTGTGATTGCGAGAGTAGAAGGCAGTGAGCACGTCTGTTTATGTTTTAGATTAACCTTGTTTTCACTTTTTTTTTCTTACTTCATTATTTTTATAAACACTGAGAAGATGAGTCCAAACATTTGACTGGCACTGTACATTAAAATAGGTTGTTCGTGTTCTTTTTTAACCAGTAACCTTGAGATAAAGTTGACGTTTAAATTTGCAGTCATCTAGACTTTTGACAACTTTAGTCGGGATGAAATGATCCTGCTTCTCTTCCACAGACAGAGAGAGAATCCTACTGGGCAAGCCATCACTCTAGCTAGTTTCCGATTGGAGAAACTGTGTGTGTTATGAATGCCTCCTGGTACAATTGCCCCCAGTCTCCCCTATATGTCCCTCAGACATGTAGTGCAATAAATGTATGAAGCAGCATACATCCAATCAGTATTATTGTGATGCTAGATTCTAAAAAATACACATAAATCCCTCAGAACATGCTTATTTTCCTCGTTGTTCCTCTGCCTCCCTCAGTGTCTGCTTGCATCATATAACCATCGCCCCGGGACAGTGAAAAAGCCTAGAAACATGCAGGTGGCCCGGGGTGGAGTCAGCAGCAGCTCCAGCCTCTCTGTCACTACATGAGCTCAGCACTTTGGTTTTCTAACCTCCAGCTCCACTCGGCTCTCGGACAGGCCTTCATCCAGGGAAAGTGGAATGAAAACAGACCGCATCTAGGACTATTTTTCACACGTTTTATCGCTTTATATCGCTAGAAGATCACAGAAAGGACAGGTAAGACAAAACAGGAAGTGCTTCTCTTTGATGCAACTCGATGCTGTTAGCTCAGATTGCGGTGTCGCATCGGTCAGACAAGGCTGCATTTATCGTCTTTTGCGATACAGCCGAAACATTTTAGAGGTTTGTGTGGAAGCTGGGTTCACGTACAAGTTTTCGTACAGTTTTTGCCGTCTTTAAAAGTAGGTTGTGTTGACAAAAGAGGTCGTATCCTCCACAGATGTTTCAGCAGCAGCGGCGGCTCAGAGGGCAGGCAGAGAACTTTAGCGTTAGCTTGTCGCTACACTGGCGAGGAGATGCGCTGTAACGTTAACTGTTAGTTAAAAAATCATCGAGGAAACACACAAAACTGATTTTTATCGAGATGGTTGGCATGTAAATTAATACATGGTGAGTTTACTCTATGTAGATCGTTATCGTGAACTCAAACCGTCAATAAAATCCACAAGAGGAGGTCACTTTCCAGTGGTTTCACGGCTGAGCCGTTGTTAGTACACAGTTGTGTACTGTGTACTAACAACGTGAAATGGAAACGTTTAACTAACTAGCATAACTTTTCCTTGTACTCAGTGTTAACTAGGTAGGTTGGTATAGCTAATTATTAACCATAATCCTACCAACATATTTAACATACAGGGAATACTGACTGGAGACCCCAAACATATAGTAAGAAACAACAGTCATAACAAAAAGTTTATTTATTTCTCTCATATAGTATTATTAGTTTGAATGCCCAGTAATTATCTGGACAGATAAATTATTGGTCAGTATTGGCCCATCTAGCAATATATCAGTGAATATTACATGGCTTTGTTAATTCTTATTGGTCAATTACAGCTTTTTAAGATCTGTTATTTCTGTATGACAGACCGTTGCTATGGCTACAGTTCTGATCATAGACTGGAGGAGCAATAAAATCATTGTTAAATCACTAAAATCAGCCTTTTTTTTTTCTTCAAATAACTATGTAGTAACACACAGTGAGCAGGTCATTATTGTAAAATAAATCCGGACATGATGATGCCAGACCCCACTTTAAGATTTTAGTGATTTAACAATGATTTTATTGTTCCTCCAGCATCTATGATCAGAACTGTGTCCATAGCAACAGTCCGTCCTTCATAACAACAGTTTGGTCTTCATAGTAACGGTCTGCTATACAGAAATAACAGACCTTAGAATGTTGCATCAACTAGAATCAAGTATTTAACGAAGCCATGTAATAAGTAAGAGGTTATATACAGTGAGCAGGGCATTATTGCAAAATAAACCCTGACAGGGTGATACAGGATCCTGACGCTAAGCAGAGGGGTTTTGAATCACCCTGAAGGTGCACCAATACCGCATTTTTTGGGCCAATGCAATGCCTATATTAGGGAGTGAAAAAGTTTTGATATCAACTTATTGGCTGATATTGTATATTTAGATCAATAAAATCAGAAACAACATCAGCACACTGAAATAATAAACTTTCAATGTTTTTTTTTAAGAATTAGGAATAACTATAAATAAAAAAGATAAATAGAAAAATGTAGGCTACAAAAATGCTGCATAAAAAATAAATATAATCTGCATAAAGTGCTGTGAAAGAAAGATTATGCAACACATACACCGAATCCCACTTTAGACCACTATAGTTATGCTAGGCCAATATCAGCCAACCAATATATCTGTCTGGCTCTAAATTTTAGGGCTGAACAATTATTGGAAGTATTAACAAACAAGAACTTCATCAGTAAATATTCCCATCTGTTAAAACTGCGCAGGGAGAATTGGGTGCTTTTGACTGGGGTCCCCCAAGACCCCCATACATTGGTATTTTTAAAAAGCAGTAATTAAAACAGAATCAGAAAATAATAAAATCAAGTAATTATGAAGACATTGATAACAAAGTCCTGAAAAACACTAGATTGAAGCACTAGTGAGATATTACAAGAAGACTCCAGGGGTCTGTGGGTACCCCACTCAGTGGGATTAAGGTTATTAGCAATAATTGTATTCTGTTTTTAGTCAAACTACCTACCGTCTGTACCACTGGGTTTTTTCCAGTCTGTTGAATGAGCGAGGTCACAGGTGTGATTAACACATCTTCAAACATGACTCACTTGAATCAGAGGTTTCAACTTAGTTCATCATTACCCAGGAAAGGCTGTGTTCAGACTGGTAACACACACTTATATTGAAATCAGATGACTTATTTATCCAAGTCTGGACTATTACTATGAAATAGTTCAGTAGAAGGAAAGAAAAACAGCACAAGTCTGTCAAATAAAATTATGAGAGCGGTGTTTCCGAACAGCTGCTCAAATCAGGAGCTTGCTGCTTTCATCAGTTGCACATGAAAGTGTTAAAAGTACAGATTTTACTTACTGTCTGGCGTGAACGGTCAAGTCAAAATATTGGATTTGAGGGATGAAATGGGATTTGGCTGTAATTTTAAAATGATGTAAACTAGGGCTGATTAGTCCGCTAATAATTTTCTTAAGTAATTGTTCTGTTGTCTGTAAAATAATGATAATATAAAAGAATATAGAACTAACAATCACAACGTGTAGATTTAAATGCAAGTTTTAGTCTATAACATAGTTTACATTCATGTTTGATAATGTAGCCTAGAAGTGCTGAAAACTGCTGTTATTTAGCTTTTTTTCCCCACAGCAGGCCTGCAAACACTTCATCTACCTTCACAGACCTGCATTGTATGTAACACTTAAATAAATTTGTTTATGCAGATAAGAAAAGCATTTCTGGATATGGTCCAACAGTATTTCACTGCTATAATCTCCTGGGGTAGACGAGACAGCCATTAGTTTACTACTAAATACGATTTGTGGTGAGTGTGTCAGACAGGTGGCACTTCTCTGCTTTGTTTACCATCTTGTTTAATGTGCCCTTGAGTAAAGATATCACGTCCTGAAATAAAATAAAGCTAATAATTGTCTAACTTGATTGTTGTCCAGACTTAACCCCATAGAGGGGATATTTCTCCTGCAGTGTTTTCCCATTTTTAAAAGAAAGCTTGTAAAGATTTCAGATAGTTAGCTCCTTTTCTTGACTCAGCTGTTTCCTAACCAGGCAGCTAGAAAAAGTAAAATCAATCAGTTAAGTCTTGTTTGAATTTAATTAACAAGATCACGCTAAGGGGAACCCGTCCTAACAGATGGTCAACAGACAGAGCCCAGACACACTCACTCATTCAAGTAGCGCTCACATCTGAATTGACAGTAGTGTACGTGGGGGCGGGGGAGCAGACGGGAGAGTCAGGAGGCGAAGAGGAGTGAAGAGGCAGTCAGAGGAAGGCGAGTCTGGGCTTGACTGCCAAGTGAGCCAAGAAAATTGTGGGTTAAAAAAAAAAAAGGATGTGAGACTTGAGGAACAAAGACTACATGAGGGCAGCAAGAAACAAGTGTTCTAACATTGATGAGATCTATAAATCTTGCAAACCTCAAACTCGGGTCGTGTTTGGCATTGTTGTGGTGAAAATATTGTCAAATTTTAATACGGTGTCAGTTACTGCGGTGTACATACAAAGACTGTTGCAATAAAAAAAAAAGTAGCAGTGACATTTTTAACCATTAAATGTGAGTACAAGTAATCGTTTTTAACTGAAGCAATCGCTCTCAAGCTGATTTATGAAACAAACCCTGCTGAAAATGTTAATTTGCGGTTAAAAGAAGACAAATTTTTTTGCTCCTAAAAGCGTTGGATGTCGCTACCAGGCATCAGAGAAGCGGGTGGTTATAATTTCCAGCCTTTGGCCGACTCTCAGCTCCTACTCAGTGCTTAGTCATGGATCTCTCTGCATACACATGTAATAACTCAGCTCACTGATTCTGCCTACACTGCTGATCTGATGCTAACTCCCCCATGTTCTGCATTAGCCCTGTAACATCTCGTTTGTTAAAAGCACCTCACAATAAAGAGAAGGCTGGCCTTTATTTCAAGCTCTGTTTCTATATCCCCAATGTCAGTTACTGGCCTGCATGGCACTTACTTAGCTCATTTGTGTTGGAGTTGTTTTATATTGCTGTTCAATCACTGGGGTATCGTTCACTTAAGAGTGGCAGCTATCATTGATTAATTGTTTCTGTTATCTTTTAACTCAAGACGAAATAAAAAAAAAAACCCTTTTTAAATCTTTTAGGTCAAATTCACAATCATATTGTACACCTGTTTAGCAATATATAGAAAAATAATAAACTTCTTTGTATTCATGTGTAAAATCCTGTCAAGTTTTCCACCTGTAGAACTAAATATGATGTGCTTATGTCGGCTTGAACCAAACAGTTTCAACCAATAATAGCATGACGTCCATTAATCAGTCTTCAACTTTAGTTAGCTAGCTAGCTAGCATGGTATGTGTGGTTGTTACCACCCACTTTTCAAAAATTATGCTGCAGGCTATGCTGTTTGACTTGGCAATATACTGAAGTTAGATGCTCTTGAAATGTTGTTTCATCTGGACTTAAAACAAAAATGCCAAATATTCTCAGTCTCAGTCTCTCATATATAGTTTGTTGCACCAACAATGGGCTCTGAGAAATCATGAATGCTATTTCATCACTGTTTTTTAAATATGTTATAGACTAAACGATTAACTGGGAAAACAATGAACAGATGAATTAATAATACAAATTATTGTTACTTGCAGCCCTAATCAAATTCAGTATTCTTGATGTTATGAGCTTTGATAAACTACTAAGGCCACATTCAGACAACCACCAGTCATCTCATTCATTTTGAATCAGGTTAGTCTTTAACGCTGCCATGGTCAGGACCGCAGGGATTCTGGGAAAAAAATGCAGAGGAAGCATTTGGAGAAACACAACCCGATGTCACGCTGGTGTGGCCAATCATGAGCCAGCGATCAGACTCTCTCTACAGTCAGCAGGCTGCTATTCAGACGGAGTTCACGATGATACTTTCCCAGTTGTATGCTCACTTTATTTACTGTGTGTACCTATCTGGGTATGGCTTGCACATAATGCTGCAAGGGCTCAGGAGGTAGAGTGGGCCATCCACTGACCAGAAGACCGGCAGTTCGATCCCCTGCTCCTCCAGTCCACATGTTAAAGTGTACCGCGGCAAGATACTGAACCCAAACCGGCTGTTCCACTGGTGTGTGAGATTGTGTTAGTGAGTGGGTGAATGGGTTGACAAAGCTTTGAGTTGACTAGAAAAGCACTGGATAAAGCTTTCACATTTATCAAAATAGTGTTACCAAAAAAACCCCAAATCCCCCAGTTTCTGCCCGTTTATTTGTGAGAGAGCACGCAGCTGTGGTTTCGCAAGATAGTATGAATGTCACGAGGGAGTGCTGGTAGTGATAAAGCCAGTGAATCAGAGAAATAAAACAATATTTCTTGATTGTTTTACAACAGTTATGTGTAAGCACAAATAAACACCCCCACACATCCCCACACCACCACGCAACCCTGCAGCTAATCGCTGCAGTTCCCTGATTCTGTCTGAATTAGGCCTGGGTATTGGACTTTGTTGATACTGACTGAATTCTGTCTGTAGAACCGAGTATCAAAAAGTCAGGGTTGCTGAAATCTGTAATCAAAAACTTGCTCTAATTTGTGCTGCTCTTTAGCAAATTTTGGAATGTATTTGTATGTAGGCAGCGTTTTTGTGTAGCTGTTTGTGTTCAAACAATAATTTTGGACTCTGTTGAACTTTTTCATATTTCTCCAAGTGAGGTATCAAAAAAGTGTTACTTCAGCACCAGCACTAAAGCCTGAGTGTCATATTGGCAATAGTATCAAACAAACTTCAAACCATTCCTAATTCTAACAGAAAGGAGCTCTGTATCCTGTACAAAGTACAAGTTACTAGTAGATGTTTGTCACATTTATCTTTACCAAGACTTTTCTTTGTGAGAGCTCAAGATTTTACTTCTTGATCATTAAGTTGAGGGCATTGACGGTGTTGAAGGAACCAAAAATGACTCCTATTTGTCTGATATTGTGATATCTGACCTAAACTCTGCTTCTTTTGCAGCATGGGGGTCTACGAGGAGAAAAAGGAAACATGTGGAACCGTCTGCCTGAAATACCTCCTGTTTACTTTCAACTTTCTCTTTTGGGTAAGTTTCCATTCTGGCATTGTTAAGCCTGCACAGAGGATTTAATAGCCCAAAGTGTTTGTGTTGGTCCAAAGTGCTTCTCAAGCACCTGCATGCTTTGGGCAGAGTTTTCACAGGAAGCAGGCATGTCTGACTCATTTATCTGTTGGTTTGGCCATCATTTTTATTGATCATAGAAAGATAAGATAATTACTGAGATCTTGAAGCGCAGTGAAAAGAAATTAAATTAGGCAAGAAACATGAGCAGTGAGACAATCATAGAGGCTTTAAACATACCCCCAGTGTAGCCAAACTTTCTGCACGTGTGAGAGAAAACAAAGGAGAATGGGCAAATTATCTACCAAACTCTCAAGTATGAATCACAGTTTACAGACCTGGGTTCAACTTTGACCTCCTTTACTTGCTGTAGTTTTGCACTCACACACATTTCCTTTGACAGTGTGATTGCACTGACTTCAAGTCTTTGACAGAAAATCTGGCAAGATTCTTACCAAAAAATGTTTTATCACAATAAACAGCTGCAATGATGACCAAAAAAAAAACAAAAGTATAAAACCCACATGGTAATAAACTGGAATTTTCCTTGAAACTGTCCCATCAGGAGGAGTGGAGGGAAGAAGTAAGCTCTTGTTTCAAAATGGGATCAATCAAATCATATTATTAACTTGAAATTATGATGCACACAGCCTCACTGCCTTTCTTTTTACCTTTCTGTTTATATGATTTCAAAATGATCTATGTAACTGCAAAAATGTCAGTAATGTGGATCAGTTACAGTTCAGCTCAGACATTTGCAGGTAGAGCTGCGACAATGAGTCAATTTATCATTCAGTCGATCGAAGAAAAATTAGTTGCCAACTATTTGATTATCAGTTAATTGTTTCAGACATTTTTCAAGCAAAGATGTCAAACATTTGCTTGTTTCAGCCTCTTAAGTTAAATGTCATTTTAGACTCTAGTAATGTAAATTACTGATGAGCTTTTTTCACAATTTTTTACATTAATGGCTTAATTGTGAAAGCAATTAACAAATTGATGATGAAAATAATGGTTACTTGCAGCCCTAATTGTAGGTTAATTCAACTAATCATTCAAAATATTATTTATTGATAGACTGAGGAGTTTGCCTGATGCATTTTGATTTTTTTTCCTAATTTCTGTACTTGTGTGTCTGTGTTGATGTGAGCTGTCTGCATGGCTTGACAGTGTTGGCAGTGGTTCTGATGTGTGCCAAGTCTGCTGCTTTAATCCAATGAAAACAAATCTGTCTGTCTGATGTGTTAAAATCAAAGAAGCCAGAGGGATAAACACAGAGGTCTTGGTCATTTATTAGAGCCATGAACAGACAAAATTGTGATATTTTTTAAACTAGAAGCGATTCAGAAAACACATCTAAACCAGCTCCTGATACAGATAAGGAGAGGATGTTTTAATTCTTAACAAATCAAAGCTATAAAATGCAGCACTTTATTTCACAACAAAAAGACAGAAATACACATGCACACAGTATGTTCTCGTATTGTCGGTATGAATAATTTGCTTTTTAAATTGCATAAATAGGAAGGATTGGCTGATAAAACTCTTTCTGAACACTCCAACAAAGCCTTTTTATTCAGGCAGCAGATAAATGCCTGCTGCTATTTCAGTTCATAGAAATCAAAGCCAAGTCGCATACTTTTACAGAGGACACAGAAGATGCATTCAGAGCCTAATTCCCCAAAAGTTTCCAGTGTCAAGAATGTGGTGTTCCAGCAGGAATGCACTACAAATAACTGATTTCATTATTTGAATACGCTGTGTAAAATAAGAGTCAAACATCAGTGCAGCAGCCTCGCTGTCAGCAAAGGAAGGGTGTCTGTCTCATCCTCACTCGGTCTCAGTGTGAAATCACACTGGCAGCTCTGCCCATATGTGATAATCATCTGTCTGCCAAAGAATCAGATCTTTCTCTGAAGTTGGCAGACATGCAGTACTGAGTCCTCTCAGTGCCAGATGCCAGAGTCACAACCATATGGATGTTTCAGGAACAAATTAAAACTTTTGACTTAATATTTTCCAAACACTTAAGTATAGCTGCATGCATATTTCTGAACTGAACTTCAGACAACAACACAGGACCACTTTAAAGTTTTGTTGTCCACTTACTTAAAGAGTAACATATATCCTGTTTCCTATTGATGTTAGTTTGATAGAATTTTGAAAAGGAAAAGACCGAATTGTATTTAAAAAATAGGGGAACATGTAGTAAGTGAAATCTATTGCATGCTCAAGCCTGAAAGGTGCTGCTCATGACATTTGTTCTAAGGGTTGCAGTAGAGCAGCAGCATCTTAGACCTGCTCGCAAAAGTCAAATCAAAGTGTCAAACTAAGAAGTACCAATGAAATATGGGTCAATATTTTTACTACACTGCCTATTTCTCGCTATGTTTTCAGATACATATTTCAGTCTACTGTTTATCTGTAAGACGAGAAAGACTGTAACCATGCAGCTGACATTTTGGCTCTCGTGTCTTGCGGAAGATCTCGAGAGAGAGTGATCATTTAAACTCACCCTGTGATCTGTCCCTAACCCTAACCAAGGTTTTTCTGTCCCTTAACCCACCCAGATCTTAAACACAACATTGTCACGTTGTAAAACATAATTAGCTTGTATAGTGTGCCCAATGCACGAACACTACATGTGAGACTTTCTCAAATCTAGGGTTCCCTTCTCCTGAAACTTATATCAAACTGCCAAACTAAGTAGTGTTGATCAAAAATGACTCAAGATTCTGTTACTGCGTCACCTATTTCTCACCTAAAATGTTTTCGGAAACATATTTTAGTGCACAAATGCACAAGCGCACGCAGGGACATTTATACATGCTGACCTGACCAAACAGATACAGAGGAAGTCATTCTTTCATTTTCTTTTTTTTTCTTTAAAAAATGGCTCAAAACAATGAATTAGCAATTAATTTCATAGTTGATAACTTATCAAGGACTCATTGCAGTTCTATGATGATATATTTAAAGGTGCAGTCAAACATTGATTGAGCAGTGTTGACTTTGGGTTCATCAACTTATCATTATAATTTCAAAACCTTTTGAGTCATTTAAACTTTTTTTTTTATGAAGGGTATTACATGTTCCACACATGAAATTATTTTTAACTATAGTGTAAATGAAACCTTCTCAAAATGCAGTCTGATTAAAAATGCACAAAACATCTAAAATACAGACATTTCATGCACCAGCAGCTACAGTATGTTCCAGATAAGTTTGACTTGAACATGGAATATGAACTTGAATGGCCATGAGACCTCAAATACATATCTGCTTTGTTTGTGAACATAAACAAACCCTGTAATCTTGAAGGCCAAGGACATAATTTGGAACAAACAGAGCATTGCATTGACATTTAAACAAAGCATTTATTGTGGAAGCAATGGCTTTAATAGTGGAAATTACTGGGGCACATTATTGTGTGTGCATTTGTGCATGAAGACACTGAAGGACAATAGTCATCCTGCTAACAGATGACATGTATTGACTATATTTGCCCTAAATAATTGCAGGCTTTGCATGATGTTAACATTTTAGAGCCAAATCCAATGTCAGTCACCAGTAGTCGTTGAAGAATGGCAAAAAATGTTTTGCGGTCATCTTCACCCTTATTACCTGGAAAAAGAAATACACCTGAAGGTCTCATGAATGGACAAATGCACCGTCTCTCAAATGTTTTAGTTTATACCTCTTGCTGCCACTGGAGGTCACCAAAGTTTGAATTTCCCCTTTTCAGCTTTGGAAAACATATTCACTAATTCACCAGTGGTTCATTGAGTTTTAACAGCAGATAAAGTCACAGCAAGCATCATGTTCACCACATGGAGTGAATACTGCAAAGACTGAACCTCATTCTGCTGCGTGTGGTTCTGCTGTGGTTCTCAGGGCTGGGATCTCTCTGCTGGTAGAAAATGAATGTTTGGGGAGATGCTTCATGTAAAAAAAAAAGAAACTTTAAATTTATTATGAGTTTTTAATAAATTGTCTCTCTTGAATCAATCTGCAAGTAATAAACTGAAAACATCTTACAGGGAAACACATTTTGAACCATTTATTTCTCACATGCAGCTGGTGACAGGTGGTCATATGTAACTATTGATTTTAGTGGTTACGAGCAAAAACAATGAGACATTGAAACATGGAGTTAGAGAACATGTGTAGACTGTTCTGAACTGTGAATCAGAGTTCTTATGGGTGCTGGAAATCCTTGAAAACACTTGAATTTCAATATAGTGTTTTGAGGTTTTTAAAAGTGCTTGGGTTTTGGATAAAATGCTTGAAACTTGAAATAGTTATTGCATTACTTTCATAATGAATTGATCTCTGACTGAATAGTTTGCTCTCTAGATAAAGAAATAAAATAAGTCAGAGAGAGCCCTGTTGCTTTTGCCTTTTGCTTCAAAATGCACACAAATTGTAATTGTAGTAATTGTAGTAATTGTTTGAGTGACTGTTTTGTGTTGGTTCAGACAGGTTGTGCAGGATGCAAAGTCTACAGACAGATGACACACTTCAAACATGAAACTTGTTTTTGTGTTTCCCTAAAATATTACAACATACCCAGTATTATAACAGCAGCTAATTACCGCTCCTGTTGAGTAATTAGTAAAGAGCTGTGGCTAGTTTTTAAAATAGTCATGGTAAGTAAAGAAATCACTGATGTCGTGTGTGTGTGTTTTTTCTGCCTCACTGTCTCTGGGTGTGGTACAGTCTGACTCAGTGTCTCGCTTCCATAGCCATCGTCATCCCTTTATAAATTAAATCTAAATTAGGCAGCCTGTTAGATTGATGGCCTTGGCATGATGACAGATTTCTGTTGCAGCACGGCACCATCTGCTGACTCGTCATTGTGATATCTTAATAATTTAATTTTCCTCATATCCTCTTTAACTGTTAGCTTAGGTAATGCTGGAGATGTCGGACTATGACAGTTATATGCTGGATATGGATGCAGTTATGTGACTTTTATGCTTGTTTGTGATTATGTGTAGTATGTCCTATGGGCTGAAGGATTCACTTACTGCTTTGAGATTCCTTAGACTTTAAAATAATCCTCCTGCATTTTCTGCATTTATTGTCATCAGACCCAACAGCTTTGTGTTACAGCCATCATTTTGAACGCTAGTAAACAAAGAATCTTTGGGTTTTGGACTGTTGGCTGGAAAAAAGAACCAATTCGTAGATGTCACTTTGGGCTCTGGGAAATTGGAATGAGCATTTTTCACAATTTGTTGGCACTTTGAAGACTGAATATTGAATAATGAAAATAATCTGCCGATTAGATAATTAAAATAATCATTAGTTGTAGCCCCGTTATCAAACCTGTCACATTAGCAGTGACAGCTGCGAGTTACTGACCTCAGCAGCTCCATTCAGCTCAGTCACAATTATTTTGCAGCATAAACTGTTTCAAGATTAGATTGTCTTGCAGTGGTGGGTCATTTTTATCAGCTCACATTCAACAACCAATGAAATGCATTCATTTCAAATTCCACCTTCATCACTTTGAAGCTGACTTGGGTGATAAATAATTTAAACCTCTTTGTCACTCTCAGTTTTTGTCACTCAGTGTTGTTCATTGTGCTGCTTTTGGGGACCAGCGTCTCGCTGGCAGGGATCGGACTCTGATCATGTGCTCCTCTCCCAGTTGGCAGGGGGCGTCGTGATGGCGGTGGGTGTTTGGACCTTGGTGGAGAAGAGCGACTACATCAGCCTTCTCTCCTCCAAGACCTACGCTGCCTCCGCCTACATACTGGTCCTGGCTGGAGCCATCGTCATGGTAACAGGCGTGCTGGGCTGCTGTGCCACCTTCAAGGAGCAGAGGAGGCTACTGCGAGTGGTAAGAGATCACGTCAGGGTAGAGAGATAACAGCAGCTGCACACAGCACATGTGAAAATATATAGTGAAAATATATAGTAAGAATGAGAGGACAGTTTCATTTTCATGATCAGTTGTAGTTTCCCTAATGGCTCTTGAAGATTTGGGAAAAAAATAGCTGCTCAGTCAGTGATTTTAAAATTAACCCTAATGCTGATAAAGATAAAAAAATAAATATAACCCAAGCCCTGCTCACAGTTTGTACTAAAAACTGAATGCCAGTCTTTTGACTATGTCAAGTTAACTTTATTGACATTATAACAAATGCTGATATTATATTGCCATCTTGAGAGTATTGTGCAGGACAAACAGGACAACATTCAAGTCAGCATACTAATACATAATTTAAATACACAAAATACCAATATGAGCTATGTACCTTAAAGTACCAAAGGTTTACAATCAATGAGTCAAATAACCTAAACATCCAAATGCCACAAATAATTAGAAAAATAAAACATAAGGTGGAGGCCTCCAAACAGTTTCAGGAGAGGCTCAGAGAATGGAAGTGAAAATAGTACATTAGTGATTAGATTATTTATCAAAAGGAGATCACATAGAACAGCATTTTTTTCTGTTTTTCCCCACTTTTTACAGTCAGAAACTAATAAATGCCTTTGAACAGACATTTTTTATGTATTTGTTGTAGTCTCAAGTTATGCCAAACAGCAATTTTAGACTATCTTGGCTCAATTGTTGAGTTTCTATGGCAGTGATACATAACTTGCAGCCCGTGGGCCAAATCGGCCCTTGATAGAGTGCTAAGTGGCCCTCCAATCATTTTCCCCCTGTGCAAAGCAAGTTCAGTAACCCTGTTCTATGGGTCTGTGGGATCAGATAACATAATCGTGATCCCATAGAAATTCAGGAATTCAGCAGAGGAATTCCCCTCGGGGGGGGGGGGGGGGGGGGGCTACAGTCTCTGACAAAGACAATGTACCTGTGCCAAAAGATTACCATTCAGGACTAGAATAGCCTCAGGGAATGCACTTCTTTTGGAGGGATTGTACTCTTCTCATAATTTTACCCTGTCGGCCACCATAGGCCAACACCTGCCCAGGTGCAACACAGAGACACCCTGGTTCTGTATCACACAGGCTTCTCATATGCTGCCTGATATTCTGTTTGACATGAAACTTTCTGTCCTTTCTCCAGCCAGATGGCTAATTAGCAGATTGTTGGAAGAAACAAAACATTTTTTATGCAGTGATACAAAGCAGATGTGACACCACAAAAGACTAACACATTAACATCCACAGAAGTAGATGTCTTACTCACACACACTGATTCTGAAAGGGAAAATTTAAAAGAGGCAGGATTGCATATGCTTCAGTAGGATGTATATTAGTTGTTTGGTCACTGCTGTTTTTTTCTGACATTTGAATGAATTTGTTTTTCAACTCTAGAACTATGTCAAGTCAAATTTTATTTATATAGCCCAAAATCTCAATTTGCCTCTAGGACTTTGCAATCTTTTCATGTACAACACCCTTAGACTCTTAATTCAAGTAAGGAAAAACTACCAAAAAACCTTTTAACATGGAAGAAACCTCAGGAAGAGCCACAGAATACGCCAAAAAGTAAATCTGGGACACTGTATACAACTTCCAGAAGTAATTTGTAGAAGGACATTGTGGTGCCATACGCTCTGCTGAGAGCCAACCAAGGCCATGATGTCAGTCTCGATTGCATTTAGGGCCAGACAAAACAAAAACTTCATACAGTAGGAGTGTGTGTGCCCATATTTGATTCAACACACTCTGTACACAGCCCTGGGTTTAGCCAACAGAGACACCTGCATGGCACTAGGACCAGCTCAAAATACAAACACACAGAAACACTCTGCTGTTCACACAGTCATGCTGAAAACACACACACATGCGTACATTTCAGCACGGTAAATTTATGCATGCACAGCACTGTGGGCACAGCTCAAATGTTTGCGTCGTGTAAGTTTTGCAAGAACATGCGTCATCTTTGGCATTGTCCACTTTTCACCAGAGACGAGTCCACAGTAATCTGTCACAGCCAGACATTTTCAGCTTGAGATGAGGCAGACGCCAAAATACAGCCAGGTGTACTTATATGTATTATGTAGCATTTAGCGTTCAAGTAGGGCAAAGACAGCATCTACAACAAAGTTAAAACATATGCAGTTGACCTCTTCCACTCTTCCCCAGGGCTGAACGATTCATCGGTTGATTGCAATATCAGTAAAAGTAATCACAGCTGGAAATTTTTTCTAAATCATGTCCCCCCACCTCACCTTGATTGAAGAATATGATGGCCATTCCCATGCTCACTCATGTCTCATGAGTTGTTTCAGCAGTTTTTGGTTTGCTACCGTTTTATTGGACAGACTTAGAGAACCAGACAACCATTTTTGCCCACTCCAGAATTGACAAAAAAATGGTCCAAAATTGCTCCAAAATACCACATTAAGACATCAACACCTCGAGGAACACCGTGCTGTGTTTCATATCAAAACCTTTGACATTTTTTAGATTTCTGGCAATTTTTTGGTGATTTGATGGCGAGCACTTCTGCTCTGTGAATTGCTCAGAAACCCCTTTATTGTCACTATACTTATCCACTGAATGCCCAGTCTCTAGTTGGTGGCTGTGAAGCTTCATGAGGCTGTGATTACCCTAGAGGTCAGTATAGATCATTTTATACAGTGAGGTCATGTTTCATAAATGCTCTCACAGCAATGAAATGGCTCCTATTGGGACTAACATCATCACACACGAATGCTGTTGGGCTCATTAAATCCACAAGAGTCTCAGCTTTCCAGTCATACCCAGTTTGTGATATTTCAACACTGTTTAGGGACCCCAGTTTGCAGAAATGTTGAAATAGACATATTTATACTGCATGCAAAAAACTGTGACCCCAGAGGAGTTCAAAAAGTTTATCACCTTCATAATTTTTCACATAAAAAACGACTGTTATCTGTATTTTTGGTCAGTTTAGTTGAAATTATGCAGCAACTGTCTGCCTCATATTTCAGTGCTCATTTAATTGCTTGTAGTGACTGAAATATCTGACAAAAACATACTTTTAAATTCATCCATGTAAGTTTTGTACACTTGTATTAGTAGCTGTATTTATGTCTGTGAAAACGAAAATATAGAAATACTTTCATCTGACTTCACACTAGATGGATAAATAGGAATCCTCAAAGACAAAAATATAAAAATACAAAAAGTAAAAATTTGAATTGCTTTATATTTTCTGTTGGATAAATAAAATTTTAAGAAAAGCAACCTTTGTCTATTGAGCAAAAAAACACTCGGATGTGTGTGTTGACTGGAGACTCACAGTGCAGCAGGTGTGGGGAGTCTTTTTTCAGGCTTAAAAACATAATTGAAAAGTCTGTAGAATTGTACGCGACAAATGAAGTCTCCACTATGTCCAGATTATTTGATTTATAACTCAGCAGCACTTGTGTGTGAATGGAGATGTGCGCTCCACCTCTCCTCCTGTGTGTTGTTTAGTTTTGAAACAGTTGGTGCATCCTGAAGAGGTGAGATTAGGGCGATGAATCACAGGGAAGAAATGAACTTGTCGGCAAGGAGAGATGGTATCGAGATTGTTAAAGAGGGCGAACATAAGGGCGGGGGTGGCGGGGGGACAGAGGTAAAGTAATTGTTTTCCTGTATGTGGCGAGCGCGTGGTACCTGCCGCAGTGATTGGTGACACTGTCCTAGAACCTAAAGGTCACAAGTTCTAACCACCAAACAGCTGATGCAGCCACCAGGATACTCTGCAGCTATAAGGCCTTAATAAACTAGATGCAGTTTATGAAAGAGGGGGCCATGCTACACTTTCTGTAAGGTTAGTGGTAGTGGTATATATACAAAGTATGAAGGAGATCAGTAAAACAAAGAGAAAGAGGAAAACTCTCCCACAAGAAGAGGGGTGTGGTGTGTGTCTACAAACACACAGCTTCATTGTCTTGTAGGAGAAAAGCGACAGAACAGTGTAATGACTCAGTGAGAGGAGGGAGAAACTTTTTCCTTCCAGATGACAGAGCCAAATGGAAAGCAGTCCTAACAGACGCTGGATCCACCTGTGGAGAAACTGACTTCATGCAGCTTGACCGGACATATTACAAGTCTGAGTGTGTCGCAGTTCTCCTCTCTGCCTTTCTCTTTATTTCTCTTTCTGTCTCTCTGCTTTATCTGTTTGTCTTTCCTCATTTATCCTCTTTTTGTCTTTCATTATATTTCTCCATACTTTCCTCCCTGTCTCCAGCATTTTACCAAAACAGAAAAGCCCCAGTGTTCGACTAATCCAGGGATATCAACTTCAATAGCAAGTGGGCCAAAGAGGAAAGTCACTGGAGGTTCATGGGCCACACAGAATACTATAAGACGTATTTGCTGCAAATAACTATTATAATATAATGTTAATAGATATTTTACTACATGGAATATACTAGTCACAGGCATCACGTTCTATCACTTTAATAGTATCATTATGGCCAAAGGTCGCTTGACTCTGTTGAAAACTAAGTACTTGTCCCCCAAAAAGGTGCATAACCACGATGCAGAAGCGAGCACCTTGACAGGCTGCTCTCATCCATTTAACGTATCACACACGCCAGCCTGATTTACAGACAGCCTCTTGAAGGCCATATAAGAATTAAAAGGGGTCGTATCTGGCGCACGAGCTGCTCAGTGAATAGGCCTGGACTTATCTTTACAGTTCAGGTTCAGTACAGGACTTTATGTATGCTCCAGGAACTGTAAGTGATACAAATGTGTGAACATGAGATTGTTTTAATTTTTTCCAGTGAAGATGTCCTAACCTGCTCTGTGCAGCACAAACAGGCTAAACAATGTGTTATTAAAAAAACACTCTCCCTGGTTCTATCACTGACATCCTTGATGTTTCCGTTTCCTGTTCAGTCAGCAGTCAACGTGGCTGATGAGAGACTAATATACAGGACTGAAAACTGTCATGTTTTATATGATCCACAGCACCTTTTCATAGGGACGAGGTTTAAAGGGAAAACAGGAGCTTTTGGAAGTTAAAACTAAGTAGACTATCAGCTATTGTAGTCACAAGGCTGACTGAAAATAACATTGGTTCGGAATAAACAATTTAGACATTTAACCTATTCTTATGCAGAGAGAAAAAACATAAGCGATGTCACTGCTCGTTGTATATATGTGGACAATTTTTCACACTCCATCCGCTTACTGTATGTGTGGAGGCGGTGTAATACAGATATATTGTCAGAAACAGGGTTTAAATAAATGAGCAAAGAAACAGAATGGTACTTAACAATATATCATTTACAAAAATGATGTCTGAGTGACAAAATAAGGAAAATGACAATAAATTAATTACTGTTTTAATTCTAAATCAAGCTATTGATGTGTTTGATAAGTCAAATATAAGGAAAATGCTTCACTGGAGCACTCATTCCACTGACTGTCTTTCAGCATCTCTCAGCATCTTTATTTTCTCTCGATTTCACTTTGTATTTTCTCCTTCTTATCTAACTATTTGTTGTTTCGCTCTCTTCCTCTTGAATTGTGTTTATATGAGGCAACAGGCTGGCAGAGCTGTAAGCAGAAACAAAGGTTAAAGAGATCTCTGCTTCATAGTTAATTTCTGTCAGACTGTTCAGCTCGCACTCGGCCTGTTCTGCAACCTGATGAGTGTTTCATGACTTAGTTATGATCATCGCTCATGAACGGCAAGCGGCAAGGCACCATTTCGATCTTTTAGGCTTCAATAAGGGCAGAAGAACTACATGGGAAGTTCTTGGCACACTGTTGTGTGAAAGATGAGATTCAATTCCACATTCCTGCTCATTTAAATAGATTTCTCTATGTTGTTAAATAACAGAAGTATAGTCAGGTTGGTTTTGTTGTTTGTCTCTGTGTGTAAAAAGAATTGAAAATGAGTGCATCTTTTTTTTTTTAAAGGTGGTTGATGTTATATTTTTGGGAGAGACGTCTTCATGCTTAGTTTGAAACCTGTGCACACCTTCTTGTGTGTGTGTCTGTGTGTGTTTTTTTTGAATGCATGGTGCATCTTTGTTGAGTTGAGATCACAGCGATGAATCACAGAGAAGGAATGAACTTGTCAGGAGGGAGGGAAGATCACGAGAGATTGCCAAAGATGGAAAACATAATGGAGTTCTCTGTGTGTGTGTGCTGACTTTGTCATGCATCAAAAGAAGCGAAATCATGGAATGACATCTTACCCATAAAACAGCTGAAATCTCACTTTTATTTTATAATGAATCTTAATGATCACCTTATTTATGTCTTTTTTTAATATCATCCAACTACATTTGCTGGCATTGGTGAATTGGATGCAGAGTCTCCCACTTCCTTAGATATATTTGCAGTTTGTGAGACCATATGGAAGATGCAAGAGCCCAGAATTAAATCTCGTATCAGCCTGCTGATAGTAAATACAACTAGGTACGATATGAACAGTAGTATACAGTATATTCCAGGGAAATTGACATTGCATCTGAGAAGATGTGTGTTAATATGGTGTGTTCGTTTTTGAGTTGAGAGATTTGTTGTAGTGCTGAAACAAATTGACTAGAAGATGGACAGAAGACTAATCAGTAACTTTTTAATTATCATTTGTCTTTTTTTTCCCAAGCAAAAGTGACAAACAGTATTTATTCCCAGCCTCTCCAGTGTGAGGATGTTCTGCTGAAAATCATTGAGTTTTGGCCAAACGACAGAAAAACTGGGACAGACATTTTTCACTGTTTCTGATATCTGGTAGGCTGAATGATTAATTGATTATTCAAGAAAATAATCATCAGAATAATTTGTAATTAAATAAAAATACAACTTTTGCCCGAAATAAAGAGCACATCTGTTACTGCCAGAGGTAATTTATACACTCTTATGTAACACAAGCTTTAAGGAAAACTAGCAGAGCAACTGCATAAGGCATCATATTTAATGAGTTTTTATTTAATGATTATTTAAACTGTCGTCTAGTTGACAGAGAGGTGATTAATCATGATTCTGCTCAGCAGGTGACTGATTG
Source organism: Lutjanus erythropterus (assembly GCF_056507025.1). Taxonomy (NCBI): domain Eukaryota; kingdom Metazoa; phylum Chordata; class Actinopteri; order Lutjaniformes; family Lutjanidae; genus Lutjanus; species Lutjanus erythropterus. The sequence goes on along the minus strand of NC_139317.1, from coordinate 9,556,638 downwards.
ATTGGTCTTATTGGGCCGTTATTGGGCCACTTAGACACAAAGGTAGAGCTTCCCCAACTACTTTTTCCTAGTCAACTAGTAGTCATTAGTTCAAGCAATTAGTTGATTAGTAATTACATGTCTGTGATATTAATTTAATTATTTATTCCAATGCTGAGAAGGAATGGCTCGAAGTAACCTTGTTGACCCTGTGCGACAATACAGAGAAAAACAAAACCGTTATAATGAGCCTTTAAATTTTATAAGGGGCACAAAGTGAGCTGCCTGTTGTTGACAGTACTAACATTATAATCTTGCACAAGTCTCATTGTTCAAAAATGGGGAATAAATTATTTCCAACTTCACAAAAACTAAGACTCCCAGACGTATCAACACAATGGATGATATATACTCGCAGATGAACCTGCTTCACGTCTCTCCTGTCCCCAAAGCCACTATGTCTTTAGTGTCCCTGGAGTCAGAGTCCTGGTCGGAGCTGCTGTAAATCACCTTGGTACTATATTCCCTGTTGTTAGTCTCAGAGGATCAGTCCCAGTGTGGCCATGTTCTTGAGAGGGCTGCTGAACGTGATTAATTTGGCAGCTCATTGGAGATCATTCTGGTGGCGCTCCTCACCTGTCCAAAAAATGTAGCTCAGTTGGTAGAGCATCCGCCCCATGTATGGAGGCTGTCGGTCCTCTGCAGTGGTTGCTGGTTCAAGACCTGCCTGTGGCCCTTTGCTGTGTGTCATCCTCTCTCTCTTCACCCCCCTTTCCTGTCTGCTCTTCAGCTATCCTATCAAATAAAGGCAAGAAAAGCCCAAAAACATAGCTTAAAAAAAAAATGTGTGTATCAAGAGCTGTTTGAGGCTGTAATTAAATCCTATCGTAAATGCCACTTTGCACTGTGCAGTATTGCAAATTATCCCACAAAGCATGACAACAACTCACTAAATACATTATCTTTTCAGACCAAACAGGATCGCAGCATCTGCAGGTAAAATATATTGTTTACCCTTTACCCTAGCGTTTAGCAGTTGCTGCTAGCACATCAGCAGTGCTAGCAGCAGCAGCAGCCTGCTCTCCTTGCAGGATAATGTCTGCATACTTAAATTTTCTAGTCAAAAATACTGCCAAACTCCGCTGTTGACACACTGTCACCTGTCCCACTTTGCTGATTGCAACGTCTGGGCCAAATGGGCATCAATGCAGAGAGCTGCTGTCTGCCAGAGCTGCAGCTCCAGCTAGGTGGGTGACTACATAGCATCTTGGAGACAACAGTTAATCAGCGATGTAGATTAATTCAAAAAGTGAATAAATTGTTTAACTGACTGGTATTTCTGGTGCCAACTCATGAGGGTGATGGTGTTTGATCAACTAGATGACTAATCCTGCATGACCCTAATTGCTAGTGATCCCGGCCCCACCGACAAGGTGCAGCTTCTGAATGGAGTTTGAAGTTTGTTTTTCCTGCGACTAACTGACTAGTGAAAACTTGGTCGACTAAGACTCTTTTCATTGACTAACAGTTTGGTCAACTGTTAGCAGGCAGCCCTTCAAAAATCTCCTGCCAGTCACACACCAGGTTGAAGTTAGTTTGACAGTCACCAGCCGCTGGACAGAGGTTAATAGAGTCTGCATCAAGTTGAACTTCCGAATGAATGGGCTGTATGAGGCCAGAGAGTCCATCATATAGCCAAAAGGTCACAGGATGACTCCCTTCAAAAACCAACATGCTATCTCTCTGATTAAAGTCCCCTTCAGTGTGACTCTGAATTCCTACCCCTTCAGTAATTGTAAAGGCAGCGGTATACTTCTAATGAAGTCTGAAATAGAAACACAGTCAAACACATAGCTGCATACAAATATCTCCATTCTCTCTGCAGTTACGTGCTGTTCCTTTACGTACGCTGGATGCTGGTGGAAGTGCGTGAAGGTGAAGGAGAACAGAGGTTAAAAAACCTCTGGAGAAAAACAGCTGCAGTGAAACAGACACAAAAAGGCCAGAGAAACTGTTCAAATATTTTCAAACATCCTCGGCACGATGTGTCTGAGTTTACCTTGAGATATTTTGTAGTTTAGCCAGGAAGCCTACGAGCTGCACACTGTAGAGTCTGAAGCCACAGCAGAGCTTAAAAAAAGGTTCTGTACATATGAACCTGCTGAGAGTCATTTTGGCAGTAATTACACTGTGCCCTTAAGTCGCCCGGGAGAAGAATGGCAGCTCAGACGTAAAATGAGTGTGTCTGTGAGAGTGCGTGTGTGTGCCTGAGCTCATGAGGAGTCCTCTAGAGTCGCTGCAGTCAGTAAATTCAGCCGCCTCCGTCTCTACAGCCAACAACAGGTTCTCTGTCACACCCTGTACACATCACTGTCCGTGTGGGATCTGTTTGAGAGGCATGCTTTTGTGGTTGTGTGTGTGTGTGTGTCTGTGAAAGAGAAAGCGTAGGCAAAGGCAGACCACAGGTTGAGTCAGAAAAACTCTCCTTTAACTCAGTCGTCCTTGCTTTCAGCTTCAGCTGCCACGACCTTCTGCACAGATGTTCCCAAGACAATTAGCTCAGCTAGAAGAATCGTTACCTCACTGTGAGATCAAACTCTTCTCTGTATGGGTATTCAGAATAAATTATTTTAAAAAAAGGAATTTTTAAAGCTGTGTCCGATTTGAAATCAGGTGTTTATTTTTCATTGTATAATACTACAGACCGTTGTCCTCCTGATTTGGTATGTGTCTGTTCAGCTTCCATCCCTAAAACTCCTTAGTTGTGTACTTAAATTACATTACAGTGCATACAAATGTTTCCAACAATGGTGAAACCCAACAAATCCATAATTTATCCAAGGCATTTCCTACTTGCGGCTGGTTGCTATAACTTCCACGAAAACAGGAGACACATCAGAGAGCGAGGAAGGAAGTCTGTCAGTGTGACTTAACATCCGTGAACATCCTGCCTGAGTCATTTCAGAGAGATTTTCATCTGCAATGGTGGTTGTTTAATAATAAAGAAAGCAACTTCTATGACTTCACACTAATTCAAGCTACATTATATCCTTTGTTATTGTTGTAATGTGAGAGAGACCCCTAGTGGCAGAACATACATATTGTGTGAGTAAACTATTGCTAAACTATTATCAAACGTGACAGTAAAACATGAAATACATGAAATGAAATCGAAAACTTTACTGGACATGTACAAGTATAAAAACAGTTCCTGCACAGATGTTGCTTATGTACCTTTGTGAGTCAGCAAACATATGCACATTATATTTCAGATTAACCAGTATATAATATTAGCTTGCTGATGGCAGTTACCACGTGGTCAGCCAGCTGCTGTGAAATTTGCTGCAATGACTGCAACATAATTCTTTAGGGCAACTGCGCCAGTACATTGACTAGAAGTGCGTGTTTTTGCCACTGGTGGTGTCTTGTGGAAAGGATCCCTACAAAGATAGACTTTATTGTTAAAGACTGAGATCCTCTTTGTTTTACTACAATTAGCCATTATATCGCTCTCCTCAAAGATTATCATAAAACACACTGCATTCAAACTTGTCAGAAACAAAATGAAACTCACCACTCACCTTTCTACTCTTCCAACAATCGCCAAATCTTGTTTGGTAGAGTACGATGTGAAATACTTGGCTCGACACGCTGTTTTTCCCCAATGCTTCTCTGATACCCAGCCGTCCTCTCACAGCCATGTTGGTTGTTTCGTATCAAACCGGCCCCATATTAGATAAACGGTTGTGACTGGCCCAACCAAATCCAGGTCGCCTTGAAATCTGTCTGAACGGGAGGGGGGACCCGACGCATCTGCCAGAGCAAATAAAACATGAGCTTACAGATTTGTCTGGTTCCTGATCTACTCATTTGGGGCAGAACTTGAGTTAACATCTGCTTAATTATTGATGGTTGAATCAGCCTTGTTACTTAGTATTGAAGTATTGAAATTAATCAAATAATGAAAGGAATGTGAGGTTTTGTAATGCACTGAATCTTTTTCACACACTCTCTTTACTGTCATAGGTTAGGTTCTTTTCATCTGACTTTTTTGTGTCTTCGGGTATCTATCTGTTGCCGTACGTCTCCTCAAACCATCAACACAACATCAAAATGCATCTAAGAGTCTGTGAGAGCATTCAGGCTCAGAGCCACTCAGAGATCTAATCAGTCCAAGCTATCAAATCAAAGACCAAGTCCACTTTACCGGGCTGATTTGCTCCGTCTGATAGCAGCAGGCCGGAGGAATTTGGGTCAAGGTTTTTGTCAGATAATATCTCTTCTTGTCTTTAATTTTGAAGAAACTTGGCATGAATAGCAGACCTTCTCTCTAACTCCCATGGGCCTGGTCACGAATCAGATACCAACGATAAATCTGAACAGCAAACCTCACTTAAAGGCACAGAGTGTGAGATGTGCCACTGTGCGATCACTCAAAGTTTGGCAGTTTCGGCCTTTAATAAGCCAACTTTGAGCAAAAGAGAAATGAGAAATTACAAAGGAGTCCTCAGTTTGCTTATCTTTTAAGTTTTGCCATCTGGTGTGAGGCCTCCTTTATGGGCTGGCAGAGTCGTACATGTAATATGCACTATTGTTACCAGTTTATTAGTTACACCTGGACAATGTACTGCAATCCAGAACATCAGCCCTGCAGTAAAATTATACTTTTGAGAAGCCTTTTTAGGCTGTAGTTGGTGGTGCAGTTGTATTTGATTGCACTGTATGAAGTTGAAAGAACATTAGTTGGACCTAAACACAACTCCAAATGAATATGTTTCTCCATAACTGCTGTATGTGGAAAGCAACTGCTCACTCATTAACTATATCAGCTTAAAAGGTGGCGATATGTCAGTTTTTGTGCACAGCTTGTTTCTCCTGCCCCCTGGTGGACAAAGAAGATCAGTTATTGTAGGTGCATTTCTACTAAAGAATAAATGAAATGAATAATGCAGCTCTTCAGATGTCAGTAAAACTGACTGCCTATGAAACAAAGACACGCCACGTTTCAAAGTGTTCCTGGGGCTGTTTTACCACCATCCACAGTTAGATTTTCAGGTTTTGAGCAGTTCTTCCATTTGATCTGTGCATTGCATCTAAAGATAATAGTATACATTAAGAGAACACAGAAAAAGGCAGTCAGAATGTGTTCATGAACTTTGTTTGTATTCAGTTGTTCCTTTATTGAATGGCTATACAACAGCTTCTTTTGTCCCTCTCCTACAAGTCAAAAATGAAGCAAAACTCCTGACTTACTGAAACTTTGAGGGGATACACTGCCTGAAACACAAGAGACTTTTAAAATCACGTTACAATGGTAGAGGGCTCGGTGGACGATGACTGTCAGCCATCAGACCATCAGCCCACCCTTACTACCTATATAGCAGTGCTGCATGTGTGGCTTTAAACGCTCCTACATCAGATTTTTGAGCCACCTGTTGCTTTGCATTACTGTTCACTAACTGTATTTTCTCCTCTCTCCTCCTCAGTACTTTGTCCTGCTGCTGTGTATCTTCCTGTTGGAGATCCTGGCTGGCGTCCTGGCTTATATCTACTACCAGCAGGTAATCCCACTTGGGCCCATAAAATTATTTTTAAAAGGTCCTTTCAAATATATTTTACAAAGCACCCTGGGATTTGTATATTAGGTCATATGTTTGGAATTACAGAAGAGCAGCTGGCAGATACGAGAGGGGTAGATATTGATGTCAAATGACAAAAAAGTGGTGCAAAAGTCAAAGAATCTCAAGGGTACTGTAAATTATGTGATTTATTGTCACTGAATTAAAAAGGATAGGGTGGACAGTCCAGTTAACTCCAGAGTGTTGTGAAGTCCAAAATGTATTGAAAAAAGATAGATCTTTGTTTGTCTAGCCGTAGTTTGCTCTACGGCTTGCAGCACAGAATGGAGGCCGCACATATATTAAAGGGCTGGCCTACAGCAATCTGACAGCACCGTGAGTTATATTTATTTTAAAAAAGGTGATTTAATTGTTTTATTATGTGAGCTATATTAGCCTATCAGGAGATTGTAGTCTGTAAAGGCTCACTGTAGTTTGTGATTTATTTTCATGAATAACAACCTTTCAAAAACGTAGTCTTCTCTGGATGGAGTTTTTAGTGATGAGCACTGTTGTCATGCTGATATGAGCAAATTCTGATCTAGTTGATCAATCAGATTGCTTCCTATTGTATAACAGTATATAAACCTAAATACACAATATCAAAAGTGTCACGGTGGGAATTCAGAATGGTGCCACTTCAAGGCAACAATTACACTTTAACAGTCTTTTACATTACTTAATAATCAAAGTGCATTAAACAATTGAAAATGAAACTTAAAATGTCTGTTAATGTGAATTCGCTTTTTCAGATTATAAAATGACAGAAAAATGTCTTTTTGGACCATTTTTGTGGAGAGAGATGATGGAGCTGAAGCATGTGGAGAAGGCCACAAAAAAGGAATCCAACATGGCCTCCAGAGAGTCATGTGACAAATTAAAACACTGCTAATAGTTTCCTGAGGGCCATCCCTTTTTTAAAAGTATTATACCATAATTGAGGATTAGTTTAAAAAGCCAAAAATAGGTATGTTACCCAGAGGCAACATTGTCCCATAGTGGGTTAAAACCTGATGTCTGTGTGTAGCAGCTGTGATGTAAAACATCGATAGAGCATGCTGGGCACATGTTTCATGCCTCTCAATCTGAGCACGTAGTCAGAAAGGTTGTAATACAATGCAGACGACTGTCTCAGTTCCCATATGGGATGTGCTGCGGTGCAATTTTAACCACGACAAAACCAGCATGATGAATGAGATTGCAGGGAGGAAATATGAGACAGCCCATTAAAAATACAAATATCAGACTGACCATATTACTCGTGGTACATTTAGTCCAAATGGAATGAAAAATGCCTCCAGTAGAAGACATAACAAGGCTAAATTCACTGTCAGAATCATTCAAAAGCATTTTGTTATGATTTTCAACTGAAAAACACCAAAATATGATGTACAAAGAAATGACTAAATGCCCAAAGACAGTAAAAACACGGCTTAGCTCTATAAAATGTGTACAAATTGCACAGAGTTCTGCTAACAAGTGATTATTTTCTTATCTTGTGTACTGTAGATAAACTGACAGCCTCCCTCGACACATTTCAGCTCTAACAGTGCAGAGTTATACTGACTATATTGCAAGCAGTCACAAATTAGATTTTTTTTTCCTTGTGTGATATTAACATGACTCTGCTCTCCACCAGTATCAGTCCCACCCTGACTGGTCTCAAAGCCTGGTGGCTTGTAGCTCAGCAACAGGACTTTTCTCAGTCTAGAGGTGCTCTGCTGTCATCATTATAACTGCCTCATTCATAATACACAACTCGTCTGAACACGAACAGTCGCTGAGCTCCATGATTTCCTTCCTGCTTCCTAAAGCTCCTCTGTCTCCTTCACTCGCTCCAAAAGATTCTTGCATGAATTGCTCAAATCTCTAAAGCCACTCTTCGTCTCCTTCTCTGCTCTTCACCCCGTCTTTTTTTTTTTTCTCTCTGCTTATTAGCGTTGAGAACTGTACATGTGCTTTTTATTTCACAGTGCCAGACAAATTCTGAAACCTGCTTGTAACTCACAAACAAACACACTGATTCACATTTAGCTTGCTGGAGATTCTCCATGAGGGGGGAGCTGTTCAGTCATTGTCTGAATGGTTCTACACATGTCAACCAACTCCACCTAGTGTAAAAGAAACTAACAGCAGCAGCAGTTCAGACATGCACCTGTAAATATGACAATGTTGCCTCCTTCAGGCAAAGAAAGTAGTCACTACTGAGTGCTACAGCTGCAGTCCAGTGTTTCTGTTGTAACCCAGTTTACACAAAGATGATACAAGAGGATGTGAAATTTGAAAACACATTGAATTGCATAATAATTGATTTGTTCAGAATTTAGCAAAACAACATGTCGCAGGCATAGAGACAGTGTGGGACAGCAGCGTCCTTTAAACAGCCTTATTTTAGTTAAATCAATTTGAAAAAACAGTATTGATAATTTAAAATTTGCTAATTTCTTACATACTTCATGCATGTGCATTTATAGTGATTTTTGACTGTGGCTGTTGTATTTTGTTGTATGTTTAGTTGTGGCACATTATTCAGTTTGGCACATGCGTGACAAATTCAGTTATTTTGTCATAGACACAGTGGTTACAATCTTGCAATGTTAACAAAAGTGAAAAATAAGTTGTGTATCTGTCATGTGATTCAGATCCATTCCCAAATTTTACAGGTCCTTTCAAGTTTCATGAACACGGGGGGACAATAGTTTTTTTTTAATCCTGCTGACAGACAGACTAACATCAATAAAAATGCAACTTCGTCGGCGGAAGTTAAAAATGGAACACCTTTATGTCACAGAAGCCTCCAGTGGATATTAAATCTAAAGAAAAAACTACAGCTCAGCTGTACCTTTAAAACTTGTATAACTTGGTGATAACAGAAGTCTTGTAAATTAATTTATTACAATGCATTTCTGTTTGCCTTTCTAAATTTGTATGTGTGGCCTGAGATCAACAGTGAGCCTTGTCACGCACTTGATTTAACAGACAAGTGAAGCAAAATGTCAAGTGTCTGTAGACACAGTCACTTGTCCAAAGCAAACTATTCTGCTAGTTAATTACAGAAATGCGACTGATTTTAATTACACCCACATTTAAATTAGGTGAGGCCAGCAGAAAATACTGGCAGTGGTAACAGTAGATAGCATTGCTGTCCACAGTTTAAATAATAGAACTTTTTTTGCCATCCACCAGAATTTATGTAGCTCCCTCACACAATGAGAAATACTTAGCAGAATATTTTATATAAAATAATCACTATAGCAACATATCCTGCTATTGTGTTGGACTGTTTGTTTTTCCCCTGCCATGCAGAAGTCAAGTCACATTTTATTTGTATAGCTCAATATCACAAATCACAGTTTGCCTCAGGAAGCTTTACAATCTGTATCATGTGTGTCCTTTTCTGTCCTGTACACCCTCAAAAGAGTAAAACTCACCAAAAATCCCTTTTCTGGGAAGAGGAAGAGGACAAGCCACAGAATCACATGAACTAAAAAAAAAAAACATGCTCATTAACAAAAGTCATATATTTTTCAAGTTTAATATGCAAAAGATGTGGAACAGCAGCCATGAAAAGAGAAATATTGCAGCTGTAGTCGTCATTGCCTTCAGGTGACACTGGTGTCAGATGCTGTTGCCGTCCTTGCCTGTAGATGGTGCACCTTTCCATGTCAACATCTGCACTTTCAAACAGCTGCTGCTGTCACTTTCCTTGTGAACAGGCGCTCCAGGTTGGAGTAGAACAGCAGGGTTCACACCTGTGGCTCTGCAGTTGAGTGATTCGGTTCGGTCTGGTTTAACAGCCGCGCAGCCATCAGCCAAAAAAGATGCTCCGACCCATGTTTGTTTTAATGTGTGTGTGTTTAATGCAATGCACTCACACCGGCTGTTTCTACTTATTCAGCTATTTTAAATCTTGAATTGCTGTTTTCACTTCACTGCTGCAGCCTTTCCCAAACTGTCAACAGGTAAAATGAAAAGCTATCCCGTCACACACACACACACACACACACACACACACACACACTGGTCCTGTTTCCACCTCCTCTCCTTTCCTCTTTGTCTTCACCTCCTGTCTCATCTCTCTCTGCCCTCCCTTCCTCTCTTCATCATTCATTCCCTTGATATCTCCTTCACGCTTTGATTTACAGTGGTTCCCCAGCTGGCTTGTTGCCATAGAAACTGAGCCCCCAGACCTCCCGCTCCTCCTGCGAGCGTTTTCTGCCACTGGTCTAGAGAACAAAAAAAAACAAAAAAAACAACACCGACTTCCTCTGCCTTCGCCCCGGTTTCGTCTGCTCCTCTGTTGTTAGAACTGCTGTCTATGACATGAATCGTCAGGAGAGCGTTTAGAGCCTGTCTTCTATGAATCTCATCAGTAACTGAGGCAACAATCGCAACTAATTTATCACGTGGCCATGCTCAGCGCTGGCCTGAGACTTCTGTGTTGCTATGTAGAGGGCTGCCAGTGCATTTATCTGTGTCTGTGTGTCTGAACAGCTGAATGAGGAGCTGAAGCAGAACCTGAAGGAGACCATGACCAAGAAGTATCAACAGAGCAACCAGGAGCACATCACCAGGGCCGTAAACAAGCTGCAGCAGGAGGTAAGTGCAGGAAAGGATGGATACAACTCCCAATTTAATTAATTGAATCTGATTTATGACACTAACTCTGAAATGACAACTGACTTTTACGTTTAAGAGTGTATACAGTGGAAAACTGGGTGTAGCTGTTTGCCTTCACACCGTCATTATCAGTGAGCCAGAGCTTCTAATCAGAAGTCACATGGATTCACATGTGGCGTGTTGATTGGACAGTGTTGGGTAACCTATCATCCCATCAGATTAGAGATTTTGGTGATGAGGGCGAGTCGAAACAAATCCGATTCAAGTCCCTTTGACTTCAGCTAAGGATGATGGACTCGTCTGCACTCTGTGCTGTAATTTACCCTCTCTGTTGCTTATACCAGTTGACAGCACATGAAGGAAAGAATAAATCTGAGCAGCAGTTCAGACTTCAGTTGGTTCATTTCTTATTCTCAGTTTTTTAAGTATGAAAGGCCCAGAGCTGCCAGATGTCAGCGTTTGTTCTTTGTTCTATATTCTAAACTTTTTATTTTGTATAATTTCCAATAATTTGTTTGGGTTTGGTGCATTGTCACATTTTGGGAAATACACTTAGCTTTTTCTTGCCAAGAGTTAGTTGAGAGATTTATAAACACTCTCACATCTGTCCATTAAATACAAAGCTACATGAAACTGAGGTTAGCTTAGCTTAGCATAAAGACTGGAAACAGATGGACACAGCTCGCCTGGCTCTTTTGGACTTTCTAGTTTGATCTAAATCAAATTTACAGGTGTGAAACCTCCCCTGAACCACCGTCCAGACCGAGCCATCACACCTTGGTGCAACCAAAAGAGGTGGTCTCAGTCCGGGCAGGTTATTGTCAGAATCAGAAATATGAAAAACAACTCAACAATGGGCCGTGGTTGCACATGGAGAGAGGAGGGGACCAAATGTTTAATTGACATCTGGTTCAGTGATTTTATTAAGAGTCAGTCAGAAACAAAGCATAAAAATTCGGACCGTTTCCAATTATTTTACAAGGGGATGAGAGTCCCATACTTTTTTTCCTTTGGAGAGAGACAGCCTAGCTATTTCCAGTCTTCATGCTAAGCTAAGCTAACCGTGTGCTCGCTTATAGGTAGATAGATAGGAGATAGACGGAATAGACAGTAAATTGCTAAGAGCAAGGTGTCATGTAAATTAATAAATAGATTAATAAGAAGGTGCCGTTACAAAGTAGCACGAATCATTACAAAGTCCACACAGTCCTTCAAGGACTGTTGTGCAGAACTTGGACGTGCTGCTGCTCAGTACATCACAGGTACAGAGCAACAGTAAACCTTGTCGTATAACTATTTGTTTGAGAATAAATAACCCTATTTCCCCAGATGTCAGACTATTCCCTCAGCAAATTACACTGCTACTTTTTTCTTGTCTTAGTTAAGTACAGTATTAAAAATGTTCACCCGTTGTTTTAAAACAGTTTCTGACATGTCATACTGGAAGGGAAATTCTGCACTTTTCATGTGGATGTCCAGTCAGTGTTGATGGTAAATCTAGCAAACTGAAGCAATAAATTCCTCAGTGCTCCTATATCGACCAAGAAACCTGCCTACATGTACCAGGATGCATTGCATGTGAATGTCTGACGACCACACTCATGTGTATCACCCCCCCACTGCAGCAGGAGAATTCAGCTCTCTCTGTCTAATTAAACGTGCACATAAAAAGTGGTGAATTTTCCCTTTAACTTTGTTTTTCATACTTCTTCGCTACCATTAAACTTCCCCTCTGAAGATGTCTCTTCCTCTGTCTCCTGTCAGTTCAAGTGCTGTGGCAGCAACAATTCATCCGACTGGGCCGAGAGCGAGTGGATTCGCTCCATGAACGCAGAAGGCAGGGTGGTGCCTGACAGCTGCTGTAAGACTCCCACTGAGCGCTGCGGCCGCAGGGACCACCCATCCAACATCTACAAGGTGGAGGTGAGAGGATGAAGGGTGCTGGGGGGCGTCAGCGGGGTTTGACTTTTTCGGTACGGGTGGCTGGATCAGTATTTCTGTCATGTCTCTGTATGTCAGCGGTGAGATTGTGCGGTGGAGGAGCAGCCGCTGTCATATCTGAACCATATACATAACATTTGTTTGCAGTGAGACTTCAGCAGCACTCCCACGTAAACTGATGCAACATAAAGACACTCTTTGTTTTTCATTTAGGGCGGCTGCATCACCAAACTGGAGAAATTCATCCTGGACCATCTGAAGATCATCGGAGCGGTGGGTGTTGGGATTGCCTGTGTACAGGTGAGTAAATAACACAATAGTTTGCTCGCACATAAACAGAGATCATATAAATGTATCTGTGGAGATTGCAGCTTTGCTAAATTATGTTTTCCTTCCCTTCCATCCAATCTCCAGATCATAGGGATGGTGTTTACATGCTGCCTATATCGAAGTCTAAAGGCAGAGCCATATTAAGAGCAGCAGAAGAAGAAAAGTGTGTGGGTGGAGGAGGGAACTTCATCACCACATGCCATACTCAAATAGCCCATAGGTTCTTTTCTTTGCCTTGCACATAGGGGAAGGAAACTCTGGCATGGGATCAAAATCACACATCAGAGGATCTCATTTTGGTAAACAAAGGGTGGAAAAACACTACAAGGTATCTTGAAGTAATTAGGCACGCAAATTGCAGTCTCAGCTAGATCTTCAAGATCACAGCACTGTGAGAAAAAAGCCGCAGAGAGAAACTGATGGGAATTCTAACACTGATTGTGTAAATTAGCGCGGGGACGGCCTCCTCAAGACTAAAACGTTGTAGTTTCTTCCACCTGGATCCCCTCGATGTACGTTTATGTTTTTTGTCGACCAGGTGCTGCACCCGAGAGTGGTGTAAAGATCAGTGGAGTAAAACTGGCACTTTGCAGAAAATGTTAATCCTGGTCGCAGCAGCTTCCCTACCCCGGCAGCAAGGTTTAACAAGCCTACCTCTGGGGCCCCCTTCAACTGCAGCGGCATTTTGTTTCCACGCTAACTAGCCCGTCATGCATTTTAAATATGTGTTCAATAGTGGCCTTTTTAAACTTTTGAACTGTTAGGTTTTATATTTTGTAAATGAGTATAACACTTGAGGGGCTTTCTTTTGAGCTATCACGCTTTATTTCCTAATGTGTCTTCATAGTGACATATCAGTGTTCTGATCATGTTTTTAATTATTTCTGCCGCCTTAAAGACCCACTGAGGAGGACGCAGTATGTGCCAGAGTGAAGGTACACAAGTTAGCGCCTTGCTCAACAGCATAACGGTAACATTCGATACAGCAACACCAGCATCTTAAAGGATTGTTCAGATTTTTTGAAGTGGGGTTGTATGAGGTATTTCTCCATTGTCAGTGTATTACCTGCAGCAGATGGTGGTTGGCATGCCACCAGTTGTGGACAGTCAGCCGAAAAATGTATTTTACAGACCTAAAAAAAGCCCTCCTAAAAAAAGTAAACATACATTATATTTACAATATTTTCACCACTTTACCTTCTCATTAGACAACCTTTTCCAACAGGAAATGACCGTTATTTGAGCCAAAAAAACACTTATAATCAATTAATGGTTGCAGCTCCAAAGTGTGTACTATATTTAGAATATTTTCACTGCTTTACTTTGCCATCAGGAAGCCTTTTCCAACAGGAAACTGCCATTATATGAAATAAATAGCACTCTCTCCATACTGACCAAACCCCATAGGAAAAATCTGTCATTTTACCTTGCAGAACACGGAAGTTGCTCATCTGCCACTGCCTCGATGTGTTATTTTGTTAGTATTATTGTATGACTTCGGTGAATCTGAACTAGTCATTAAAACACTGAAGTCACATAATAACACGCACAAAATAAGCCATCAAGGCAGCTTTAGATGAGCAACTGCTCAGTTCTGTGAGGTAAAATGACTGATTTTGCCAATGGAGTTTGGTTGGTATGGAGAGAGCACGTATTATTTCATATGACGGAAGTTTCCTGTTGAAAAAAGTCTGTCTGATAGCAAAGTAAAGTGTTAAGCAGCTTCTTAAATGTTAATATTTCTGCTTTTTTTATTCCTCTGTGTCAGCAAACTGAATATTTTTGGGTGTTGACAAAACAAGACATTTGAGAACATCATGTTGGGGTTATGAAAACACCTTCAACATTTTCTGACATTACACAGACCAAAAAATTAATTGAGAAAATACTCGACAGATTGCAAACTGGCATTAATATGCTTATCTTCCTACACTGGTACTCCTCTCTGCTTCTCCAAACTGGACACGTGTTGACCACCATCTATTGTAAGTATTACACCAACTAAGTACCTCTCACTATCCCACTTCAAAAAATCTTGAACTGTCCCTTTAACCTGGTGTGACTACTCGAAGGTATTAAGACTGACGTTAATAAAGTGTTTTCATGATTGTGTTACAAGCGGTGCCACTAATGTTGCTCGTAAGAAAGTGCCTCATGTTTTGTTTTGTATACAAGGGATTTATCCACTGATGCCAAAGTTGTCACCTGTAACTTTGTGTGTAAGGACCTACTGTATCTCTTCTTCCAGCCTTAGTCACTTATCTACTGATGCCACTCTTTATAGATTGTTTTCATAAATGAAGATTTTGTTTACTTTTCTATATATTATTGTATTTAACTGACACGACTTAGGAAATAATATTCACTCACTGTTAGCAAATGATCTTCTTCCTATGTGCCTCAGAGACGACGCTGAATTAATCTGCTGTATTTCTGTCTTTGTGATAATCCAGGAGTAATTTTAGTCTGAATAAACGTTGATCGACAATACGCTTTGCATCTGCTGTGTTTTGCTTTCTCAGCAAAAGTCGGGCGGCAAGAAGCCTCTGCAATTTTTAATTTACTCAGTGTGACAGATTCTGATCTGTAAAAACACCAACTGACAAATAAACCAGGCATTTTTTAAAATAACTTTAAAGCAGCGATATGTAGCAGTTGCACTTGCAAAAGTACATACCGCAGTCCAAATAGTGAGTTGGAGCCATAGACTGTATATTAAATAGGTTGAAATCCTATTCAATATACAATCTGTGGTTGAAGCGAGTTATTTCCCCCTGCCCCCTCTACGAACTTTTGGCATGAATTTTAACTCTAATTAATGTGAAGCGGGCAAACAAAACCGGTGGTTCCGGCCCGGAATATGTCCAGAATGGTAATTTGATAATTTATTACAGTAAATATATTACAGATTTCTCCTTTAATCAGCCGAAGCGTCCTTCACCTCACCGTTAACAGGTCATTTCATCCCAAAAACTGCCAAAAAAGTCTTGTGTAAAGACAAAAAAAAAAACCACGTGCCTGTAACCAGTGGCCCTTACACAAATGGCACCAGCTTACAGGTGCATTAGTGTATTAACCCAAAGTCAATTCCCTAATGATACTGTACTGTGGCTGTGATGAATATTTGGGATGTGAGCCATATTCCTGACAGCTGCTGCAGGAGTGTATTACCTATACAATGACAGCTATATGGGCTTCAGTGGGAGTTATTCTGGTGTTGGGTGTGAGGCCGGCTCCTCTGACCCGCTGTTCTCTTTGAGAGTGACTGTGCATCAGAGTCATTAGTGCGAACAGCAGCAGTTACTGTGTGCAAACACAGGGAGGCAGCACCCGCCAGGCTTTCAGCGCCGCCACAACACCACACTGATGAAAACAGCTGGTGAGAGTGTGTGCATAACACCCAGAGGCTATTGAGGATTACCCCCCTCCCCAAACACATTCACACTCTCGCCTAATTCAGAATGGCACAAAAGCTTTAATACGGGTTCTCAAAATGCTCAGGAGGGGAAAAGGGGGAAATGTGGCTTTTTAACCATGCAAATCAACTTCACCTGCTTGCATTTTGTTAGTGGAAAAACATACAGTTCATTCAAAAAATGTGCGTCTCAGTGTGATGTGTAACAAGCTGAAAGAAAATCAAATGGCAACTGGTCAGCTCGCAGCTACAGACTACTAATTGGTTTCCATTGGGACTGCTAACAATGCAAATTAAGCCATTTCTCAGTCCGTGAAGCTGGCAGCGTGAAAACATTTCCCATGGTGAAATGAAACAACAGAAATCCATGTGTATCGTCATAATACCCCTTTAAAGGTGCTCTCGCTGCACACCTCGTGAAAGCTGAGTCATCCCTGGCAAAATGAGCCTGTGAGTTTTGTGTTTTCTTTTTCTCATGGGGGGGGGGGGGGGCTGAAGTGTTGAATTCACGATTAACTAAGCATTACTTCCTCATGACTTCATCATGTCTGTAGCCCATTTGACACAGCGACGTCAACATTTTAAAGGACTAGTTCAAATTTTTTTTCAGAGTTTTTTAATTCTCAGTCTGTGTGTTACCTAAGGTAGATGGTGACCCCCCACCACCACCCGTTTGGAGAAGCAGAGAGGAGCACCAGCTCGCTAGCTAAGCAATGTACTGCTATGGACAGGGTCAGCAGCAAAATACATTATAACCACCTAAAAAAGGCCCAATTAAGAAAATCAACATTAGTTTAAGTGTTCGCTGTGTTTAGTATACTTTCACCACTTCACTGACAGCCATTTTGAATGGGAAATTGCAGTTATATAAGCCAAATATCACTCTCCATGGCTCAGTCAGACTCCTTTGGCAACAACAGTCATTTTACTTCACAGAACATTGAAGTCGCTGGTCTACTGCTGCTTCAATCTGCTAGTTTGTGTTATTGTGCGATATTTGTATTATTTTAAAATAAAGTCACACAATAACACAAACAAACTAACCAATTGAGGCAAAAAAATGTGATTTTCAGAAACTCTTTTTCCCACATTCTGGTGACTTTTGCAAATAACAAACACTCTGCAACAGCATTTTTATGTAGAATATGTTTTATTTTGCTTTTAAGTGAGTATTCTACTCAAGTAAAGTGGTCAATTTCGTGATATAACGCATTCTTTCCTTTAAAACTTTACCTAAGAAACAAGAGTTCTTTTCAGGACGTCTTGAATTAGCTCAATTATATCTTTCTCTTAGTACTCTCCATTTTTCTCACTGACTGACGAGAATAAGCAGCTCTCTTCCACATCACATGCATGCCAGGAAACGACATTTGGTGTAGCTGTATTTTTGTCCCAGTGGAAACAGCAGAATTTTAAAGTTTCGGGGCTTTTACACGCTGCACAGTGCCAGAAACAGGTTGTGATATTAAACGACAAGGAAAACAGGTGTGAAAGTTTGTCGTAAATTGGGAGAAATACGAGACATTTGTGACCCCAGGAGGAAACCGGGAGAAGGAAATGAAAAACGTGAGTCTCCTGGGAAAACAGGCAGGGTTGGCAAATATAAGTCCCATGGTGAAATGGAACAACAGAAATCCATGTGTATCATCGAGGTGCTTTCGCAGCACACCTCATGAAAGCCGAGTCATCACTGGCGAAATGAGCCTGTGAGTTTTGTTTTTTTGTTTTTTTGTTTTCTCCTCTTGGGGAGGGGGATTCAGCAGTTAACGTTTCCATTGGAGTGAAAGTAGTTCAGCACATGGCAATTTTAACAGGACGCTTTTCCAAGAAGCAGACATCTGTGGAATGCAAGTCGTCTGCCCTGCTCTTGACACAGCCGTTGCCTTTGCTTATTGCCTGAGTTTGACTTTAAATAGATGACAGAAATGATGACAACCCTTTGAACAACCAGTATGTCCCACCCAATTGTGCGCTGTTGATGAAAACCATAATAAATCTCCCTCCTCCTTGCCAGCCACGGAGGCCTCCCTGCCTGTTCCGCTTGCTTACTGTGACAGCCTGCATACAGGCTAACACAAAGGGTATGTTAATAATGCCAGTGCATGACATTTCCAAAATATCTCCTCCAATACTCTCTAAGCAGTTGTCCGTTCGGTGCACATGTCACCCGCTGCACCTCGGCCCGTTGGCCCATCCAGCAGAGAGGTATGCTATTTTCAATCCGGGTGGAGGTGGGGGCTTGTGCACCCCTCTCCTTTCACCTTTTTTATTTTTTTTTTTTCCTGGGAGGTGATGTGATTTCTGTGCCTACAGGACAAACAGACAACAGGGAGCTGTGCTATAGTTTGTCTGCAGCTGGTGACAGGAGGAGGAACATGCGGGCATTCGTTCCCAGGGTCACCCAAGGGCAGGGCAACCCAAGGGTAGAGAAACCTCTGTGTGTGATGCTAATTTTAGATATAGTTTGTATCATTTTAAACTTAGTGGACTGTAAGGCTCACAGAGAGTTTGCTTCTAACACTGTGGTAAGGGTAAATTAATGAGCATGACTTCAGGCGTGTACAAGGATAACAGTATCTCATGTGTGACTTAATGCAAGAACAACAGGTTAATTAATGCAACAACTGAATTATTTCAATTTTTAGGATTTCTGAGTTATTAAGGATGTTCATGCAGGTAAGTGTGCAGTTAAAGAGGCCCAACAAAACCCTGATTAGACATACCACATGTGCACATGTATTCTGTTGCCCTCCATGTGTTGTAATCATGATTAACTAAGTATTACCTCTTCATGAATTCATCGTGTTTGTGGGCCTTCAAATAAAGTCGTAAGTAAATGACGTGACAGAAACAGACATTTCTTCCACCCGAAGTTGGTTGTTATTATTCGGAAAAAAAAATTAGCTCCATGATAACTTGGCATAGTTTTAAAAAAGTTGCATCTACTTTAATCAGTGACTGATATAATGTATCCAGATTATTTCCAACTGAAGGACAGTCTGAGTTACATAGTTTAGTTAGAAATAAAAAAGAAAAAAAGAAAGGTATATGAAAGGAAGGAAATATATTTCACAATTAATGAAATGACAATATTCAATCAATTTGATGCTTAAGGCACAACAGTTGCACTGACAATGAATATTAGGCACAACCTAATAAAACGGAAAATTTTGTTGATTGAACAGATACTGATACAGATAATGACATCTCTCTGTGCACCTCTAGTATATTTAGACATGTTTTGAGGAAAAAAAAACATCAAATTATATCATAACTTTAAATTATTTAGAAAAAGAAATGTGTCTGTTTCATGTTTGCATGAGCAACAAATGAATATATGAGCTTTCACAACTATGCCACCATTAATCATATGTTCATCAGTGTTAAACGTGCACGGGTCGTTACGTTATTTGAAGGGCCACAGACAGAAAGTAATGAAGAAATAATGCTCAGTTAATTCTGATTATAACACTTGCTGTGAGCGGTCAGTTTTTCTGCCCTGTGTCTTAAACTGCAGACCTGTGAAGAAGACATGAACATCCTGAATGACAGTGACTGAAATACCTTTGTTGTTGCATTAATAATCTACTGTTCTTGCATTAAGTCATGCATACTTGTTTAATCTTGATAGTTCATGAGGCACTGAATGAATTCATGCTTTTTTCATGCATGAACTCCTGATAATTCATGTTACCATAAGGTGTCAGCTTCACCGTTAAAAACTGTATTGCAATCAAATGGATTCTCCTCCCAGCTCGAATGCGTCTGTCTGTAATAAATAGCTGTGTACCCCGAGAGAAAATATATCACTTGTTGAGGAGTGAGAGTAAAACATTTTACAAGATATGGCAACCCTTGGTAAATTATTTGGAAACCTTCCATCTCACCAGAATTATTGTCTCCCTGTTTTGTGGATGCGGTTGACCATCTGATCCTTGAGGCGAGATGGTGCCTCGTGTCTCTTAATGTTTTGTTTAGTAACTTTTATGTAGTTGTCACCGCAGACAATTGTAATTTTGATTTGCCTCAACTAGCGGCCCACAGGCGAGGCATGGCCCTTTCGAAGTTGCTACTAAGGTCCATTTCTCTGAGCTACTTTGAGACATCTGAATCATAGACTGTATGATCCGAACCAGCGTGACACTGATTCAGATCATTGGTCTTAAATCACTGATGTGTTCTGATTGGCTGCAACAGGATTACACCAGCTCTGCACCTGCCATTCGCTCAGTCAAGCCTCACCTTGCACTGGACTGATGAGTATTATTTACTTTTCAAAAAATTAATTGGTGTGTTTATTTTGCGACAAATGCACTGCTGTGATGAAAGAGTACAAAATGAAGAGGAACTACAAGTCAGGAGGAACGGACAGCTACTGGCATTCAAATGAAAGAAAAAGGATGTATATAACTAGTTAATCACACGTAATAATATATATATTAACATTATACTGCAAGAGTATTAAAGTAGTATTACATAGTACATAGTATTGTGTGTGAACCCTCAGTTATTTTCCTATTTGTACTACTTGCTATTGAAGTTTAATATCCTGGTTTATTGCTTGTTGTCTTCTTGACTGTCACTTGTATGTTATCTGCTGTTTGTTAATGGTTTTGGCTTTGAAAACAAAATAAAATATTTTGTAAATAAGACCTTAGTTGACTGGAGACAGCTTGTCTGTTGCAGTTTGTTGTTTCTGGTTTGGTTTCACAGCAGGTGCATTTATCATGAGCTAAAATGGTTTCTGTCGTCGCTGGGGTCGGGTAAAGGCTAAGGTTAGGTAAGTATCAGCGGTGGTTAAGTTTAGCGTTTCCTACATGGAAATGAGTGTAAACCCCGGAGATAAACACCGTGGTGGTTCCCAACCTGTGGGTCAGGACCACCCAAAGTGGTCATATGAGAAACTCCAGGGGACATAATGATTAACGACACAGGGCAGAACAAACAATATTATGTGAGCAATTCAAAATTCTGTTTATATTATCAGACTTTGCTCTGATGTTTAATACTTTTTGTAAGTTCACCGTCATCATCAGGCCTAAAAATTTAAACAAAATAAATACGAGAAGGAAAAGTGACTCTAACTGGCCACAGTGGATAAAAATATGCAACCTTTGACACAGAGACACAAATAGGAACGGCATTGTTTGAAGAGGTCATAAGCCAAAACGGTTAGCGACTGTATGTCAACATGCATGTGTGCACACCGGCCCTGAACCCTTTAGCTGATACAGAGGACCCCCTGCTACATGTTCCATTGAATATTTTTGGGTCTTCTCTCATTTGTGCTCACCCATAGGTCAGCAGCAGTTGTGGCATGGCTAATGTTAGGTGTGTTAGGCTCACTCTGTACTTTCGTGGTTTCTGAGGTGGAGGGTATGTCACACTCTCTTGCTCATAAAGTTACAAAATGATGCACTGTGGCTTACAAGAGCTTCTGCACATCTGATATAGTAATAGAGCTTATTGGCCAGTATGTTTCAATGATACACAGCTAACCAGTTTGCCGTTATAGATAGTTGCATAGTTATTTAGCAGCTACCTCTAAGATTCATGGGTAGACTTTCCCCAATATTATGTAAGTTAATGGTTTTGTTGTTGTTGTTGTTGTTTTTGCTATATTTTTTGTTTGTTTTGTTTTAGGAAAAGGCAGATTTGTCTTTGCTCATAATATGTTTGATTAATGTTAAAGTGTACTTACAGACCTATTTTCATTTTTCAAAAACCTTTTAAAAAAATTGGTGCTTAATCATTTGGAGGCTCTGCTGCTCTGAGGACTGTTATAGGAGTCACAGAGCGTTTGTAAAAGACCTCTGTCTTAAAGTTTTTGAACATGTTTTCAATCGTTACAAAATTACCTCAACTTGCCTTTTCATATTTGGTCAGCTTACAATTTTAAAGGCATAATATGCAACATTTTCACTCACACACACACACACACACACACACACACACACACACACGCACACGCACACACACACAAAAAGCATAAACTCAAATAAACATAAACCCTTAAATTCATAACTTATGACCAACTGGAAGTGTTTGTGATAAATCCTTCTGATTCTACCTTAAAGGTAGTCTGGATGCTATTTTGTTCAAAGTTAAAATAAAGTTTATTTTTTACAGTGAATCAATATTTTTGAATTTTTAAATATAATCTAACAATCTGCCCTAATGCACCAAGAGTGAAACACACCCTAACTAAAACTAAATGACTAAGTGGAATAAAAGTGTTAATAAACTCAAATGAATGCCAAATTATTCCAGGAGACATAAATGAGGTGTTCCCTGGTATGTTCTCTAGCTTGTAAGGGGTCCTTGGCTGGGAAAAACAATGAGAACCTCTGGTGTACACTACATAAAAAGCGATGGTGCTGTCAGGAAAGCTTTACGGGTAATTTTGAAGGCAGAATATTTTATGAGGCCTCTGAACCTTTATAGCCGTGGCCCTGTGCTGTTACTGCAGGTGAACACAGGAGATCTAAACACAATCTGCTCTCGTGTTGAGCCGTATGTCTGCTCTGCATCCTGAGTGTCTCCGCTGCAGACGCACAGACGTGTTCGGTCATTTCATTTTCATTCAGGGCTTCATGGTGTTTACATTGTGTATGTATGGGGGGGGGGGGGTTACAAATGTAATCCTGAGTCTGTAGATGGCAGCAACACTCTTGGCCAATCTGTCTCAATAAAATGGGGGAAAAAAAGCTTTTTGTCTTGGCGGTCAAGGGCTGCCAACTGAAATTGAAATTAATTGAAATAATCCAGCGTGAAGGGAAAAAAAATCCACTGCAATTGTGAAATAAATCCACATGAGTTGCTTCACCGCCTTGCCTTGTATACCTGTGCGCATTTACAAGCTAAATATATGCACAGTCACGCTTTGGATACAGTCATATGGATGTTAGTTTATTAAAACATGCGCAACATGCAGAAATGGATTAATACAGTATGATTAATAGAGAGTAACAGCTTCTACTTCACCCACATGATGATCATGACTCTGGGTCAGGGATAAGCCTCATTATGCAGCACAAGAAGCCAAATAAAATGTCAGTTTTATTCTGCTCACTTGGTCAAACTGTAAATTGACTTGCTGAACATGACTGATTATATTTGGCTATTTTTACACACTTATCAACAGTCTTATTAAGCGCTGACTTCACTTTTTTTTTTTTGGAGGGGTGTGTGTGTGTGTGTGTGTGTGTGCAAGGAGGGCGCTGATTATGTAAGTCATTTACATTTCCTCCAATTTGAGAGTGACTGGCTCAGCGAAGTGAAAGACTTTGAGCCTCGGTATGCTTTCAAGCTCCCCTCAGACTAATACTGAAGAGCTGTGTGAAATAAAACCCCTCGCTGAGCTGCCTCTCAGCTTTTAGGAGATGTCACCGGTGCATCTGTTGAAAGAAACAGCGACTGTGAGGACGCACACATCAGGGTAAAGCTCCTGTGTGCTGACAAGAGGCTCACATGTGGCTCTTATCCCTCCACATGCAGATACAGTACCATACACACCACACGTACGTCACTGCGGCTGTCACTCACACGCTCACTCGGGCTTACTTTCAGCCCCTCGCCCGCTCCCTGAAGCGTAGCGCCTCAACATCTGGCTCTCCATCCTCTCCCTCTTCTGGGTCACGTCCCATTCGGGCAGAGGAGATTCTGAGTCCTTAGGTGTTTAGACCCTCTCCAAGGTGGTTTGACCAGCTGGCTTTTGATCCTCCCGGGGGTTGGAGTGTATCTGTTTGAAGGGGGTAAGGGGGGGATGTGTGTCCCCAGGGATGGCAACAGGGTTACAGCTGCACATGTGGAATCAGAGGGAGTAGTAGGGGGCAAGGCCTTGGACGTGATACTACAGTGCAGATGAAAGAAAAAAGAACAAACATATTTGTGTGTTCTGCCTCCCTACTTTGTGTAACATTTTAACATACAGTTTGCTTTTGGTAAAGATGTCAACGGACACATTTTGCGAAATAACACTGCAGGGGATGTGACTGGGTTCAAAATGATCTCAGAAATAAATTTCTACGTGGGAAAGGCCAGAGAAAGAGACTGTAAAGAGCTGCCTGCTTTTCCTCAACTACCGAGACATTGGAGGCAGACTGCTGTCATGACTGGACGTCCTCAGGAACTGGAAGAACCCTGGAGAACCTCCTTTTCAGGAATGGGTGACTGCGTTAGGCAAAGTGGCAGCATATGAAAGGATGTTGTAAAGGATGCAGGACAGAACAGAAGAAGTTCTCCTGAAGTGGGGTGAGTACCTTGACACTATACATGTACCAGTGTAAAGAACAAATGGAGACACATTGTTTGTGATGAATAGAACTGAGACATGATGAGTATGTGACTTTATTGTAAATTATTTATTTATTTACTTTTATTGTTACTTTTTCCCCCTCTCCTCTTTTCCCATTCTCTTAGGATACATATTCCTTCTTATTTACTTATAGAATTGTATTTATTATGTTCTGTTATGTGCTTCTCTGGTTAATAATGTATATGTAATATATTCATGAGTTGTGAGCCACTCTATAGGAAGGCTGACCCCTCTTAGTTACAGGTGGGATGGATGGGGTTGTTTTGTTGTTGTTGTTGTTGTTGTTGTTGTAACAGACTTCATTATGTATGGATGTGACTGATTTGAATATTAAGAAAATAAAAAATATAAATCATAAAAAGGGCAACATTGAAACCTACAGAGCTTATGTTATTTTGAACTTCATTTTGCTGAAATGACACTAATTTGAAAGACCAATATGTGGGATTTAGAAGCATCTGACACATCTATCTATCTATCTATCTATCTATCTATCTATCTATCTATCTATCTATCTATCTATCTATCTATCTATCCATCAATCCATCCAAAAAATAAAAAGTGCAACAGCAGGGCAAAAATTGTTATGCATTTAAGGTGAAACAGTTCCAATTACTGGTTTAAGTTCAAATTGTTTTATTGTACAACAAATACAACTCTGTAATAAAAACATACTCGAAATTATTCATGCCAAATAATTCTGTAGTACATAACTGCATCGTATTTTCTCCACTTAAAAGGCACTTTACCACATCTTGTCCACTCTACCATAGGAGCATCCAAGAAGGCAATTTCCCCAACTCTGCAGTTTTTAATGTAGAGGTGACATAGAAAGGTCACCGCAGAAATAACTGTATTGTTGAGAAGTAAAGGAAGTTTTGGGAGAAATGGATGAAATCTTATTTCGTCTGAACCCGGGGGGCAAATAAATAAAATGATCTGTCTTATCAGCAAGCAGGTGAATTTAGTGGTCAAGGAATTTAATGTTGAAAGCCATCAAGAGACCAATCAAAGAAAAATCCTTCAGCAATTCACTGGCTTTCATGTGTGGTCCTCAATCAAATACAGGCACTCAATCATCAAAAGTTTGAGAACCCGTGTTGTAGGAGAACCCAGGCCCACCATGTTTCTTACTCATGACAACATCGATGTGGTGTTTCCCTCTCTGTCAGCGGCCATGGGAGAATCTACAATTCTTACAAAAAACATACAGGAATGTGTATTTAGTGTGTTTTACTTATTTTTTTACTGGTTGAGGCTGCACACATGCTTTCCCTTCCTATCACTTCCAGTATTTTGCACAAGACCATGACTCTAAAAGGCCAATATTAACAGCAGAGAGCATTCAGTTTGAAATTTTTTAACTGAGACCATGTTAATTTGACCATCACGCTGTATTAGATTAAGCTGTTACTTCTTTGCAGGAGTTAAAAAAAGGCAGTGAATTAAAAACTATTTGATTTCCCACTCAAATCTAGACAGAAAGGAGAATATGTTCATTTTCAACTTCTTTCCCTGCGGCTAATTCAGACTGTCATCTCTTTGCAGCAGGTCTGACAAAACAAATTTCTACATTAAAACGGTGTCAAAGGTAATGAATTAAAACGACAACATGGTTTTAATCCGTGGTGGAGGAAGTATTCAGATAATTTCCTTAAGTAAAAGTTGTAATAGACCTTTTTCACAGCTGCCATTTTGACATGAAATAGTGTGTAAACACAGGTCAGACATCACCGTGTTGAGTCATCGTGCCGGTGTTGTGCATGTTGGCTCACTGGAAAGACGAAATGGAACAGAAATTTAATTAGTATCACTGGTAACACCTGTGTTTCCCCCACTATATCATACCAATATGTCTGCTTTGAAAAAGATCTATACTGCACTACTGTATAAAAATACTCCATTACAAGTAAAAAAAAAAAAAAAAAAGTGTTCAAAATTTTACTTAAATCCTGTAAAAGTGAACAAGTTCTGGCAATAACATGCTTAACATTTGGAAATGTAGAAATACTCATTCTGAGCAGCTCATTTAAACTCTTTAACAAACAATTTGGTGGTTTGATCTATAACATAGTTTTGGGTCTCATTTTTGTTATTTCCTGTTTTATTTTGAAAGTGTCTCACTCATAGATGTTTAAATGACTGGGCATTGCTGCTCAGCCTTGCCTCCATTTTTTCCCCAGTGGCCTCTTGTGGTATTGCAGAAAAAAATCCCCTGCTGCCCAAAAAAGATTTTCCCCAAAAGCCACGATTATAAAATAAACAAACAAGCTCAGTTATGACTGTTTCTAAATATTTTTTATTTGTAAAAGGAAAGAAAAGCAATTTTAAAATCTGTTAAGTCTTCACATCGTAAAGTGTCTGGGCTGAACTCGCAGAGAAAGGTGGGAAGTAACAAAGTACAATTACTTTATTACATCTTGAGTGTTCTTCTAACAACTTCTTACTTTTACTCTCTACATTTGAAAACAAATATCTGTACTTTCTAGTCCTTATATTTTCAAAACAGACTAAT
This sequence comes from Lutjanus erythropterus, assembly GCF_056507025.1. Taxonomy (NCBI): domain Eukaryota; kingdom Metazoa; phylum Chordata; class Actinopteri; order Lutjaniformes; family Lutjanidae; genus Lutjanus; species Lutjanus erythropterus. The sequence continues at coordinate 9,529,903 of NC_139317.1, read as the reverse complement.
TACTTTAGTTTTAATGCATTTGAGGGGAATTATTTATTATTTTTTGTTTGGATCACTGTGCATTGATTTCAAACTAAATGGATGGGACTTTAACAAACAGAAAAGATGATTCTTTGGTGTATCCATTAGTGCGTATCGCACTCAGTAACAAGACAGAAAACGGTGTAAAAGATGTAACAAGACAAAAAAGACATAACAAGCCCAAAACAATTTAAAAGACGTAACAAGATGGAAATGATGCAAAACACATCCATGAGACAAAAAAAGATTTAACACAAAAAACATGTAACAAGACGAAAAGAAAAAAATATCTAAAAGATGTAACAAGATGAAAGCAATGAAAAACAACAGGATGAAAAAAATCCAAGATGAAAAAGAAATAACAGGACAAAAAACATCTAAAAGATGTCCACAGAGAGAAGTTGAGGTTCAGTCAGCTTTACACAGATATATTTTATACTTTGAGAACATTTCAGAATAAAGAAATTTAAACAGTATGTCTACTTTTTTTTTTTTCACAACTATCTGTACCTCTGCTTGAGTGAAGAATGTGTCTACTTTTGCCACCTGTGGTCACGGGGAGAAACACTACTGCACATATTCACTGGGATGTATGCTGTAGAAGTCAGTCCGGAGGCTAGAACACATTTTTAAAGTGTGCAGCAAGCGAGAAATTCTGGACTGAATGAGCATCATTTTTCTGTCTGGTGTCTAGCTCTCTGGTTTTTTTTACTCGGTTGGTTTTACATCCCGTCTTTGCCCTTTTCCTGTTACTGTTTGTATCACCTGTGCCAAATTAGTTCCTTGTGTATTTAGTTCTGGTGTTTCTCTGTTTCTGTCAGTTCGTCCTCAGTCGAGCGTCCCGCCCCATGCCCAGTGTTTTCCTGTGTTTTTGTATTTCTGTTTAATTTGTTGGACTTGGTCTGTTTTATGGGCTTTGGACCACCTGCCTGCCGCTTTGGATTTTATTTTGCCTTTTGGACTGTTTTCAGGTTTGGACCTGTCTCTCCCTGACCAAAGTGTGAGCCTTTTTGCTGCTGACTCTTCTGTGTTCATTCGGTTATTTAAATTGCAGTTCAGTCCAGTCTGCAACATCCTTTGTTTTTGCTACTTGACAAACCACAACATAAGCATCACATTTCATTACCTGATTGTATGTTTTGTATGTAAATCTTACTCTGAAAAGTTACTGTAATAGTCATATCTATATATTTGGAATAAATTAAATGTATTAAAAAGATGCATTTGTCTATGAAATGTAGTGGAGTGGAAATAAACTATCCATTTACAATTACAGGTTCTTTGACTCTATTACAGTGATAATGACAGGGTATTAGTCAGCACATGTCTCTTTTGTGTGTGTGAGTGTGTGTATGTGTGTATAATAGTTTTAAATATTTTAAACGCTGCAGGTGCTCTTGATTTATCTAATTGATAGCATCTCTGCAGTGCTGAGGGTCAATGACTCCGAGCTGCACCTGATCACAGCCACCAGGGACATTAAATGTGCATTAAAAGATTTTCTAAAGTGGATAATAAAATGCTTATCGACATGCTTGGATTAGGCCACGGGAGTGAGATGGTGATGTAGATTTACTTTTTAATGTCTTTAACTTTCAATCAGAAAAATGTGCTTGTGCAGGTAAAATCATAATACAAGGCAGGACCACACAGGCTCAGACAAATACAGGAAACAGGGCCTGTAACACGAGCCATTGTATTGGTATCAGAGCTCTGAGCGGCGGGTACACCGGAGGAGAAGGAGGTACATGCTGACTGCTCAAAAGGGAGGGGGGTCCGTATAGACCCATTGTACAGTTTTGCTCCCTAGCAGGTAAAAAGGTAACTTTGGTATTTTTCAGTCTGGACCCTTTCTTCGATGTGTTTGTCTCTAAGTGACTAATAGAGACAACAACTTTTGAAACTGGTCCAGAACTGAGGTAGAGAAGCAAAACTGAGCTGCAATGTAATGCTTATGGGAAACTGTGCACCGTCAAAGTATGTCCACAAGTTCTTGTTTTTCCTCTGACAGCAAGCTAACAAAACATAAATAAAGGGTTTATTTTGACCAAACCAAAGGTGGCGATTGTTGGAACAGTGGAAAGAAGAGCCGAGGTAATTTTGGTGAGTTTTATTTTGTTTCTGTTTGAATGAAGATGACAATGTTAAAATTACAAGTTTGCAAATGGAGTCTGGTCAGTTTGGCAAGAGCAATAACACTGTTTTACTTCTTACTGTTTAAAAAAAAAAAAGGCCTCTCTTTGTAGGGCTTCATTCCATGATGTTATCAGCCTCTTATAATAACCTGTCTGTGGCAAAAACAAGCACTTCTAGTGGACACACTTTGACTGTTGTTGGACTAACTTAAAAAATAATTCAAACAGAGTCATGTCATTACTGTCATTATTTGTTATATTTTTGTGTTTTTTTTAAAAAAGAACAAAATTTCAATGGGTAATACACAAGGGATGATTTTTTTAAGAATGCTAATCTAACATGTTAACTTGATTTTTTATTGTTTTTTTTATTTTTTTCAGATCCATTTACACAGTCCCTAAGAACCTACTAAATTTTCTATTTTCTCTTATTTCCTCACAGTTCTCTTTTTTTCTGTGCTCAGTTTTGCTTCTGCCAGCTGCAGCGCTCTCCATCAATGCTGAACCAACTGCCAAACTCGTTGTCCCAATTTGTCACTCAGTAATGTTTTTGTCTGATTACACTCAGACAGAAACATTTGGCAAACAGGGTCCAGGTTTAAATATACCAAAGTCACCCTTTGAAGTGCGATTCCTTCTGTATTTTTTAAGACAAAAACTGCCACTCAGCTGTTAGCAAAAAGCAGTGACGTTAAAGCACCGATGCCCTCTGCTTCCTTCTCCCCCCTCAACCTCGGGGGGTTTATACGTGGTAACATCATCAGGCAGAAACCTACATGGAAAATGTTTTTAGACGGGCTCGGGAAAATAGCATGTTGATAGTAAAACATACACACTGCGACCAGAATTTGATTGCTGCATTACTGGGAAGCTACATAAACATAAGCATAAATAAATAAATAATGGACCCATACTTTAATCTTACTGTGCAGCAAAGAAATATATAATTCAGTTAAAGTATAGATAAGTGCACTAAGATGCCCCTAAATATCTATACATGAGTTTTTTCCCCTTCAAATGCAGTCTATCATTGTAGACATTTTCTTTTGGACTTTTCTGACTGAGCAGCGGTGGTATAAAGACCCCTCAGGGTGTCTGAATGTGCCACAATATTGGCACAATAATGAAGTCAATGGTCAGGGGCATTCACCCTGCTCAGAACTAGTTTTTCTATTTTTCAGAGGGTAATTGCATTGGGATTGCATGGAATTTTGGTCTTTCTCTTATTGGGAGTGGCTCTCAGGCCTAAGTATGTCTATGTGTGCGCGCACACACAGACACACACACTGACAATGAGTATCTAATCCCTGCTCACTCACAGATCAATCAGTACACACTGAACCACACACTCACTGTGATTACTTGTACAGTGAGAACCGTTTTGCCAATAACCCAATGTGCCTCTCATTTCCTTTTTTAATTCAAAGTACCAATACATTAATGCAAAAGTTCTTTACCTTAAATGACTAAAATCGATATTGTGCAGCAGTTTCAGATCATTTTTTATGGCTGTCCGGACACAACTTTACTGTTTTGGTTCCCTCTTGTTGTTCTCATACTGTAGCTTTGTCTTCAGCAGCAGCAGCAGCAGCAGCAGGCAGCTGTTTTCAGCAGAAAATCAGACAGACGCAGAGACTAAGTGGTGAACATAGCGGAGCGTTTAGAGGCTAAAGAGCCAAATATTTCCCTCAGGAGTTTGGTAGAGATCAAAAACGGAGCTCAAAGAGAGTGAATATTGGATTTAAATTCACCAGGTGGGCAGAAACACGACTCCAAATGAATGATAATGTAGCTAACTGCTGGATGTGTAAATAAGGAACTGTTCGCCATATCTGATGAAAGGGTGATAATGTGTCAATGTTGTGTTCAATGGTTGTTGCTCCAAGGTGTCAAAAAATCAATTATTGTATGTTTAAGTAAAAATATAGAGGTAGTATAAGCTAAATGCGCTTAAAGTATCTAAAGTTAAAGTTCTCGTACTTATTCTGCAGAGGAATGGCCACTGTAAGAGATATATTATTAAATATTAATAAATATGAAACATTAATATATATTAAACATTATTAGACTATAATATAAAACTGTTGCATTAATATGTAAAAAGCATTTTACTACTTTATATTATTAGGTGGTTTAGGGAGTTAAGTCCAGTGGTTCCTATAGGGGCAAATCTGAGGGTTTGTGAGATGATTGATGGGGTATAAAGAAGAAGAAAAAAAAATCAGTTAATAGTTTGGCTGTAATGTTTGTCTTTTGCAGGTAATATTAAACTGAATATTAAAAGGGGTGACAAGCAAAAGAAAAATATTCTACTCTGTGTTAGTATGTAATGATTCACTAAATCCACTTAGTCCCATCTTTAGCCACCAGCTCTGACATTTAAGTGACGTTTACTCATTAAATCATCAGTAATTATGATACACAACTTTTACTTTTGATCGGCTTCCTCATTTCATGCTAATGATTTTACAGTTTTACTTTGCACCTCTGAATACCAAGAGTGGAAGTAGAAATACCAAAATTAATGTAATTAAGAAGTTTTTTGAGTATATTTTCAAGTCTGTATTTTTACTTATACTTATGTATGCATTAGACTATATAATCTACGTAGTTACTTTTAAAATCATAATTGAGTACTGAGTATTTTATAACCTTTTTGAAGGTATAAAGCTCAACAGGCCAATGGACACCATGATATACCAACATTAAAAACAAAAACAAAACTCTACAGCAGACAGGTTTATAGAGGTGATTGTGATCACTGAGCAAAACAGTGCAGGAGTTCATAATAAATATAAATATGACTGATGATTTGGAGAAACAGAAACTCCGTGCTGATAATGCATTAAACATTGTGACTTTGATTGAGACTTTAAATATATATTTCAATACAGTTACTAACTACCTGTTAAAAAATGTAATGAATAATGTAATCCAAGTATGACAATATTAAAGTAATGTAACTTGATGATTTTCCATTACTTTTGGATTATCTCAATATAAAATATGGCAAATTGTTTAGCCTAATATAGTGCTTTTAGGGCTGCAACTAAAAATTATTTTTATCATTGATTAATTGGCTGATTGTTTTCTCAATTATTTGATTAGTTGTTTGGGCCATGAAATGTCAGAAAACTGTGAAAAATGTTGATCAAAGTCCAAGATGACATCCTCAAATGTCTTGTTTTATCCACAATTCATAGATATGTTAGAGAGGAGTAAAGAAACCAGGAAAAATGTCACATTTAAGAAGCTGAAATCTAAGAATTTTGACTTTTTTTAAATAAATAAATTACTCAAATGATACAGATTAATTTAACAGTCAATTAATAATAGATTTATTGTTGCAGCTCTAAGTGTATATGTTTGTTGTTAGGTTTATTAGTTTTATCCAGCTGTTCCCTCCTTTGTTGTGTGCAATTTATTGATTGATTGACTGATGCAAAGACAAAATATGGCGAAATATCCACACAGTAAAGCATTTTTTTCACCAGAGGCCATAATGATGAATTTTCAGATATGTGTGCACTGTGCATGGTAGTGTATTGTTCTTTATTTCAAAATGATAATCACTAAATGTCTCTGTAATCTGATTATTATTATTATTATTATTTTTTACTGGTAACTCTCATGGAATAGTTACCTTTTCTGTATCCAGATTACATAATCCTACTACATGTAATCTGTTACTCCCAATGCCTGTTTGTAACTATTATAACTATTTTATATATTTTTAACAGCAGCAGTTTTACTTGTAATTGTGTTATATTTTGCAATCATAACAGAAGTTGTACTTGAGGGCAGATTTTCTATTTATTTTTTGTTGTTGTTGTTGTTGTTTTTTCCGGAACTCATCACTGCCGAATCTCAGTTACGTCACAACAAGCGTTCGAGTGTTAGAATATGCAACGCACCTTTTTAAAAATGGCGGGCTGTTTAAACCGTTACTGCCCTGCGCACCTTTTGCTCCGCTCTGCTTCCCTGATTAACAAGCGAACCTGTCAACGACTTGATAGTGTGGCTACTCGAGTTTTTTTTTTAAAGAGGAATAATTCTGTTTTGTGGACAACTTCCTAGTATTCTGCGGCTTTTTATACGACCTCAATCATCATTTCCAGCCGGAGGAGGACGTTTCCACCCTGAGATTCTTCATTAAGGACCACTAAGGCAGGTACCGGCTGTACCGTTAGATATTTGAGCTAACCTGCTAGCTAAACTTTCTTAGCTGTGTTTTTGCGGTTGGTAACATTAGCCTTGTTACACTTATGTGTGTTTGTTAGCTAACATTAGTAATATCTGTGATATTGGCAGACAGTGCTCGCTTCTTATTGCGCTGTTATCTTTGCATCTGTTGGCTGCTAATCCCTGCTTTTATGCTAACTGTTGACCTAGCTTGTTGTTTTTGGTGCAGTGGCTGAGCTTATTGTGGTTGTTGTTTGGCATGTTGCTGTCATGTTGATGTGAAATATGAATACTGCATTTTGTTGGTTATGCGTTGAACTGGTACTGTAATATATATGTCCTTAAACTGTTGCTGTTGTTTTAGGGAGTTTTGTTGTGGTTTGTAGAGCAGGCAGTGGTGGAAGACATCATAAGGTAAGATAAGATAAACTTTATTCATTCCAAACCAGGGAAATTCACACATTACAGCATCTCAAGGAATTTCAGCCCAAATAGAAAAATGGGTAAGTGATGAATACAAATAAAATTAGAATAAAATGAAATCTAAAAGAATAAATATATAAAAAATAGGAATTTAAAACTTATACATACTGGCCATACCGGCTGGTAATGTGTATGTTACATGTTTCTGCTGTATTATTAGGATGAGTTAACTGTAAATACTCTGTATACTGCTGGGTAGTTTAATCTACAGAATTTATCATATTGCATAACATCCCCATGTTTGCAATGTTAATACCTGAGTTTCACTGAACAGGAGTGGTAGGAAAATTCGTGATCTAAAAAGTAACTAGTAACTAAAAGTTTCAGTCAAATATAGTGGAATAAAATGTACAGTATTTACCTCTGAGATGTTGGGGAGTGTAAAGAGTTTGAAGTGTAAAGTTGCAGAAAATTGAAATACTCAGCTACCTTGAAGTTGTACTTAAGTACAAAACTTGAGTAAATGTTCTTATTTACATTAATTTCTACATTGGCTTTGGGCTTTGTTGTCCTACAGCCAATATGTTGTGTAAGAACAGGCTGTGTGCTTTAATCTATAAAATATTTTGATTTTAAAATGTATGCATTAATTATTATGGTGCTAATGTGTGTCATCCTGCTGCTCATACATATCAGGTAGATTTTTGCATTTAGATTAATTCATTTTAGTTTACTTGATGGTATAGACTCCTTATGTGCCCAGCAGGATAGTGGCCACATGTGGATAGTGATGGATGCTTAATAGATCCATATTGTTGGTGCTCATTAGCCCACTTAGCTGTTTCCATACAACAGATGACATCAAGCTCAAAAGTGAAAGCAGTAAAATAAGTAAATGTGCTTTTATGACTTCAATGAAGAAATTTAGTCACTTTTTATGTACCTTTGCAAGATTTATCCTATTGCGCCTTTAAAAAATAAATAAATAAATAAAATAAATATATCAGCACAAATCAGATTAAGTACAGTCAAGTCATCCAGGTCAGCTTATCGAGTTATAGTTTTTGATTATGATTGGATTTAATGATTCAAAGATAAACTGGTAAAGGTGTGTATGTGGCAGCTTTGTCAATGTGACTGTTGCTTTAATCTGATTAATGTTATTAGTGCATGTAACTGCAGAAAAGGAAGTGAGAGTCTTGTAAATCCTCAGTATATTTCCTCACCTTGTTGTGTCTCCCGGAGACTTTCCTCCTCCCTCAGACTCAGTCAGGGTGGAATATGACCGTGCATAATATTTCTGCAGTTCTTGCTTTTTCTTTTTTTGTTGTTGTTGTATTTTTTTTCCTTCCCCACACGAGAAGCCAGGAGCTGTTGATGGGTTGTGCCTCCAGTTTCTGTGTATGTGTCATTGACGGGAAAAGAGATGGAGGTGGGGGTGCAGAGAGTGTGTGGGTGTTGGAGGTGGGGGGTTGCAAGTTGCTGGGGCGTAAAAAGTCCACTACTATTTGTCACCATCGGCTCTGTGCCTGGCTGTCAGTGGGGCCCGCCTGCATGCTGCACCAAAGGCCTCTGGGAGTCCTGGGTTTCACCGCGTGCATCTGCCAGGCAGGAACCTGAACGCCTGTTGCTCTCTCTGCATGGCAGAGAGTGTGTGTGTTTGTAATGGGGAGGTACAGATGAACCTTTGCCACAACTATCTACCTGAGTCAAACCAGGACTCTTGATGGACTGATAGATCTGCAAAGCAGCGCTGAACTAACATGGTGGCTGAGTTAGCGCCATTGCTAGCAGGCTAATCTGCAAGCTTATCTGCAAACTACTTTCAGCTGACCGCTATCACTACTTGATTTGCGCTCCATCAGCGCCACAACTTCCGGAGCTAATCGTGGCCATTCTAGACAATGTTTTTTATTCCACCAGAAGTGCAGCAGCATGTGTCAGAAGTGGCTCTAGGGTGGCCCCCTAATAGTTGACTAAACCTTTCATCGGTGAAAAGAGCAGGGCTCAATGTTAAGGTTACCCCATTGGGCAAGAAGGTCAAAAATCTACTTTGCCAAAGTCATTTTTACTTGCCCCTATATAAATGTTTTTATTTATTAGTGTCAAATGACAGCAAAGAACATTTAGTTGTCATTTTTAATCTTGGACTGCAAAGTCTATAAAATGCCAGAAAATAGTGAAAAATATCCATCACAGTTGAAGGTGTTTAAATGTCTTGTTTTGTCAGTCCAAAACTCAAAGATATTCAGTTTAATTTGACAAATAATGGAGGAAATCAGGAAAACTCTCATTTTCTCAACTCGCATTTTTGCAAAAAAAACAAAAAACAAAACATAAATTATCCGTTATAAATCAAAAAAAAATTTAATAGTTTAATTCTCTTTTTCCACTTGCCTAGTTGGGCAAGTGAGTTGCTAGATTTACTTGCCCAACATGACATTTTACTTGCCCTGGGCAAGCCTTCTTGTTGAACCCTGGAAGTGTCCACCATGTTTTCATTCATTGTTTAGTTGCAGAAAAAACACTTACCTCAAACACTACTGCACCTTGCAATTAGGCCCTGGAGAATTGTTGCAATATGTTCCTTTTCTCTTGTAACACTGTTGTCACCGGTGCAGTGCTGCTAACTGTGCTGTAGCTGCCATTAGCTTAGTTAGCGTAGTTAGTGGTCCCACTAGACTAGGACACAGCCTCCGAGACCAACAGAGGCCAGTTTGATGACCAGGAATACAGTACCAAAGTGATTTAATGATGCAGGGGCTCCAACCAAGTCTTTGACTCTGGTGATAGTGAAGAAACACTGGGTTCAGGCAGGGGCAGGAGGCACGAAACTTTAAAGAGAGAGTTTGTAATGAGTCTTAATTTGTAAGTATACATCTGCCATTGTGTTGATAAGTACACACGCTGGACTTTAATTATACCCATGTTTTGTTTATTTTTTTTCCCTAAAAGATGAATTAACAAAATGTTCAGTCTCCTTGCTGGTTGCTTGACACAGTCAGTCTGCATACTGCATTTGCCGTTATGAGGTGGCTCACTTAAAGGGATAGTTCACCCAGAAATTACATTTCACTCAATATCTACTCACACCTGCACTGATGTGAGGATGGGTGAAGATCTTCAGTTCACAAAACGCTCCCGGAGCTTCAGCAGAAAACAGTGTTGCAGCCAAATCCAGTACAGTTGAAGTGAATGGTGACCAGTTTTCTCGCCCAAGCTGCGCAACATGAGATATATGAGATCTCGCAATACCTTCACACCTGTGTTTACATGCTACCTGGAAGCCACTCAGACAACACAGAGAGGTCTGCTCAGAAATAGTGACTTGTTACGCATACAGTTGACTTTGCAAACTTTTAACAAAGAAGAAAATGTCAGATGACTTCGACATAGAAGAGGAACATCGTTTCTTTGCTGTAGCCACGCCGCTTCGGCGAGAGTTTGTGTACCTGCTTCAAGCGTGTGCACGCGTATCCGGTCTGAGAGGCCACAGTTGACATTTAGGCTAAAAACATGGTGTAAATGGCTTCTTTTTGGGTCAGATTTTAATGTTGCTGCTTACGGACACTTGGATTACACCACACGAGCAGTATGGAGACATTTTGTGTTTTTTTTGTGTTTTTTTTTTTCTTCACATTCGTTCACTTCAGTTGTACTGGATTTGGCTGCAACGCTGTGTGAAAGATGGATCAAAACAATTGGCTGTATCAGCCAATTTAAAATTATTAAATTGACAACATTGACTGTGGTGTTGAGTTTGACAATATTGCTTTACGAGCTTTTATTTGAAAAAGGGGCAGAATAGACCCATTTCAGTGGGAACTGTTTATGAAAGATTACATTTGTTGGTAATAATTACATTGGAATTAGACTGGGCCGTCTTCATTATCATATTTCTCTAGACTTTGTAAACAGAGCTTGTGCTGGATGACAGACACACACATTAAAGGATGTGAGATAAATAGAGCTATAATAAATTGAAAAGTGACTTATTTAGAGGAGATCCTTACATGTGTTTTTTTAAACTTTGCCTGAATATTCATTATGGATTATAATATCATATTTTGTAGGGAGGTTTAGCTTACTAAAAGTCTAGTTTGTTTCTCTCATGATTATCTGTTTTACATTAAAACATTTTGGAGTTGTTCAAATTATGATTTAGCAAAACTAAGTAGAGGCTTTACTACACTTTTCCCTTTGCAGTGGAGAGTTTGACTAATTTTCCAAATGCATTATGTCTTCCTCAGTGTTCTTCTCCTTTGTCTTTTGTTCTGGAGTTGACATGATAGCAAGGTTTCTGAAAACTAGCCCACTCTTCATCGCTCACGTGATCCCCATCTTGCAGGTTATAGCAGTCGAAAGGATAAATGCAAAAGAACGAACGAGGTGTGTGTTTTTATAAGGGGATTTGTGGATTTACTTTATGTAAAACAGCAGGAATGGAGACAGACAGCAACATCTCCTGTCTGCACACACAATCTCACACATACACACACAGATAGACACTGGTCTTCTCCTAGGCCAGTGCTCCCTTTCCACATGATTCATCTCTCTTGACACTCAGGTCATCAGCTCAACATGGTAATGAATGAATGAATTCCCCAGCATGCTGAAGTAAACGGCGATCACAAGATGGGCCCAGGATGTCTTAGTCAAGCTGTCTCTTGCATTAAGGTTATATAACTGAGCGAGTGGAAAAGGACATGTATGTGTGTGTGTGTATTTGTGTCGAGTGTGTGTGTGTGTGTGTGTGTGGGTGCGAGCTCAGTTCCTTTTTATTCACAATTGCATTCTGACTTTGCTCTTTTGAGGATTATGGAGGTGGCAGATAGCTTCAAAGAGTATCGTTTCCAAAGGTCATTATGAGTTATTCTCGCTCTCAGTTTTTTGATCTCGCAGAAAATAAAAGACCTTTTCAGAATCACTGAATCTTTATCAAACCTACAGATTCTACTGTGGCTCTACTGTGGCTCTACTGAATGCTTTTGTTATTGTTTGTCAGCCACCTAAACCACCCACACCAAACTGTAACCAATGTGGCTAGATTAAGAAAAGCTGGGTTGCTTCATCAGTTCTGCCTTTCCATTAACTTCATTATGGCTTAACAGAAAAATCTGTAATATATTTACTATAATAAATCATAAAATGGCCATGATATGTCATCAGACATTAAGGAAACATGCTAAATTGAAATAAAGCAGCAGTGTCCTCCTTTGACATTTCCATTCTGGACCAGAATAACTGTTTGCCTGTTTCACGGTAATAGAGTTCAAATTAATGCAGAATGTTCACAGAATGAATAAGTGTCATTATGAAATCATGAAGAATCTGGAGTAGGGAGGAGATGTTTATAATGGTTAAAATGAGTAATATATTAATGGAATCAGGCAGACAGTGACTGAACTCAAACTCCAGAGTGTGTACAGACTTTGCTGAGCAGCGGGCTTTTGTTTTCAGGATGACAGAATTAGTTTTACATCGACAGACAACTGACAGTTTTAAACAGCTGATCAATTTAGAGTGGAGGACTCGTCGCCACTTGTTGTCAAATTACAATATTGCGCTCGTCTTGTGCTCCTGTAGTGTTTCTGCTGCCGACCTGAGCTTCTCCGAGTCTGGGGAAGAGGGGGTGGGGGCAAACAACTTGCTTTAACCATAGACTGTATATTAAATTGGATCTCAACCTCTTAATACACTTTCTGTGGTGCCAACTTGTTATTTTGACTGCTGTACTTATTTTGGATGCACAATTGTTACGTATTTCTCCTTTTAAAGGCCATTAGTGCGCTTTTTTTTATTGGTCCAATATTGGCTAGAATCACTGAATTTGATATTTCTTTATGGGAGTAGAATATTTGTTTCACAGTTTGTTTTTCAGATGGCTAGGGTAAGTATAGTGCATCCATACAAATGTATTATTAATAGATTATTTTTAGGCTGTCTGAGTGGAATGCTGAGAATTATTATGCATTCATGGTGAAACAGTTCCAATACCTGGTTTAGATTAAAATTGTTTTATCATACCAGTACCACAACTACTTAATCTCTGTCATGAAAAGACACACGGAGAACTATTAACTGTTTAACCTTTTAGAAGCATGTAGAAGCCAACTAATTTTCTAGCATGTAGGCAGCTGATATGGCACCGTGTCACACTTCTTCTGCTGGAGGGGCTCCCTATAGGGCATTATTTCATGTTTTGTCTACTGTAATGGGCACCCCACAATGCACTTTACCTAGTTTTCTCTATTGGAAGGTTTTTTCCAGGCGTGTTTTATCTTCTGGAAAGGCACCCTGGAAAGCACTTATCACATTGTCTTGGACATTGGGTCACCCAGGAGGGCACTTTACCATGTGTTATCTACCATAGGGTCAATCAAGAGGGCACTTTGGCAACATTTTTCAGTCCACCAGTGGATATATGTAATTGGTAGATATTCAAGGCTTTGGTTTTGGACTAATTTAAACACCTTCTGTATTGTATTTATTTTAAATTTGGTGGACATATGGGACCAATTGATTTGGTTTTGGTCATGATCCACAGCTGGGACTCCTGCCATTTTTTAGCTTGATTTCAGATCCCATGGGTGTGTTTGCAGGGACCAAAAAAATCAATTTACCTTAAAATGCAATTGAAAGGACTGATATCTGTCTGTGTAACAGCAAAGTGGAGAACTGTTCAGCACCAGTGAAGTCCTTGCCACTTTGTAGGTCAGCTTTGGGTTCCCCAAAGTGTCAGACTGTTCACATCCCATTAACTTTCTGTTAAAGTGCCTCAAACCTACAGCAACACCTCCTGTATCCTGATTATCCTGACTTTAATGCAGTCATTGTGATTCTCGGTCGCTATCTGATAGGAAGCTCTTGTCTCATGTGACTGTGTGTGAAGCCAGTCAGTGTGTGCAGCTAGGGAGGATTGTCGCTTGCATGTGCACATGTGTTGTTTGTTTGCTCCCCCTGTCACTTTATTAGCTGGGGGGGTTGAAGCTGCCAGCTCTGACTGCATGTAGCGCCGAGGAGAGAGAAGTGTGTGCGTGTGAGTGAAAGAAATGTTGAGGGAGAAGCAGCCCATAACAAGGTTTGTGAAAGTGTGTGTACGGGTGAGAATGAGTATAGTATATCTGGATCTAGTGGTAGACTCGTGTTTGGAAGCTCTGTAGAAACATGATCACAGTTTCCCCAAATTCAATTTCATTTCATTCCTGGGCTCCAAAACTGTATTCTGGCTTTGAACTGCAGGCTCCGTCCAGGCAACAGCAGCTGTATTAAGGCCAATAGTTGTGTTTCAGACACACTGTTTGGACAATCTGCAATGAGAGCAGCTTTCAGAAAGTCACACATGGTGGGACTGTGGTGCCCATTTTTCATACACTTCCAAATCCGTCACTCTGTCAGCCATGCCTACTTTCTGCAGTGATTCCCATTCCTACTTCCGCTGCTGTTTATGTTCACTCCATCATTCTTCTCAGAGTTGGCAGCAATGAAGACAGCGTGTATTTCTAGAGAAGAGACAGGAAGAGTGTGACCAAAAGCTGGATGAAGCCTTGATTGGCAGATCTGAGCCAATAGTCGGATTCTCTTATCCCCTCTGCTCCACATGTTTAAATTAAACTCTCACCAGGTGGCATGAAAGAATCAGTTCACTTTTTTTTAATGTGTTGCAAAACAGTGGCTACATACCCATATGTGTATGCAGATTCTGTCCTTTTTCTCTTACGTCTGAGTTTCAGAAGGGATTTCTTCAGAACCAGTATGTAGAGAAGGAGCAATTATGGACACCAGTGACTCTTTCATATGGGCCTGATAGACTTAGGATATGTAAACTTTTGTAATTTTTTTTAAGATTATTTTTTGCCTTTATTTGATAGGGGCAGCTGAAGATAGGACAGGAAAGGGGGTAGAAAGTGAGGGGATGACATGCAGCAAATGTCACAGGTGGGAGTCTATCCAGTGGCTGCTGCAGAGGACTGATAGCTTCAGTACATGGGGCAAATGTTCTACCAACTGAGCTGCAGTGTCACCCTGCAAACCAAGACAACAGAAAATGTAGGCAGCTGTAAGTGCAATTCTCTGTAGCTGTTTGTTGATCTGCAGTAACGGGGGTAGGTGATAATACAGTGGTTTTCAAACTGGGGTCCTGGGACCCACCAAAAAGATGAATAGAATGATTTAACCTTTAGCACATTTTTTTCAAAGTTTTTGGAAGAAATGCGGTAGGCCGTTTGATTAATTGTAATTTATACTCATCCTAGTTTGATCATTGATGCACTATGAAGACTTTAAAAGATTAAAAGGATTACTCAGAGAGGATTCCTTAAGACAAAATCCTCTTAAATTGAGTGTCCTTGCATCTATTGTGGATGTCCTTGACATGAAAAAGTTTGGAAACCCCGGTGATGACAGGTCTTTTTCGCAGCAGACATTTTAACTTAAAGTGTTATTAACAATGGCTTTGATCTAACCAAGTGTTTCAGTAAGTCATGACAGCGTGACAGTAGGTGGGTTTCCATCCACCAGGTTTTATGTGTTTTTCATTTAGTGCATAAAAAATAGGGATTCAATATAATGAATTTCTGTCAGCTTATAATGCTAACCAATGATTACCTGCTTCTCATGGCTGATAATGATAACTAACAACATTTTATTTTAAAAAGAGGTTTATATAACCTGTATGCACACCTCAGGGTAAGAAAAGCTGAAATATAGTGAGCAAAGATGAATGATTTATTCCACAAAAAAAAAAAAAACTTAAGAAGACAAATAATATACCAAATATCTTAAAATATCATGAAACAATTTTCACCTTTGGCTGAGGTGGAAAAAGAGTTGGTGCATTGATAAAATCAAAATGCGACAAGTTCAATGGCTAATTAATCATGACATACATGAAACATGTGACTTAAACATCCACCGTCCACTGAGGAGGCTAAAAATAGCAGCAGATGAAAACATCAGATCCGTGTGGAGTGATGAGGAGACTGTAACATATCTCAAATTAATACATTAAAAAAAAGCCGTATTTTCGTTTTGTATTCTATATTGTTTATCACAGTTTGGGGTTTCACTGATGCTCTTTTAATTACATCCACTGATTGTGCCCTCTTTCTCTGCAATGGTTTAGTGGCAGCTGCCTGGAGAATTAGTACCACCAACCACCAACTGCAACAAACCAACTACTAAAAATTGCATAACTCTAGTGGATGGAAACACAGTTTCTTTTGCCAGCTTTTAAAAAACTGGCTTGAATTTTGCGCTATATTTGAAAGGAAACCTGGCTTGTAAGTCTGCATGCACAATACCAGGGCCGTGAAAGTTAAACTTTTAATCATTCATTTTATTTTTTAAACTGGTGCTTGTGACATGTCCAAAGGTCTTCTATAAAAAAGTATATTCAATATTATCATTTATCACCTTTCACTGACTATACTGTATTTCTGTGTTACTGCGTAAAAATTGTTTTGCTGTCCAAATGAATCTAAAAGCAAGTTGAAGATGCACACATCACACTGCATTGAATATCAATTAGATTATTGAGTTTATTACAGTTACCTACATTTATAATTTAATGATCCTTACTGATACTGTGATATTAATAAGAACTGATACTGGTCCCCTTTTAAGACATATTTGACCTTTTGCAAGAGTTTTCTGTAGAGGTGTCGACAAGAAACCTGGGTAAAGAGATGAGGATGTGACATGCAACAAACATCCCTAGTCTGAACTGAACCTGGGACTGATATGGGCATTATCACTAGGCTGCCAGGATGCCAACTGATCCACTTTGTAATTCCTTCCACACTATGGCTACTATATTCTCGCTCCATCTTCAAATGTAGCAGAACCATAAACAACTTTCCAACATATATCCACATATATCCAACCTCCTCCTGAAATTGCTTTTTCTCTGCCTTTATATATGTATTCATGTGCAATTTGTTATTAGATCTTGGGTCTTCTGAGTGCAGCCTCCTCCCCCAAGTTGAGCGAGAAAATGACTTTCTAGGAGTGCACATTGCACCGAATCATTCAGTCAACAGTAAAGTGGACTCACACGAAGACATGCAGTGTATATATGTACACAGCGCCTGAGGGAAGCTTGCAACAACATGTTTATCATACATAGACATTGACATCCATGGAGGGCTCATTATGATAATTCATTGGTCCTGAAATGAGACTGTGCTGCTCAGATCCTGAGGCTGAGGCTTGGCATGTATTTTTCAGTTTAATGTTAGTCTTTTTTCTGATTCTGTGTAAAGTATTATGCACTGAGAACCAGTGGATCAAGTAGTATGTTATTTACTGTGTCAAGTTAGTATTAGAGTTATGATTTTTTTTTCTTAAATTGCTTTCAAAACAGCTAAGTCCACTTTGAAAATCTTGTTCTTGGGTTTCATGTGAGTTTGATTTAAAACTGGAAAGATCAATTGATTTGAATGTTTAAGTGAAGGCCAAGACATCAAATTAAAAGGAAAACTGTTATCAGAAGTAATGGTTCCTTTCATGATTCTGGACAGGATGTGGGAAAGGAACAGAGATGGACATTTTTCAAATTTTTTAAAATTAAAAGAAGCTGCCAGCTAAATCCACTTTGACATTTAGGGGTGAATCAAATTTCATGTTTTAGTTCTACTACAGCCTTCAAACTCACTGAGGAGTACTCTGCGATCAACCAAAAACACACATTTGCATACACACATTCACAAACAGACAAGCCTATCATCTATCGTCCAGCAGACAAACAATCACACACCCTTAACTCAACAGTTAAGCAGGAACCTCCCTGATAGAGCAGTGGGCTATTAAATGACTGTAATTTGGAACAAGTGGATGGGAGCAGCCAACTAATGATATCTATTTAATTTTCTCTGAGCCCGGGTGCTCAGATGTAGGTCACATGGTGATTCATCGCAGAATCATCCTTGCAAAAACAAAAAAACGACAACACAGAAACATTAAGTGTGTGGGAGCTGCATAAGCCCAGCGCAATGCCTCCTTCCATCTCTGTCTCTCTGCCTGTATCTCCCTCTGTCTCTCTTGGTCATTTTCATTCTGTTTGCAGCTCAACGCCCTCACCATTTGTCCACACGACTCAGCGCAGTCATCCTAACTGCCTTGACAAGGAGGGTCTTGCCAGACGCTCATTTGGAAATGGGTTAGGGCTGCATCAGTGACTCAATTGAGATGCATCTGAGGATGCTAGTCTTGCTCTGGGTAGCTGCAGTTGTGGGTGACGTGGCCACACCTCGATCAGAATGGAGACTGTTTCTGTTTTTTCAGACGTGCTCATTAATGTCAACCCAACGTGACAGCAAGGACAATTTGCAGTACTATTTTCTACACACTTTGTTCCCAGTTGTGCTGTGCTGTCAAACAAGTATTTGTATTCAAAGTAGTTGTGACAGCTGAACTTTTCCTAATAGTAACATTTGTTGTGTATTTTACGCACATAGGTGATGTAATGTGACAAGATTTGACCAATGTTTATATCTGGAAAGCTTGGAGTGAATACACTGGTGATAGGAAAAAGCTACTTTGAACAGTAAAACCTCTTTTTATCTTGTCACATGATACAGTATGTATGTAGCCAGCCACAGTCCTAGTTGACTGGGCCGATTTACTCCCAGGGCAGTTTTATCAGGTTGAGTGCCAAGTAGTGATGTAACTAGGAGTTGACCTCAGTAACTCTCAGTGGCAGGGAGGGAAGCCTACACATACAGCCACTGAGCTGGATAGGATTTGACATCATTGTAGGAACCTGTCAGAGCTAACTCTGTACATTTTAAACTTCCAGTCAGTTCTCGCCATAAAAGACATGATGCACAGTTGATAGCACCCACCAAACCTACAGGATCACATCACTTTGTGATAAGTGATATCTTGTTCCAAGTATCATTATTTTCAGATGAAAAATTCAAACATTAGCTTATTCCAGCTTCTTGAATAAAAAGATTTTCAGCTTTTTTCTGTTTCACATCAATGTTGGGATTTAGAACGGTTTGTTCACAAATAAACAGTAAGCTTTAAGGTGCTTTTGGGGAACTTGAAATGAGAATTTTGTTCTTTTTGTGACCTTTCAATGAGTTGTAGACCTATCGTTATTCATTATTGGGATTCTTGTTTACCATGCTCCACTATATTTTATCATTCTTTGTTTTATTTGTATCAGCATGAGAGCTGCTAGGTTTTGGCCAAGAATAGAGCTTGAGTATTCTGAATACAGCAGTGTTTCCCAAACATTATTTCGGGGGGCCTACTTTTTAAATATGACAAATTGTTGCAACCCTATTTCATAAAAGGACCTATCAATAAATCTTGGGAAGATTTAATTTGTGCTGCAGTGACTGCTACTGACCATTTTTACAGCCGTTTCCACATCACCTTATATTATCTTCCCTCTTATTGAAAACATATACACGTTAAATATTTTATAAGTGAGGAATAAATGGATTTAGGCCATCTCAATTTGAAGTTGATGTCTGTCCATATTTGGTTTTAGATACATTACATTAATGGGAATGGGAATGGGAAGCCTTAATTGCAATTACAGTAACTTAACAAGTTGTTGTCAACTGTAGTAGCGTTATCTTAACTTCACCTGTCTCTTCAAGCAGAGCAGAGGACAGAAACTAGCTTGACCATAAAATATAGCAGAATGCAAAGAAGTTTCTTACGTTGAGCAGAATTGAAACGAGCGTACATAAATTAGGTAAATAAAATGATTAAAATTGTGTTTATTTCAGTGGAGCAAAGAGTCCTCTTGGTTGGTTTGGTGTCCGATTCTTTTTTACATATGCCATCATTATAAAGTGTAGCGACTTGCTCAAGACCCATTATAGTGCACAGGAGCGAGAAAAAGCCCCTTTTATTTACCTTATTGTGCACATCAATGACTGTATGTGTCCTGTAAACAGCAGTGTGTTCATCTCACGTGGTGGTCAGTGAGACACAGAACTATCACTCATTGTTTCACCTGCAGACTTCATGGATGAGCAATTCAGATGAAGCCTGGTGGCAAAATGTATCATGATAATCATTGTTTTGTTATACTGCAGTAGATGTAGATGCAGTAGGGTAAGTTTTTTTTTTAATGTACAGTGGAAGACCTTGTGTGCCTAAAATTCCCCAAACAGGCAACCTCTGTGCTGTCCTGGTGGATCAGATCTGCTTACAACCCTTATTGCTTGTTACTTACCATCTATTTTATCTCTTGTATCTGTGAACAATTTAATGAAGCAGAAAAACTAAAAGACTGTCTTTGAAAAAAATGCCAGTGGGCTGTAAGAGCATGGTGGTCCCCAGGGGGAGATATTGGAAAATCTGCTTGGAGAACTAATTTCTGGTGACTTTACTTTGTTATTTGTAGCAGTAGCATGCCGTACTGTTTACAAAAGAAGTGCAGCAGTGTCTTCAAAGTCCACATTTCAAAAACAGGACCTTGAAAGCAAAGTGAAACAGTGGGTTATGCCACCAAGAGTGCCTTAAAAGAACAGAGCAAACAATAGCAACATTTCATTCTTTATCTTGATCAGTATCTCATATCAGTTGATTATATAATAATATAGATATATATGTTGGATGAATGACTGGAATACATCTTCAGCTGAGATTTAATGTTGAGCAGATGAACGTGACTTATGTTAGTGGGGATCCTCTTAAACTGTGTTCCCACTGCACTAATTTTTCCCAGGGATTAGGAATCCTTGGAGGAACTTGGTGCATTTCCACCACAGGGACCAGGGTCTACATTTAGTTCTGTGGACATTACTATAACCCCCCCCACCCCCCTCAATTTTTTAAAAATGATGGATGAAAGAACAGAGGAAAGCATACAAGAGATCATCATTGACTGTGATCATTGTTGTATAGTCCTGTGCAAAAAATGTCATTTTAAAACGGCTGTTGCTTTAGACTGCAGTGGAAAACACAGACGATGGGCTGAAGGAACCCTTTAGTTTCTTGCAAAGTGGTGGCTGAACCTGGCACATGCTAGCATTACGCCAGCTGCGGGCTAGCATTACACTAGTCCCATGCTAGCATTATACTAGCCACACGCAGTCTAACCTGACATCATGCAAACTAATCTGGTCTGTGTTGCTGCACTCTCTCTGCTTTTAAGCTCCGGGCCAGATTAGTCTGATTTCTAACCCATGAAACTGTCTTTTACGTGACACTGCATGTCTTGACCAGAACAACCGGGAAGAAGAAATCTAGTATTTCCATGCAACCTTCTTGCCCAAATAAAGGATAAATAAATAGATTAGTAGTGACTGACTGTAGCTGCTGCCAATCACTGCAGTTTCTGCTGCCAATCACTGCAGCTGCTGCCAATCACTGCAGCTGTAAATTGGGGAGATGCAGCACTTGAACAGAGCACAGGAAGAAACACAAAACTGTGGCATGGAAAAGTTGTTCCTGAGACTAAGACTTCTGTGTACTTTGGGTGGAAACGCAGCCTTTGTTGTTTTTCTTTAAATACCTGAGAATATGAAAATTAAGTGTTTTTCAGTAATAATGTCTTTACATTGTTTAGGCGTGCAACAATAATTACTTTATTGACTCTGAGGTCAGCAAAAATAATTGAGGTCATGTTCATAAAACTCCCAGTTTTACCCGTTGTGTTTACATGTTTGTTTACCAAATGTCACCAACGTTTTATCCAACATGATGCCAGAAGAAACAGCAGGATTTCCCCTTCCATTGTAATAGCATAATTTATAATAGAATAAAGGGTGTAATGATACATTGATCTGGATCAATATATCTATTCAGTGTTCAAAGATCTAATATGATCTATGCCAAATAAAAATATAGATCTTTATTATCATCTTTAAGATGCACCTTTATTTTGAAATTCCCATGGCATATCTGTGTCATAAATGGCTGCAAGTGTTCAGTCATGAAGTTGCTGAATTATAATTTAATTAATATAATAATAATTTAATTGCAGACTTTTTGATTTGCACCCCTAGTGCCTAAGTGTTTTTTCAGTGTCTAACTCTAACCAATACTTAGACATGTTTTGCTGTCATTTCTGGTTGCTCTGCTTCTTTTCTCTCATTGTCTACTGGTCAAAATAAAACGTCACTGCCCTTTGAAAGGGTAAACTTGCATTGTTACATTATCATTATATCAGTGGCATAAAATTGTCTTAAAATGACAATAATATCTTTTATTGCAATTATTTCTGGGACTATATAATGTCCAACGAAATAGTTGCTGCGACAGGTGTAACACTGTTTACAGAATGTGGTTTTGTACTTGATTACTTATAATAAGATAAAGTTTGTAAGCTTTGATTCCCATTGTTCTAATGGTCTTGCCTTGTGTTTTAAACTGAGACTAGGATTCCTGCTTCTCTATAAGATTAATATGCAGTCCAATGAAAGATGACAGGTATCAAATGAAATGCAACGCGATGATATATGAAATAAATGCAGTGTGAAATTGAACAACTTCAAACAGAAATTACTGTAGTTGTTAATCAAGATAGATTTAAAGAACCATAACAGTGTCTTTGAATGTCTGTTTAAATTGCTTAATTATAATTTACACTACTCTTAACTCTTCTCCAAAGCACACCAAAGTGTTTCACATTTCTTTTATGAGTTTTTCAAACCTCCCAGGTTTTATTTCTCTACAATATGAAAAACAATTTTTACGGTCTTGAAACTTGCTTGAGGCAATCCATCACGCTGAATGTCGGCTTTTCTTGTTGTCAAAGTTATGTTCTTGCTGTGTGATGATAAATCACTGCGGACATTTAAAATCAATATGCACTTGCAACTGCATCATTATGTAATGACAGTGAAGCTCTGACAACAATAAAGACAGATTTAAGGCAGCGTCATGCTGGACAAGAACCAGTATGTCTAATGTGTCATCTTACTACATTACAAGAAAAAAATCATAATTCAAACAAAAATTAACAGCTACTGATCTAATATGTCAACAGATCCATCTATATAACAACTGATCAAACTCTATCCACTGATGGATAGCTTGTTGAAAACTCTGAAAAAACAATCCCAACTCAAGGTCAATTAAATAGCTGCTCCAAACTACTGAATGTAACAATACATTCATCTCATGACAAATAACAAATTAAAGAGAATGTCTTTTAATTATTTTATTTTTTTTTTCTATCTCTGAGGTAGAGTAAACTGTGCAAAACAACCCATATGTCCTCTTCTTAAAAGTGCACCTGAAATTATATTTTATCTTGAATGACAAAAATAAATAAAAACTGGATTTTTAAAACAAATCCCACATCAATATAACTAAATAAATAATACAAATGATTAAAATCTCTTCAAATAAACAAACTAAGGCTTGCATGTGTTCTTAGTTTGCAGATCTGCTTGTCAGCGTGGATTGTCCTTTTAACAGTTTCTTTGCTCAGGCCGCGTTGACTTGAGCTTCTCTCTATGGTACCAGGTGACATGCTGCATCATGTAGGTTGTGCTACTTGTGTAGGTCCTCGCCCTCTTGCAGTATTTGCATGCAGTCTTAATCTTGTCTTTGATCTTCTTGCCCTCTTCATTTTTGAACACAGGGGGTCCTATCTTATGCTGATCTAAAGCACAAGTGGAAAGTGTGAAGCATAATGGATTTAATTTATTCAACGTGTGTCCAAATCCACTTTTGCCATCATGCATCAGGGGCACAGAGGTATCTTGCCCTGTCCTGCCCCTTTCACCACCAGTACACAGTGGAATACACCTATCAGATGTGCCTAAGTGCCCCCATTAATTCACTGGGGAGTTGTGAATGTTCGGACACTGGGAGGGGAACGGGAACGGGGAACGGGAACATGCAATAAGCTGACCAGAAAGTCAGCTTTCACCACCTTTAAGACGCAGGTGCAGCAGGTGCATAAGCAGCACTTACTAGCAGATTTACTGGGAGGAAACAAAGAGAGAACATTTTCAAAGCAAGGAGATGGATCTCCTGGTTTGAGGAGTTAAAGCACAAGAGCGTGCAATATATCATCCTCATTTCCTCCTCCAATCCTCACTCCTCTGCCCCGCTAACACTACTGTGGGTGTAGGAAACAGAATTTGAAAGTGTTTCTGAAGTTTGAAGTGCGCAAAATTACACACAGTATATCCAACCAGCTCTGTCAGAGGCACACATAACGTTTTCTCTCTGGGTCAGGCCGGTCTTGCGCAGTCTTATGCGCTCTGCTCTATAAGAATGGCATCGCGATTCATTTTTCATCTCATCCGATTTCAGTCATCACACATTTGTAGCGATTTTTAACTGTCTCACGATGCATCGTTACATCCCTACAAACTAGTATTTCAAAAGGTCTAAACTGTACTTGATTAACCTTCAAAGATGCAGTGAAATAACACTTGTTGAATCTATGTTAAACATCAGTTATCACTTAGTATATTTAAAATATATGTCAAAAAATGTTTATA
Source organism: Lutjanus erythropterus (assembly GCF_056507025.1). Lineage (NCBI taxonomy): Eukaryota > Metazoa > Chordata > Actinopteri > Lutjaniformes > Lutjanidae > Lutjanus > Lutjanus erythropterus. The sequence goes on along the minus strand of NC_139317.1, from coordinate 9,505,713 downwards.
TATCAAAGTCCCTCTTTTTTCTGTCCTTGCAAAACATTTTTGATGACTGAACTTGAATTCAGGGATGTACAGATTAATGTATTTAATCAAAGGTGATTTGGGGCAACCAGCTAAACCCATCCATCAGCTTCACTTGACTGTTAACTCAAAGGTTGTTTAGCTGGCGGCATGATATTGCTGCAACTGTTGTTTCACTGTGACTTTGAGGCAACGCGAACAAGAAGTCCTGCTAGAGCGACAATATAGATTAACTCATCAAACAACTACTGAGCCTCATCATCAGAGCCATCTCCTTGACAACTAATTAAACCCCATCCACTGATTAATACTGCGTGATGTGATTGAAAGCTCCAGAAAAAAAAGTTTGTGAATGGAAGTGAGTTTCAGATTCTTTTGTGAATCTATGAGAAATGTGCAATTCAAGTGATCTGGAGTAAACAGACTAAAACTTCCAAAAATCATGAAGTCAGATTTTATTTATGTTAGCCAGAATCACACTTCACAATTTGCCTCTGGGGCTTTACAATCTGAACAGTGTACAACACCCTCTGTAAATTCTTCATTCATCATTCGTCAACAGTCAAATCTAATTTTGACAGCCTCAGATCGGTCAAAGCCTTGGGTACCCACTATAAGATTTGGCGCCACCCTAAGTGAGTCCCAGACCTGAGATTGGGAACCAAAGCCCTAGAGGGCACTTCATCGTGCTTTATCTACCATAGGGGCATCCAAGAGGGCACTTTTGATGCATTTTTTCAAACATTGGAATGCCAGCTGAACCAAAACTCCTTTAGCCTTCAACAATTACAAATGCATCTGTTCTGAGTTCTAACTATGCTGAGGAGTTTTGAGATTCACTTTATTGATTGCTTGGCATGGTTCTTTGAAATATTACTGATATTCAAAAGCAAGTAGACCACTGTATGAAAATTGATGACTGAAATACAGTAGATTAAGGGTTGAGGTTGATATTTTTCTATCCATATTAAGCAGTCTGGGTCAGACAACAGCACCAATGTGTCTTGTGTCTCAGATCACATTTCACCAGTGCTGATTTTTTTTTATCAAATCTCCTCATTGTTGTGCAACACGATTCAGTTTTAAGACAATCTGTGCGTTTTGAGATGCTGTCAGAGAACACTGCTTGCTGATTGATGAAACTTCTTACTGCTGGACATCTGCCTCCTGTCACTTCAGTGTCCCCTCCTCACTGTCTATTTTTGTGGGGTTGGAACACCATGTCATACACAATATTACAGCTACATTACAGCCTGATTGACCGTTTTTATCCTGCTGTGATCAAATTAATCTGGATGGGTCTGAAACAATGAATGATGATATAACCATCTGGGCGCCGGCCACTTGTCGTTCCAAAAATCAATTGGTATTTGGCCAGAACAAACGCCTGCACAGAGAATCCAATGTGGTGTGACGGGACACTTCTGAGTTAACAGGCTACTGAGGCAGCACTGCAGGGAAAATTGTGCCAGTTAATTGTAGCTTTGTATTTGTAAACCAATAATATTGAATGTTCTGAGAATGTAATTTGCATATGTTGCATAGTTGCAGTATATATGTGTTTATGGTGATATTCTGTGGTATGTAAACTCATAATTTTAGTTTATTTTACAGAATTAGTTCAGTTAATCATTAATGATTATTGTTAATTATTTACTTTTTTCTTTTTGCAGTTTAATTATTTTTTTATTTTGTTGGCCACTTCTTGGCAAAGAAATGAGGTGGAAGCTATATATACCATATATATTATACATATACTATAATATAATATATTGGTATATTACCATAACCTTGTTAATATATTGCTGCAAACAGTTGCCTATTCATACATACGATATGGAGCAACATTACCATTTATTTGTTACCATTTATTAGGGCCCGAGCACCGTCCGGTGCCCATCTAGACAAGTGTGTGATCAAAACTTATTAAAAGATTTGGTCAGCGTTAAATGGTGTGGTCGTGGCGTGACGTCGACTTTTGATGTCTCTACATGAAACACATAATTGCTATAACTTGGGTGTACATGGTCCGATCCTCACCAAACTTCACAGGTGTCATAAAAACCCAGTCTGAACACATCTACGTGACAATCAGGAGACATACTCATAGCGCCACCTAACGGTGTCAGGAAGCAACATTGAATTCCTTAAGGGGATGTCCGAAGGCCGTAGCAATCCACAGACTGTTCGCCTGGGACGAATCCGGCCACAAGGCCGCCGGCCCCCCGAGTGGTGCGGGGGTGCGAGGGCCCGTAAAACGCTTAATTGGTTTTGTGTTTCTGGCCAACTGGAAAATATGACTCTATTTACCTCTGTTAACTGCTAGTTGCTCTACTGTGTTCAGCAGCTAGTCGCTAACTGTGTGTGTTCGCCTTTTGGTGCTGAACAGGTTGTGATCAATGTTTTTTTTTGTTTTTTTTCACTAAACACTTCTGCCTGCTGCTGCTGGAAACAATAGTGAGGAGAGCAATGAGAATGAACCAAAACAGTGAAGTTGTGGGCCAGAAAACTAAATCAATTAGCTGAAAGATGCCAAAATGCTCATCAGAGCTGAGGTTGATTGGAGAGTCGCCAGACTTCTCTGAGAGTTACGTAGTTTTTTATGTTTTGGTTAGAGGTCCCACCCTGCACATTCACACAGCTGTTTTCACTTATTCTGATTGGACCTTTGCTTAGGGTGATGTTGGGTGAAGCTGTGATGACAACTTGGTTGGACCCAAAAGCAAATACCAGGCAGGTAAGGTAAAATGTTCACCTTTATTTGTAGTTATAAAGCAGGCAAGGATCAATAACAGGCAGACTTGGAAGACAAGGCAAATTTATCCAGCTAGGGAGCTGGGAAGAGATGGGGCAGAGGTCCAAACAGCAAGCAGGGGTCCAAACAAGAAACAGAGTGTGAATGAGAATGGGCTGGTATGTACTGCAAGCCCAGTGAGGATGTGGAAACAAGTGTGCAGGTGGGTGAATAAGAACAGGTGATATGAATGATGGGAACACAAGGGTTTCTACAGGGCAGGAGGGAGTGGCAGTCTCTGAAATGACATATTCCCACAGTAAAGACTAGCTTTGTTTTCCAGTCTTTTTTTTTTTTTTTTTACCTTAAATTGTGCATTGTTTAAACTGTTTTAATTCAACACTTATGCCTGAGCTTGAAGTTCGGTATCTGAGCTGGAAGTGATCCCCACTGCATTAGTGGAGCAGGACAGTAAACAACTCTATGCTTCCATTTCTGCAGGTAAAATAAATAGTGCAACTGGCTTTTTTTTTCTTGTTGTCACTAGGGTTGGATATTGTTTTTTTTTCCCATACTGGTGCTAAAATTATTGTTTTAAAACAGTACCAATGCCTAATCACTGCCTGACTTGATACTTTTTAAAAAAGGAACCATGGATTAGAACAGCATTTTGTGTGTGATTTATTTTCCTAGTATTGTGAAGTCATGTCATCGAGGGGAAAAAAAAAATGGCATCCTGTGTGTTGCCAGATGCATATTCCAACATTTGTTGGACATCCTCGCCAGTGTTATTTCGAGTGAACTACAGATACTCTTTTGACTGTTTTGCTCTGCAGTTTAACCGTGTTTACTGTGGCCACTACTGTACTTATCAGGAGGCTGCCTGCTGCCAGCGCCTTGTGGAGTGGCTGCTGCTGTAATGTTAACTGGGCATGCTGGGTGATCAAGGTTCAAGGTTTCCTTATTTTTCTCTCTTGGGAGAAAATTGTTGTGGATAAAGGAAAAAAATGCTGCATCAATTCAGACATTAGAATGGAAGGAACATCAAATAAAAACATTTAATAGAGCATATGCAATGTGTCACCCACAGTTCTGACTTGATTGTAACATCTGCACCAGAGGGCAGCTATTTCAACAGACAGGTCAGGCGCACCAAAATGAGCCATGTTGACCCATTTTGGTACCGAATCTTGGTACTCAACCCTAGCTGTTGCTTACATCATGTCAGAGGACATTTGCATAAATTTTGGGGGTGGCTGTGACTCAGGAAGGAGAGCAGCTCATCTGCTGATTTCAGGGTTGGCGGTTAGAGCCCCACTTCCTCTTGTCCACAAGTCAAGGTGTCCTTGGCCAAGACACTGAACCCTGGGTTACTCCCCAGCTACTGGGGATGCACAAGCCAGTGCATTCCTAATTGCCAGTCCTGAGCCCAGATAAATGAGAAGGGGTTTGTATCAGGAAGGTCATCCAGCATAAAAGCCAATGCCAAACCAGATATGTGTATCATAAAAATTAGATTCCCATGCCAGGGTGGGTAGAATGTGGTTTGACAGATGATCTGCTGTGGCGACCACTAATTGGGAAACAGCTGAGAGAATATCAAAACATTTGCGTTAGAGTCTTTCTCAACTTTCCCCTGTAGTGTCTTTTGAATCTCTGTCGCTCTACGTCAGGTCCTATTCACAATTAATAACAGCCCATCACTATCCCAACTTTTGAGTCTGCATGTGTGTAGTGAAAGCATCACTGTTCAGTACCAACTCGGTTTGTCTTCGGTTCAGTAAGAGGTTTAGTTTGTTGCTGGTTCAAGTTATGTTCAATTTGGCAGTAATTTATTTGTGACATTCATCACATGTTTGTTTCTGTGTTTTTCACAGCCTTTTAATCAGCTTTTAATGAGGAACTAACATACAGTGTGTCGTGGCTGAACAGATAACAGTGCTCTCCGTCACCAGTGAGTGAAGCTGCACTGCTAAAAACTGATTCAGTCAGTGGCAATGGTGAATCAGTATAGTCAGTTCACTTTGAAGATTCAGTGTTAAAGATTACTTTGTCCATGTTCTGAACACATTTTATGGTTCTCAGATAGGCATCATATCCCTCTGGTGCAGTTTGACTGTAGAGTGTTCATGTGGTGCAGGAACCTGCAGCGTCCAAAACTTGAGACAAAATTATCAAGTCAACGATATCCATTTGTGTTTTAATTTCTGTATTTTTGTGTAATCTCACTGAACGCTATGCAATTTGGATATTTTTGAGTTTTTCACAAAACATAAATGCAACTCACATTTAGGCAGCTACATACAGAAATAAATCTGTTTGAAATCTTCCTCCCAGGCCTAACAGTAACCTGATTATTTTGTGCAGATGTAACGTCATGTTAGTTTTTCCCCAGGCTACCTGTCTCCTCAGCTGATAAGCACTGACTTGTGTTTAGTTGTACGCATGTTTACAATTATGATTTTGGATCAACATTTTATTTATGTGCAGTGACTCACAGTGTTTGAGGGAGAAATTTTAACGTTTTGTGCAGCAATTTGCCAAAGCATCTCAGGCATTCTGATTGTTCTGACAGTTTAAACTTATTTTCAAATCACAGAAAGCAAAATGTTTGAATGAATATGTGTTATTTTGGCCTGAGCACAATTTTCACACTTGCTATTTCTAGATTGGGTGTTTTGCTTTTTTTGTGAGTGTAAATTGTTTTATGAAAGTTGTTTTAGGTTAAGGTTTAGGGTTTATCATTTTAATTCATTAGAGCAGGGGTGTCAAACTCAATTTCATCCTTGACCACCTAAGCGTTATGGTGATCCTCAGAGGGCTGGATGTAAATATAATAATATATAGATGTAACTTCTTGTTATCATATTATATAATTGCCTCTGCATTTGATTATTATTAGTTGTAGTAGGGGTGTGCAATATGACGATATTAGATCGTGAAGGATTAGAACGTGTAGACGATCTGCCGAAGTGAGGAGATCGTATGGATCGTTCAGGGGTCCCTAACAGGCGGATCAGTCCGAGTCCGTACCCACACGCCGTCCTATACCGACCCGGACCTAGCAGCTAGGGTTTTTGCTGATGGTCGATGCATCCGTCCATGGCATTGACCATGGCCTTCTGTGTTTTGAAGTAGTGTGTCCCCTCAAAGTTGCATTAATGTAGGAGTTTTGTTCCACATTTGACTTGTGGGAAAGGGAAAAAACAGAAGCTGCAGCTGCTGGTTACTGCACAAACATTACATCTCCACGTCCTGTTTATTGTTTTCTAACGAAACCTGCTCAGTTTAGCAAACCCAAGACGCTCAGTTACTTGGGTGGCAGTGGTGTGTCTGTTCAGTGGGCCGTTGCTAGTGTGCATCTTCCAAGTACACTGCTGGTGTTTTCATAGCTTTGCTTCCTCAGTACAACTAGCTGGCTAACTTTGTTTCAAGCTTAACACAACAAAGTTACGGACATACGGTGCAGACATGAAGACCTGTTTAACTGGACATGGGAACTCTTAAGATCTAATATTATCTAATCTCATTATCTAACATAATATACTCTAACCCATATGTAGTCAACCAAGATGATTGTCTTTATTCTGATGTGATGTTATTCGATTTTATCTTATCTAATAGAAATTATTCTATTGTAACCCAAATGCAATTTAAACCAAGATTTAATTAACAGGGATTAGTTGGAAACTTAATCTGACCCTAATTTACCTCTGATCTAATCTGATATAGCCCTAAATTAATTAATGAAACTTTATCTAATTTAACTCAAATGTTATCCAGTCTAATTGTATCTTAATTGTATCAAACCATATTATGTTCTAAGATTTAGGATAAAGGTAAAGGTTAGGGTTCATGTAGAAACTTCACATTCTCACAGTATGTTATATTTAACATTGCATTTGTTTACTTTTATTTCCCTTTTTTGCCCCAAAGCAAATGCAGGGACAGTGCACTGGTTTCTGTTGAAAACACACAGTGTTCGCTCAGCAGATTCACAGTTTTTGCCTTCAGAGCCATCCTGCATGTCTGTAAAAATAAACTTGGGGGTGCAGGAGCTACGCTGCTGAGGCTGCCAAATAAAGTCGATGAATGAAAGAAGAAGTGTTGCTCAGTGTCCGTCAGGTGTTGTACTGAACCGCTTGTTGAAATCGTTGGAGTGACATCATCGTCTGTTGAAGTGCATGAGTCAGAAGGCCCAAACTGTGAATACTGGCTTTGAGACACCGACAGCCATTCAGCCAGACAGCTGGAGGTGGCTATGTGAGCGTGTTGTGGGGAATTGTCCATCCTCGCTGCTCGACACTTGGGCGGACTCTGACAGATAAATGACCGGACGTGATTAACAGCTTGTCACGCTGATTCTGGGGCATGTGGGGCACCGTCTGCGCCTCTAGGACGACTCGCTGCACAGCTGAGGATTTCAGCGACACATACAGTGCTTGGATGTGACACGAGTCGGCTCCTGAGAATAATTTCACATGAGCATTTTGAATATGACTACCATATGGAAACCAGTTGTTTTCATGCGGAATCACAAACACATACAGACACTGCCTGGCAAGAACCTGTGCAACTTTTGACCTATATGGGCCATTCTACTGAACTGGTGCAAACTGCTGTCCCAAAACCAGAAAACAAATTTAAAAACCATTAAGTTATTTTTTGCTAATTTTTCCATCAACTTTGATCAACTTTATACTCTTTACAAAAAAATATTCAAAATACAATGATTCTCAAAAATTCTACCTAAAAAATGCTAAAATTTTAATTTCCATTAATAAACTGGTAAAAACTTGTATACAAGGGCGTCACAGTGGTGCAGTGGTTAGCACTGTTGCTTCACAGCAAGAAGGTTCTGAGTTAGAAACCCCCAGCCAGCTGAGGGGCTGGGGTAGGGCCTTTCTGTGCAGAGTTTGCATGTTCTCTTCGTGTCTGTGTGGGTTCTCTCCAGATACTCCGGCTTCCTCCCACAGTCCAAAGACATGCAGCATGATAGGTTAATTGATAACTCTAAACTGCCCATAGATGTGAATGGTTGTTTGTCTCCATGTGTCGACCCTGTGATGAATTGGCATCTTGTTTAGGGTGTACCCTGCCCCTTGCCCAAAGTTAGCTGGGATAGGCTCCAGCGCCCCATCAGGATTAGCGGTTACAGACAGTGGATGGATGGATGGATGGATGGATGGAAATGTAAACAAAATCTTGATTCTCGTTATGTCATATTATTGTGTTCCAGTAGTGGCAAATTTTGGGTAAGGAAAAATATTCCAAAACTGTACAAAGCTTTGGGGAAAAAACACTTTTATTTTAACATGTTTACCTTGAACCAATTTTGTAGATTGGGCCATATGGCACCTGCAAATCCAGACCTGAACTTAACTTGTTTTTCCTGCAGCATATCATCACTTTTTGTTTTCCCAGTATCTCCTAATGTTTTTTGGATCAATATATTCATCATAGCATTTACACTTTTTGTTTAGGACTTCATTAATCCAGATTTCATTAAACATTTAGCTGTACTTCAGGCTTTAACATCATCATCTCTCATTCATTGCAGCTAATGGACCGTGTGCATGCCTGTCAGCTCTTTGGCGGGTTGTGTTATTTTTCTTACCTTGCGGTGTAAGTGTTAAAAAAATATTGGCTGCATTTTTAACCAGATGAACCACATCCAGACTCAGGTGCCAAACTGAGCAAACTTCAGACCCCTGTCAAATTTCATTGTTTCCATAAGCTATTTAGAGCATTTTAATAGCTTTTGGAGTGGTTTGTGAGCGTGAAGGGAAGGTGCAGCAGTGCATTCACCTGTTTACAGATGTGCTAGATGACGTTAGCGGATCAGCTGCCAGTTTGCCCTCCACTTTTTTCCTACTAGAACTTACAAATATGTGTGAAACTGAAAATTATTTGACAGGTTTTCATCTATTATTCATCACTGTTGCCATAAGCTTTGGATTAAATGTTAAATCCGCAACTGAATCAAACCAGAAATGCTGAATTTCAGAGTGTGATTTGGGTGGAGCCGAGATATGATTTGCTTGTTTTATCATGTTGTTTTTGTGTTGTTTAACCCTAAACCGAGCATTTTAATCAGTTTTCTTTGTTAAATCATGCTACAAATGAAGACATCCACCCTGCATCACACAGAACGGATTGGAAATTTGTCCCCAGTCATCTTTGGGACTTTCTACCAGCAGGGTCTGTGGCGGTTGTTATTTTAAGAGCTTTGGCTTTCCATGTCACGCACATAAAGATCCTAGAGCCAAAAGATGGGGAAAAAAACAAACTCTACACATGGAGGCAACCACCCGCAGGTGATCCACAGATCATCCCACTGTCACTTTACACTAGTTTGCCCTCTCTGGTTTTTCCCTTTGTTCAAAACAGCAAACGAATGCTGTTATTGTTGTAGTTGGGGGAAGAAATAACAGGGACTTAGTCACGCTGCAGAAAAAGTACCTAAGGGGAATCCACTTCATCCAACAGGCAGCTCAGCTTCAGTGTATTAAGAGATGAGGAGGATGAGTAAGTTTGATGGGCTTTCACAGTAAATTCCCTTAGTTCTCTTCCTTCAAAGATATCCTCAAACCTGTTTTGGGGGGAAATATTTTTTACTGCATTAGAGATCAAACTCCTCTGTAAGCACTTCACAGCTTTGTGGCAGAAACCAGGCACTTCAACCACTGTTTATTCAATATTTATGTTTTTTAGTGGCCTTTAACAAACACCATTCCCCATAAGCCAGAGACGTTTGCAGGCTAAAGGTCACAGCTTGACAAAAGAGATGAGTCCATGTGGAAGCTGAGGGCTGGTGGTTAGTTCAGGCATGCAAAGGTTTTTAGACAGCAGAGATTACATCTAGAAAGTTGAAAAAATAGAGAGAAGAGAGTGTTGGTGAATTGCATCAATACGAACAAAACCAATTTATGATGACATCATGTTTGTAGTTTTGTCATGTCTTAATGGGAGCTGTAGTTTTTTTCTGTGTTGCTCTGTGGGTTAACCTGGTTTCAAACACAAAGCACAACAAAGGTTAGCCTGGATGTGACGTCATCACTTCTGTCTATAATATTGACATTAATTAAAGGGATGGTTAGGGTTATTTAAAGAGGGGTTGTATGAGGTAGTTCAGTTGTCAGTTTGGAGACACAGAGAAGCTAAACAATGAACTGCTTTGGACGGGGTCATCAACAAAAAGTATTTTAGTCACTCAACAAAGGACCACCTAAAAAGGTAAAGTTGCAGTTTAAGTGTACTCTGTATTTTAAATATTTAAATAATGTTTTACTTTGCTGTCAGGCAGCCTTTTCTGACAGGAAACTGCCATTAATGCTCCACAGGCAAAATCAGTCATTTTAACTCACAGAACACTTTTTAAAACAGAGAAGTCACACAATGACACAAACAAACTAACAGAATAAGGAAATGGTAGACCAGCAACTCGTGTTTTGCAAAGTAAATTGACTTATTTTGTCTACAGAGTCTGGTTGGTTTGGAGAGCGCAATATTTGGCTTATATAACAGAAAATGCTGTGTGATTGCAAAAGTATTTGAGGTAAAGGGTAATGTACATTGAGCAGGTCATTATTTTGAAATAACACCTGGGTGTTGAATATCCTGAAGGGGTTTTTAACAATAATGACATGCTCACTGTACATTATCCTGCTTATTACTTAGTTGCTTGCCCCCAAAAAATAAATAGTTTGACATGAAATAATAATTTTAAGATGATTTTATGCTTTTAAAAATGATTTGATTGCTCCTCTACAGTCTATCAGAACTGCATCCATAGCAACTAGTTGTTCTGCATAGCAATGGTCTGCTATACAGAAATAACAGACCTTAGAATGCTGTAAATGACCAATCAGAATCGAATATTTCTTTATTTATAAATATTTATATATATATTTTGGGGGCTTTTTTATGCCCTTTTATTAGAGAGATAGATCTTTTTATTAGAAGAGATAGTACAGCTGAAGTGAGGATAGGAACGGGGCAGAGAGCAGGGGAATGCCATGCATCGAAAGACCACAGATGGCAGTCGAATGCTGTAGAGGACACACAGCCTCAGCACATGGGCCACACGTTCCACCAACTGAGCTGTCAGGCCACCAGAATGGAATATTTATTAAATGTAGCGTACACTTGAAGTGATATTGATTTTTTTTTTTTTTACTTCTTAGGTGTTTTTGTAAGTGGCTAAAATACCTTTTGCTGCTAACCCTGTCCAAAACGATGAATTGCTTAACTTCCATGCTGATGCCCCTGTCTACTTGGTGCTGACCAACATCTACTGTTGGTAAAACACTGCCCATCAATAAGTACCTCATACAGCCTCACATCAAATTAGACTTGCACCGATTAATCGGCAATGCTCGGAATCGGGCCGGTTTTCATGTGACTGGCATGAAGAATAAACAACCTGTGTTGATGTGTCTCCTCAAACATTTTCTCATCCAGACTCCTTTAACTTCTGTGTTTGTTTTTCTCACGGCAAAGTTTTACTTCAAACTGTTGCACTGCGTTAGTCTCCAGTTTGTTTACATCTGCTTCCACAAAAGATCACGTGAAATCGCGTCCCACGAAATCCCGCGAGATGATATCGCGAGATCACATTCACCCAATTCATAATCTTAATATAAAATTATAACAAGGCCTGGTTGTAATCTGGATGATTTTGGAGAAAGTATTAAATGAATATTTAATAGTCAGTGTCTTATTATGAACATATTTACAAGAAAAGTTGCAAAAATGTTTGTGAATGCTGTCAATTACAGTTCTTAGAAAGACTGAAAATCGGAACCGGCCAAAATCGGAATCGGTAGGTTAGACCCCTCAAAAATCGGAAATAGGAATCGGCTAAGAAAGTTGAAATCGGTGCAAGTCTACATCAAATAATCTGAACTTTCCCTTTAACAGGACAGAACTAACAATTTATTTGTAATTTCTTCACAAGTAAATCCCAATGTAGATAGAAAATTTACAACACCATTCTAGATTTTGTTCTTACTGTTGAGAATTTGAATACAAGATTACCAAATGGTGAACATTTGCAAAGTTTTGCTCCAAGGATTCTTGTCAGGCGTCCCAGTACTGGACAGCGAGCCAGCCAGCATCATGTTGAGCAGAGGAGGCAGGTCCATTCATCACTGGCTGGTGCAGTTCGCTCAGCAAATGATACATTGGCAGCTGACAGATGTGGGTCAGTTTTATTGGCCAAAATGATAATCATCGTCTGTGCCACCATGAGTCTGATGTTGGTGGACTGGTGAAGAGGCTCCATAGATGCTGAGATCCCCCCAAAACAATATGAACCAAAGAGCTATTCCTATCACGTCTCTTAGTAGGCTAAGAGGAGAACATTTTAACCCATCATAGTAGCAAAATTAGCTGCTTTAGTTTCAATGTTGCAGTGCCTTCATTTACATGCAAAAAATGACAGTTCCACTAATAATTCCATTTACATACAGCCATGCATAATCCAATGATGGCTCAAGCATCATTGGAGTATGCAAGAGTCAGTTTTTGCATCTTCATGTCAAAACAGGAGGCGTGTCACAATCAGTTGAAAATCAGTTGAAATGAGCTTCCAATTTCAAAAACCGAAATCCAGAAATCCACAATCTGTAATTCCCCCAGTATGTTCCAGTATGTATATTGTATTTTTTTCTCCAACCTGGCCTATTTGTGACATCTGGTGAAAACACTGTAAAGACAACACAGCGTAGCTTGCCAGCCATTACATCACACTTGACACATTTGATCTTTTTGTCAGGGCAGAAAACCAATGATATGTTGATCTTTACAAATCAAAACGATAGTCTAACAATGGCATAGCCGTCAGTGCAAAATAAAAATAAGAAAAAAAAAATCGAATTGAATTGTAAATTTAAATCGAAAATACAAAATAGTTTTCCACTGGTGGCAGACTTAATTTACCATGCAAACACAGCCTCCTTCTTTCATTTGTTCAACCATATTCTTGAAAAGGTCAGCATTACGATATTTGCATATATCCAAAATCCTGTCTTTTATAATGTTTAGACAGGAGTTGTTTCTCCTTACGACAACCAATGGTAAAAACTCCCAATTGAGATGCATATACCGAATGTGCTGTAAACATGTCCAAAGAATGCTCCTGAATAATATTGACAAAAGATCAGGTCTTAATTGCAAAATGCTACATTCAGAATAAGGTCTAATCCAGAATATTCAAATTGTAGGTTTAAACTTATTCATTGTCATGGCTTACCTGTTCATTTGAAAAGAGGAGAGGAATTGTTACTGTAATCAGTAACACTTATGCTTTTCTTACAATGACAAGTAAACATGTCTGCTGTGAAAAAAGGCCTATTAGGGAATAAGTGTCAAATTATTCCAGTTATTTCTAAGGCAGGGGTTCCCAAGATGTGGGGTGAGTGTTAGGCATTGCTATGAAGAGCAGCATGACCTGGGTGAAAAACAGGGACTGGAAATACAGTTGAATTACTCTTTTTCACGCATAACAGTGCCTTCAACGTAGGAGGCCTCTCAGGATTAAGGTAAGGTTTGGGCAATATGTAAAAAATTTCCAACCAGCCACTGTCAACCCATTAACTGGCTGGTACAAGCTCTAAGTTCAAGTGTATCCCTTTTACTGAACAAAGACAAATTTAATAATTTAATTGCCTTGTTGTGATGTAATGACTGATGTCATTAAAACTTGACAGAACTAAATAAATCCAAAACCATCTCAGCAAGTCTTTCCACTGTTCCAACAATCACCAGTCTTACAAACTGTCTCTGACTCTGCAGACCATTAAATAAAAAAAAAAAAAAAATTAAAAAAACAAAAAACAGTGCTATATACAGTTTTAGTTTGCTCCTATCTAAGTTTGAATATATATTTTTGTTTGTTTTTTATTCCTTTTAAAGTCTACTCCAACTGTGATCCCCAGATGGAACAGAGGAGCAGATTGCTGCAATTTTCGAGGCAGAATACAAGATTTTTATGAAAAGGCTTCATGTTGCTTTTAAGGTGTTGAGGTTGTTGATGTTAATTACACAACAATTTGAAAGCACACTTCTGTAATGTTAAAGTCATTGTGTTTGTCATGCTCTGCTGGATGAAATGGCATCAATTTTGTGTGGGAAAGGCAGGCAGCTGTGAACCAGTTCACACACAAACTCAAAGCCTATTAGTGACGTTTAATTTTCCCCATTGACAAGTTTTGGCTTTTGTTAGGCCTAACTGCAGCTAATTCATCTTTTGTGTGCATGTTAAAGACACGCAAAGTACACAACATACACAATGCAAGCTTGCAGATTATCCCTCATTTCAATAGGATGACAACTGCGTTTTTTTAGTGTCTGTTTTTTTTTTTTGTTTTTTTTAACAAAAACCACCATGAAAAACAAAGCATCAAATACCCGCCTAATGCCCTTGCTGAAGGATTTGATGGAAAAATATGCAGTTTGTCATGTCTTTACTACATTCAGCTGCAGGGAAGTTGTACTGTATTAACCCTTGTTTTAAGTAAAGACTAATGAGGAGGGGAACAAAACAAAAAGAATCAGGCTGATCAATGCACAAATCAATCATAACTTCTTACAAAGCCGATGAACAATCAAAAATAAAATGCTCTCCGTTCATCCTCAGCCCAACAACAGTACACAAAGGTATGTGAGGTATCTGAGTGCAACACAATCTGGAATATTTACTGAGAAGCTTTATGCCAGAACTGTAAGTCTGCTTGTACTAAAGGGGGTGGAGGAGGTTATTAAGGTACAGAAGAATGTATAGGTGGACTTAAGATGACTTACCGTAATTTCCGGACTATAAGCCGCGACTTTTGTCACACGCTTTCAACCCTGCGGCTTATGTAATGATGCGGCTAATTTATGCATTTTTTCTAACGGCCGCCAGGGGCGCTCGAGCAGAAAAGGTAAGAGTGAGACAGGTGGAATATATGTGTCGAGGAAGACGCAAGTTTAATGTAACTTCGCTGTGCTACCGTGTTGCTGCTATGTTACTGCCGCGTCTCAGTGACTTTTACCGGTATGTTTTTTTAACCAGCCCTTTTAGTGCTGTGTTACTACCGTATTGCTGCTGTGTTACTGCCGCGTCACAGGCACTGTTTGGAAAGAAAAGCTAAGGTATATTATTAAAACTTTGAAAACTCTTTCTGTGTACCGTCTTTCTTTGTAAATATCTCATGTTTCAATGTGGGCACATGCGGCTTATAGACAGGTGCGGCTTATGTATGTACAAAATGGTTTTTCCTTTAAAAATGTACTGGATGAGGCTTATAATCAGGTGCGCTCTATAGTCCAGAAATTACGGTATTTATGGGAACATAATGTCACAACCTTGAAACTCTACATTTCAGTTTGTGTGTGCCCTGAAAAAGCTACCAAGGTTTTTATTATTGTTTATGATGCATAGCGTAAATAAATAGTTAATTACACAGAATCTCATATCCTCCAGCGTAATATTATGAATCTCTGCAATTCCTCTAAATAAGCTTGATGTAGCAGTTTCCAAAGAATCATTTGTGTTCAGGTGCAGTCTTGTGGGACCGAAAGTCCTTGCTACATATACCTTTTCTTGTTTGAATGTGACCTAGTATTATGAAAAAGAAAAATATACAACGAATGCTGAAATGCATACTGTCCTAATACCAAAACCATTTTAACAACATGTGTTTTCATGGATAAGTCATTTTCATTCGATGTTTTTTTTTTTTTTTTTTTTTTTTACCACCTGAGTTGTTTATGCTGTGTCCTGTTAGATCTTTGCAGCAGTGTTCAGTGATGCTGGGAGTAGCAGTGGGCGCTCATGTCACTGATGTTTAGTCCATGAGTGGAAAGTCAGTCGGTGCAGTGTACTTCACTCTGCCTGCTGTTGTTTTTCCTCTAAAATCAACTTTTCACAGCTGCTGTTAACCATTGTAAGCTCTGCACCAGGCCAGGTATAAAGGTGGGGGACATTAAATTAATGTCTACTGTAGGATCACAGTGTTTTCCCCTATAATAGTGAAGATAAAGCATGTGCACCCCCGCTAAGCCAAAAAAACTTTTTTTTTTAAATGCCAAAAACAACCCCAAATATCCATACATTCTGAAATCCATGCAGGGCTCAGAATCAGTGATAATGTTACTTGAGTTGATGACTGAACAAATATATTGCCTGTTGACGATGGACTGAATCCATCACTGGTTGTTTTTTTGGTTTTTTTTGTTTTTTTTTTGGGGGGGGGGCGTTATTTATCACTTTATTTTGCTAATGTAATGGTTTGCAGGGTGATGGCCGCTGCTCCGCAAAGTGCTCTCATCCAGTGCCAGAGTACACACCTACTCAGCTGGACCGCGAGTGCTCTGAGCTGGGTGAGGAGTAAGAGGAAAACAACCTACAGAGTCAGACTCTTTGCACTCTTTTCATGTGGTGAATTAAGGATTTAATTGGTGATTGTTGGAAACGTGGACAGACTAACAAAGACGGTTTTGGTGA
This sequence comes from Lutjanus erythropterus, assembly GCF_056507025.1. Taxonomy (NCBI): domain Eukaryota; kingdom Metazoa; phylum Chordata; class Actinopteri; order Lutjaniformes; family Lutjanidae; genus Lutjanus; species Lutjanus erythropterus. The sequence continues at coordinate 9,489,469 of NC_139317.1, read as the reverse complement.
TTTTTACATGTTTTTCTGTCGAGTTTGAATGAAGTGTGTTTTACGAGGAGTTAACAAGCCAATAAAGCCTGCCTTAGTTTTCAGTCTTTGCCTTAATTCAGAAGGTGTATGGCTGTATTTGTCTGTTTAAAAACAAAAATAGGTGCGAGAATATTGAATTTCTTTACACTATTGTAAGTTTGCTTTGTTCACTGGACTCAGTGAATGTACACAATGTATATAACACAGTGAATTTGCTGCTTGCACAGTGGACGGGGGTGAATATATTGATTGATGCGCTGTTGATGGCTGGTTCGAAAATTTTAACGCCCAACCCTGCCTGTTACATTACTGTAGGTCTGCTCATCCTCAGTTTGTTTCTGCTGTTGTTACCAGTGCAGAAGTTACTGACTATGTAAACTGTATTATAATGGCTATAATGTTCATGTAGGACAATAACTATATTCTGTCTGTGTTTTTCATGAAGTTGCATTATCTAGTAATCAGTGTAGTAATAGATAGTAGTAGAGTAATAGAGTAATCATTGTACTGCTGTATTGTCAGTAAGGAATAATTTAAACTAATGAGCTTGTTCAAAATTTTGCCTCTATTAAGAGTCAAGCTAAGTGGCTGGCTGTATGCCCAGATTTGGCAGCCTACTAGTCTGAGTCATGTAGACTGTGCGTTGCCTATGTCAGGCAGCATCCGCTATCTGCGTGTCACCGTTTTCTAAATCCCAGTTGCTACAGGAAACAACAACAACCTCTGAGTTAGCAACCTCTGTGCTAAAAATGTGAATTTTTTCTAATCTGGTTGCAGTACACTCTTAAACAAGCTAACAGCTGTTACCTCTTCTTCTGGGGCGAGTTAGCCATTTTAATGCGCAGGCTCGCCTCTCTATGTGCAAATGTTCCACCAAAATAAGTTCCCCCTGATATATTTTGCAGTGGCACAGTTACTGCACCCTGGGCTTAAAGCTGCCAAAGCAAGAATATTTTGATTTGTTTAAAGAAATACAAACAAGACGGAGCATTTTTAGCCTATAGCAGAATGATAATGTGTCGAGCCAGACCTTTTTCCAGCGCTGACACAGCGCTGTGGAGAGAAGTCTGGCTATGCAAGACTTTCTGCTTACAGTTCCTCTGCTGTGCCATAAAATACTATGACAGTCGTTTAGCTTTTTTGTGCATTTTGTTGCTCTTAAACCACAAAAAGACAGAATCAGGAAAGACTTACTTCACTAACTTTAGAAGTCGCACTCTCTAAGTTTGTTTGTGATGGTGCCATGATGTTGGCTGTTACAAGGAAACAGAAAGAGGACAAACACAGGAATAAAGAGCTGTCAGTTGGTTAGTGTGTTTTCACTGCCTTCTTTCAGTTGCAGTTTTGGGAACGAGGGTCAGTGGGATGTTCTGTAGCTCTATTATCATATTAGCACCTGTGCTATTACTGTTGCAGTGTTAATGCGGTCTATACTGATTACAATAAGGAGCTTGTAAAATTAGAAAATTGGCTTCATACAGTACAACTATATAACATGCAGGCTATATTGTGGAGCATTTTTTGCATTATATATACACAATGTGCATCATGTAACTCTCTTGCCCACAGTGTGTTTAGTATGTATCCAGTTCAGAAGAAAAACCTGCAGCACACGGCCTTCAGGATCCCTGTTTTAAAGCTTCATAATGACATCTCATGAATGAGCTGAAACTCTCCTCTCAGAGTACCCTTTAAAAAGAAGGATTTATTTGATTATTAACTCCCTTTTTTCATCAGTGTCTGCTGAAATGGCTATTTCTGTTGTCATTTAAGGGTTGGGCTGAGGGCTTTTCAATACAAGCAGGCAAAAAAAGATACTATTTGGGGTAATGGGCACATTTTAGAGCTACTGCACCACTCAGCACAATCCATGGAGAGCCATAGAATGTAAGGTGGTTTAGGTTGTGCAGTATGTCTACTTTTACACTCGGTGCATGCTTTACTTTCATCCTAAAAATACTTTACATGTACCATAAAGCAGGAATGAGTGAATGAACACCTTTTCATTGTTCAGATGCATTACAGCAAATCATACAAACATTTTTACTGTTAAATTGATCATACTCATTGTTTTGGCACCGCTGTTAGTGCACTTTAGGGCCTCTCTTTCAATCAGCTTGTATTGAAATGCTTTATGTCATACAAATATATTCAAATGTACTCTATAAATATCATACACACTGTATACTGTATGATTCCCAGATGAAGCATTGAAATTTTAATTGTGAACAGTCATTCTCCAGGTGAGAAGACAACAAAGGAAAAAGCCGAGGCTTTAAACACATACACTACCTTAAACCAGAATCAGTCCGGAACTCATTAAATGGTCCATGCATAAAGCAGGAGAGACATTAATTCTTCTGCAGAGCCAGTCTGGGGACCTGGACCAGCATGCCATCACTACATCCTGCCAGTCTGTCTCTTCTGATGATCAATAGCGTTGAACAGAAGGCAGCTGGAAGCCTGCTTCTCAAAACTTTTGTAGTGTGCCAACTCATTTTGGTTGGCACTCCTCGATTAGTCTTTAATCTTACTGGCCTTTGCGAAATCCTATTCATCATTGATAAAATAAACTGTCAGCTGAGAAACTATAAGCCTGTACAGTCAAAGTGAGGACATTTTGGATATCTCTGCAGTTTATATGTTTATTTATTTATGGCTAAATACAAAAATAACTGACTGACTTTAAAACAATTAGGACGCTACATGGTCAGATTTACAGCATTTAAGAATGGATGGTAGTGCATTTTACACTATAGGGCACATTTCATTTCTATTTTCATTTTGTTTGATTTTTTTTTTTTTTTAAAGAAGACTGGATTTATTGGTGTTTATTTTCAGTATCAGTCTGAAAAGTGGATAAAAAAATCTGTCATGTTATTCTAGTGGAATCATTTAATCTTTTTTATGCATTTTGAAGGGACATAATCAGCAGCTTTGTGTATTATTTCCACATTTTTCTCTGTGTAGCAGGAACATTGTTTGAGTGGTGCTAATCAATGTTTACCAATGCACTTATCAGTTAGCATGATTAGCATTGCTCAACTCAAAACACAAGGGCTGGGTATTGTTTAACATTTTTCAATACCAGTACAATACAATATTTATGTACAATATTTTGACTTCAATACCAGTTCTTCAACAATACTTTTTTCAATATCAAATGTATAAAATCCATTTTAACAAAAAAATAATTACATTCCACATATTGGAACAATTACTCACTTCAAAGGAGGAAGCTGTTCAAAGACTTGGGAACAGCTGGAGAAACTGTTTTTTACTTTATGCAATCTGGATAACCGGACTAAAATGAAAAAGAACTGACAGTATTGGATTATATAGAAACACAAATAAATGTCAGAACAAACATTATTAACATACAGCAGTCTGACCAATACAAAGAAGTAGAAGAAAAAGGAAATGAATGTGGATAATGTTTCTGGTACTGGGAAATGGTGGCAGAGTGTGACTTCTCACCTTTGCTGTGCTGAACAGCAGCAAACCTGGGCCTGAATGTCAGCGTGAATACTCGGTCAACTTAAGGTGTTTCTTTCCTTTTACCTGTTCGTCTTTACACAGCACCATGTTAGCCATCAGAAACACTCTCCACCTCAGCTCAAGTTATCCATCAATGTGGTGGCAAGGAGGGGATGTGCCGTGGCTTCCATCTGAACGGACAATGTGGTTAACAGACTCACCGCAGAGCTCACAAGCAGCACAAATTTCATTTAGTTGAGTTGCGTCTAGTTTAGTTTAGCTGAGAGGTGCTTGCATGTTTAAGTATTGTTTTGACCAACAGTTGAGCTAGATATAACAATGTAGAGCTGAGATTGAGATGTCCTAAAATGGCCATTGAACAGGCGCTAAAAAGTTTATTTAAAAAAAAAAAAAACTGGCCTTTTCTCTGGAGCCAAACTATATTTTTATTCCCTTGCTCGCAGTGAGAACATAGCAGTGCAGTCTCTCCATTTTTCAACCATCCAACCATATTATTATCTGATGTGTAATGAGCATTACAGGCCAACGAGGCTGCTAGTGTGGCTATAGACCTTTAGTCCTGTTTCTATGTAATAGACAATTATAATGGGCATTTCAGGTACACTCACTTTCAGTTCCAGACAAGTGGTTTAGTTAACAGGAACAAGCTGTGGATTTGCTCACAACTTACATAATCGCTGACCGCTTATGATGCTGTTGTGCTCGAATCTGTTCACTGACCCGATTCTGATACCTGAATTTGGATATCTGCAGATACTGATACATATCTTGTAAATGTGCATTCAGCCCTCATGACTTTTCTGTAAGACTTTCAGACAACCAGACAGGTACGTTAAGTATGACTGCAGGCAGCATGTCTGCCCCTCTCTGTACTTCTATCTGTCTTTCACTGTCTTTCTTTCCTTCCCTGTCTGTATCTTGCTGATCTTCACACACACACACACACACACACACACACACACACACACACACATGAATATACAGTATATGAACAGCAGGCTGCTGTCATAAAGAAATATCAGACCAAGGAATATGGAAAACATGGAATGAATCAGTATTCCGATGAATAAATTATGTCAGCTAGAGATGGGCACTATTAAATGTTAAATGTTACCACCCTCGCTAATCATCAACAGAAATACTAGTCAGTTAAACTATTAATCAATCTTTTTAGTTATGTTCAATGCCACTTAGCTGTTGCCTCTAATCTGTTACACAGCTGCATGCCTCTAGCCTGTGTTGCAACTCCAGCAGACGGCAGCCCCTATCGCCCAGCACATCATGGTCCTGATGTTGTTATCAGCTAAGACAGCTCGTAAACAGAGCTGTTTGTCAGTATTTTGATGTAGGAAATGAAAGGTTGAATGTAGGTGTCAGAATAAATTGGTATATAACCACGACTTAAGCAATGTGTAACCACATTCAATATAGGTTCGGACATTAACCTGCAAGCAGAGCAGGCTGCTGTTAGCACTGCTAAAGTTAGCCACACTGTGTAGCATGCTGGCTGCTCATGTCAGCTCCAGGTAAACAATATCATTTATCCGCAGGCACTGTGATCCTGTTCAGTCTGAAATGTTGACGCATTTAGTATGTTGTCACGTGCAAAGTGGCACACATTTCAGTGTCATTAATAATATAATTTGGTCATTGAAAAATATGATTAAAGGCCTCAAATGACATTCAATAACTGTAGTATGTTTTCAGATGTTGTTTACTTGGCTCAAAAATAATTAACACTATATTAAAATACCAGCACATTGTCACATCAATCCCCAGCCTCAGAGGACAGGAGAGTTGAATTGATAAAAAACTTTATTTTGATAAGGATGTGTGTGGATTTTACTCCACTGGACTGCTTTTGTCAACGAAGGCCAGCAACGTTTCAAGCTCAATGATAGATCAATACAGCTGTCTGTGACCTGACTTCAAATACAAAAGCTATACATTTTGTCATGTTGTATGTTGTTTTAGTGTATATTTTTGGAGTCTGGGGCATTGGACTATAATGTTGTAATATTGAGAACAGTCAAGAGAAACTATGTGAACGTTAAGCATCAAGTTTATACTGCAGCATGAGCTGTATGAACTTCACTGTTGTGTGTGTGTTGCCATATGTAAAGCTAATTGCACCTGATAGACATGCCCAGAGGGTATTGATATAACTATATATAACTATGCGTGAAAAAGAAATGATAAAACTGTCTGAATTCATTTGCTTGGCAACACTGTGTGTAACTTTGATTAGCACTCATTTAAGTGACAAAAAAATGACTTTTTATATGGTTTTGCTCACAGCCAGTCACCACAAGCATTCTTCATAAAGGACAACCTATGAAAAAAGGTATCGAATGAAATACCCTGTTGGTATTGGTATCACTTGAATGGAACTGGTACTGGCAAGGGTACTGTAATTTATTTTAACAATACCTAGTCCTGTTAACCACTAATATCAAAGGAAAACAACATATTTGGTAATGCAGATGATCTGTATACAGAAACGTAAAGCATAGGACAAAAGGTTGCAGTGGGTTTCCTGGTCGCCGCTCTGTTCCCGTCTTCACAGTCACGGTGTCTTTTATGTTGCTGAGGGTTTTGCCCTTGTGCACAGATTCATAAAAGATAAGATGAGATGAAACTTTATTGATCCCTGAGGGGAAATTCTGTCACTGCAGCAGCAAAGAAATGGGTTTCAACAGGAAAAAAGGAAACAGAATACAAGAACACAACTGGAATATAAAAATGAACAAATAAAATGATAGAAATAAAAAATATGATAATTTATAAAGAATATAAACATTTGTGGAGTTACACAGACAAATATTCAGCAATTTTCATAGGAGACTGTGAAAGTGGGATGTATGGAAGAGAGATTGATTTCTAACATTAATGTATTTATTTGCAGTTGTTAGACATGTCTTAACTGCTTACATAAATAATGATTTGTTGATCTGAAATAAAAGTGAGCTATAAATGCAACATATCTCTAAATGTTTGATCGCATGGTTAAATCAAGTCCACTGTTTTCTCCATATAAAGGACTTTTAATAGTTAGCGAGAACGAGCCTCATATGGCACAAATGCACAAAGAAATAAAAAATAGTAAAAAAGAAAGTAAATGTGCACACCGCCAGGAAACTTTATCATTGCCAAACAACGAGCAAATGCCTGCATTTGTTTATGTGCATGATTTAAAGCTTGCAGCTAGCAGGGAGTTTGTGTGTATTGGTGTTTGGTTTAGTCTAGACGGGGAGGGTCATGTTCGCTGCAGGCGTACAGCACACTGCAACATCCCGCTTCGCCTCCCCACTCTCCTCTCTCGGTGTTTGTCTCACCACCCCTCTCTGTCTCCCTCTCTCCGTATCATCACACTCTGTCTGAACAAGAGGATGATGACTGTGAGTATGTCACCCTTTCTCCGCATAGTGGGGGGTTGTCAGGATGAACAGGGGGCCTTCTCAGCTCCTGAGCTGGTGGAGTTTGACACTACTGGAAAGAAAGCTTGGTATTACACCTTTATTGAAGTGTCACCCAAATGCTGTGTGAGAGGTTTTAGGGGAGTCGAAGTGATCTGAGGTTTTTGGTCGAGATTATTGAGGCTGCTGTGGGTTGACCAACAGACCTGCAGTGGAGAATTGTGCATGGGGCTTTAGAAGCAAACAAGACAGTCCTGGGCAATCAGTGGAAATACTACTGAAATTGTAATATGGCCAAGTGCAGAAGCTGCAATTTTTTTCTAAAGGTAAAAAGTGTCACAGCATACCTTTATAAATGAAGCACTGTAGTGCTATTTCTCGGCCTACAAATCATATTCATATTCTCCAGATGTAAGGGAACAAGGTTGTTTGAAACAGACCACAGCAAATGCAAAAATTACCATTTTCACTAAGCAAGACTCGTAGGTGCAATATCTCTTAGAATAATTGCAGTATGATTTTCTTTGCATGTCGTTCAGCCCTAGAACATGTATTCTCAATTTTAAAATGTGCAAGATGTATCTGTCACATCTAAATCCTCATGGTATTATGGTTTGGGAGTGTAGCCCAACTGATACAGGATTTTTTAGGCCAGTATTGTTGATATTTGGGAATTCAATAAAGACAGTAATATTTTTTTTAAAATAGAAAACATTAACAATATTGATATGAATCCCTCAGATATTTTTTATTTTTATTATGACCAGTTTGCATACTAAATCAGACTGGGCAATATATTGATGTTATATTGATTCATCTGGGAGATAGTTGCAAGTGGCAAACTTGCTACTTGATGCTACATATGTTTTCTATGTCAAAAAATAAACTAAATGAACTCACAAAATGTCAAGTAAGCAAATACTCTGGCATACCTCTTCCTTATTATACAGAAAAAATAAATCAGTTACTTATTGAATTAAAGTTTCTCTCTCTTATTGTAAAAGACACTTCATTGAAATGTGACAGAGAAACGAAATAAAACTTGCCAAAATTGTCTTGATTAGTCTTTCCACTGCTCCAACAATTCCCAACTCTGATTTGGTCGAAATAAATCTTTAATTCACTGTGTTAGATGAGTCTGTCTCTGGGCAGCAGCTCTCGCTCTTTCTTCAGAGACAGGCCATTAAATAAGCAAAATAAAATGACAAAATTGTCCAAAAAGACTGGCCCAAAAACAACTGCCGATGGATCGCCTTTACGTATATTGCCCAAGCCTAATCTGTCTGGCTAGGTCATCATTCTAGCTGTAGTTGGGAGGGATGTTTACACCTGATTTATCATTGGAGTTGTTCATTCTCTGACCCAAGTACAGTACAAAGAAGTCCACTCCATATGTTTATTAAATAGCTGTCTATTAAGTTGTTGATATGGAGGACAAGTCGGAATTGTATCATGGGACAAGGTTTATTGACCCAAAGTCAGTGTTTGTATCAGGGCAGCATTATTTTGAACACTGAACAGGTACTGTGTTCAGTTTCTCCCTCTCTGTCTTTTCTCTCTCACAGAAACCTCTCTGCATTCATACATTTCACTGTCAGCCTTTCATCTGCTCTCTGCAGCACCTTCTGCATTAGTAATTCAGTACACAGTAGATCATTTATAAACATTAAAATTTCAGTACCTGTTACTTTTTAGCCATGATGTTCTTGACAAATATTTGCATGCATGTGCACTAGAAAAATACTGTGCATAGGTTAAGAAAAAGTCTGAATTATTACAAAACTGCAAACAAAGCAGTTTGGGTTATCTAACAGGAATCAGATCTCAAGACTATTGAGCAACTCATGCATTAAAAAAGACAAAGACTTAGCAGTTGCGTATTTTATATCGAATTTTGTAGGATAACATTGATTCGCTTTGGATGGAGATCAAAGGCAGGTGGATTGGGCAGCAGCAAGAAGAGGTATTTTTCCAATGATGCAATGGGACATGGCAGGTCCCTGTAGGATCTCTTTGTTTCTTTCAGTGGTGGATCATTGATGTATCAGTTGAACCTTGCATGTGGGCCAACATAACTGCTGAAACTATAGGTTTTGTCATCTTTCCTGGTTTTCACAGTGGCATAAATCTTAGAGATAACCTGGTTTAGCTCCATTTTGGTGACTATCACATGGCCTTTTTAACGCCTTTTTCACAATCAATTACTGGAGCTATCCTCAACAAAGGTTTATGTTATGGCCACCAGTTTTTATTATTTGAACTTTGTGTCTGAGAAATTGTTTTTTTCCCATCAGTTTATTATGGCAGATGGCAGTAAATGCTATGATACCATTGAACCTCAGTCAGTGTTGCCATATAGAAGAAGCCAGCGAGAGACGAGAATCAGGAATGCAAATTAAAAACACAAACAAAGCCACAGTTACAAAATCCATCCAAAAGTGACTTACATTAATAGGGGAAAGAAACAGAATTCTAAGCTCAGTAATTGTGCTCAGGGTTTCTTACCAAAATGTCCCTATGAAGGTATGTTTTACTTCTTTCTCTATGTTTTATGTTAACAGTGCTTTAGCACTGCTTTTAATGAAATAACCAGATATTGTCTAACACAATAACACTTTTTTTGTACTGATAATTCAACAGTTTCATGCCTATCCAAGCCATGGAAGTACTCCAACTCCCGGTCACCTACCATTGTTCTTGCAGAAAATTAAAGGGACTTTTGATTTGGGAACCTTGAACACCCAAAATAACTCTACAATCTCAGAGGAGGAAATAGCACTCCTAACCTCCATCTGTTCTGTTAATTTTGTATTTGAAGACACTTCATGAATTATCGCTTACTTAACCTACTTCATCTCGTGAGCCTGATCTGCCTGTCAGTCACAATATTTCTCTGTGTCATAAGTACACATCTCAGCCAGTATTTGTTGTGAGAAGCTCTATATCACTGTAAGAAAGAAAGAAAGATGTGAAAACTGCTTCTTCTTTAGACTTGTACCCCAATAATTTAATGAATCCATGAAAATTGTGTTTGTAGATCAACCACTTTACTGTGAACCACATAAACATCATTGATAAAGGCTGATTTATGTGATTACTCTCTGTAATTGCTGCTGTGGTGTGCATGTAAATAAGGCTTTGTTCAGACTGCAGTCAAATCAGATTTGTTTCTCAAATCACTTCATTAAGAAACACATTGTCCTCACTGTTATTTGCAAGTGATCAGATCAGATTTGTGTGGGCATACATCTAAGAACTTATTTTCGTTCTTGATTGATCTGTCAGCTATTTTCTTGAGTAATCAGAGATGCACTGCAAAGAGCAGCATCTGTCCTGTCTTTTCACTACAACTCTGCATTGAGATTTCAGGTATTATAACTTACACAAAAGTAACGGTGACAGTAAAACTATGATGCTCACATGTAGTCCGCGGATCACATGCGTGCCAAACCGTCGAGGGCGATCCATACGGGACACAGTTCAACTGCGATCCGTTGTACCCTTAGTCAGTGTTTGTCAAAGCCCAGGGTGACATCCTCAAATGTCTTGTTTTGTCCACAACCCAAAGATTTTCAGATATTCAAATTACTCAAACCAATTATTCGATAATCAAAATAGTTGGCGATTTAATAATCGATTCATAATTGATTTAATGATTGATCTTTACAGCTCTATCAGACATCACCAATCTACCTGCATTGGTCGCTGTGGTAACAATGCAGGCATCAGTTAGACTGAGCTTATACTGTACAATGCTAGCCCATTTCTGACCTGAGTTTTGAGCCACACAATTCATTTTAGTCAGACTGAATTTCAGCTTCATCCTGCATTTGTTTGCCATGCAGTGTACAGGTGGGAGTGAGGACCCATCAGCTGCCCTCGAACAGCTGTTGGGTGTTTGGATGAATTTCTGACATGTCAGGCTCTTGCACAGTTGAACAAGGCTATGAGTTGATTTCCCAACATCAGGGCATTTTTTTCTCACTGCACCTGATACATTTTTTTCTCACTGCACCATGATACAAAGACACACTGAAATCTGTACAAATCCAAACCTCCTTCAAGTGTGACTTGGATCCAGCAAGGAAATGTTGTATCTCATGTGGTTTTTGTGGTCTAGACTTTCTAAAATCAATCTAGATAAAATTTAGATATTCCAAAAAACAGATTTGTGGTGTCAGTCTGAACAAGACTTGGAAAAGAAATCTCCTTATGAAATACAAACTCAGTGATAATGGGAGAAGAGTTGGAGTGGATTGCAGGAAGTGTAGATGGGACATAAACCACACGTCCACAGTGTAAAGCAGATAGTGTTCATTTAAATTCTCTCCATCGTCTTCATGCAGGGAGTAAACAGAGCAAAAGGCCACCTTGTGTCGTTTGGAAACAGCATCTGTGGAAGCCAGAGGTCAAGAGTCTTATGTACCCAAACATGTGGTGAAAAATAGCTGGGGGAGGAGATTTTAACATCACATATCATTAGACCTTAATTAGTAGAGTGGACTTTAGGGACTGAGCCTCCCATCTGCCTCACTTTGACATACCTCGTCCTTCACATTTCATTGAGAAGAAGAAAGTTTGAGTGGTAGCCTGTCACTGTATTACTGCGAGGAATCAAGTTTATGTGGCACATCAGGGCCTGCAAGTGTATTAATAATGCAATTTGTGTTAACGACACAACATCTGTCCCAGGTTGCTGTATGGTTAGCTCCAGGTGGGCCTGCTGTCTTTCATCATTTATTGTCCTGATCAGTCCTGCTGATGTCAGAGTAAAGCCATCAAGACAGAAAAAACGCACTGCTCTTTTTTTTTTTAAATGAAGGAACATTTTTTATTTGTGTAATGTATTGAAATATTGACTCAGTACTTTTTTGCTGTCAAGTCCAAATTTTTTATAGCACAAAATCACAAGTAACAATTTGCCTCAGGTGGCTTTAAAATCTTTACAGTGTACGACATCCTCTGTCCTTAGACCCACTATTCTGAGAAGGAGAATCACCCCTAAGAAAACTCTTAGCAGGTAAAAAGTAGAAGGACCCTCTGGAATAGCCATGGAGGAGGGGTCCGTCTCCGTCTCTTGATATTTATTTTGATCATATTGCCTAGCCTTAGTTAGCTTGTTGGAAACAAGTACATATGCAAGCAAATGTTTTGCATGTTTGCTCAATAATGTTAGATAAATAAGATTGTTCCAAATTTTGTCAGTTAATTTCCTGTTGATGGACTAAGATTAATCGGCGTATACTTCAGCATTACACTCAGACTGACTGACAACTGACAGACTACAATGTAAACAACAATGCTCCTGTTTCAAATCAGGGTCTTTGCTGCATGTCACCCCCCTCTCTCTATCAAGACATCCTGTCTGCCTTTCAACTATACATACTATCAATATAACACAAAAAGGGTAGGAATGGGCAATAATTTTTTTTAGCCAGTACTGATAGTTACCTGCTTCTCATGGCTGTTACCAATAAGATAACCAATCTTTTCACATTTTTGTAAAAAAGAAATTCATATAATCTGCAGTTTATGCACACCTCAGGGTAAGAAAGGCTAAGATGTAGTGACAACCACACTGACATTATGTCACCATCCCTCGGTGTTTCATACTGATCCACAATGTTCCTTTTGCGGCTGTTTGACATGCTGCCAGAAAGCCATTTAAACATGTGGGTAACATTGTGAAATGGTCACTGTTTGGGTAGATTTAGGCAGCAAAACTACTTGAGTAGGTTTAGGATAACAACAAGTTTGGAATTACAATAATTACGTTATGTATGTCACAAGACGTCACAGACGCAACTCACAGGACAAAAGTCACATGACAAGTCATATGACGCACATTGACTCGCAAGACAAAAGTCACATGACACAAATTGTGTGACTCATGTAATGTAATGTACCGTACAACTTTTAATAATGTGTTGGTTTTCAACATGGGTGAAAGTCCTGTGTTTGTTTGAGGCTTCCATCTGCCTCACCTCCTCTAGACGTGGACTTTTTATTACATTAAAAGGTCTGTGTGTCTCTAAGCTGCCAATAGGTACTGTGGTCATCTGTATGAGTTGTAGAGGGGAGGTGACAAAATATATGTGACTAGTTGGAAACGATTAATAATAATATAAATTTCCCATTTTGGCTCATAATTTATTGCCTGCCATGCATCACTGAAAATGGCCAAATAATTTTATTACAGTCATTCTAGTTAATCAAACTGTGCTGCACGCTGGGTTGTATCAACTGTCAAAGTGTCTTGTGTGCTTGACAAGGGGTCAAAAGTGCCAGTGGGCCCTCACATATTAGTAATGGGTGTGGGTACATACAGTATTTCAACAGCACAGAAAACCCACAACAAGTACATTTGCACTGATAACCGTGGTTATGTTGTTGCATGCTCCTGTAACCAAGAAGGGGCTCCTGAGGGCCACACTTCAGCCATGACTTTGTTTAATGTAAGCTTTCTGATAATATCTGTATTTTTTTTAAGTTTATCTGCTATTTTCAAATACCACACTGTATTTTCCTGTGAAAGTTTCCTCTGAAGCCTCAAGGACGAGCTCTTCTCACTCCACTTTGCTGCTGCACAGCTCTGTTGGTGTTGCATCATCATCAGTAGCAGTGGAGAAACTGTTCTATCCACCTAGTGCTCAGCAGGCCTACAACCATCACAGTGTCTGCTCATGTTGAACAAAATGGACAGAGGAGTATCTAAAGGCTTATCACTGGCATTGTATTACCCAGAATTCCTTTTGCCTGTGTTATGCTCATCTCTCTCGCTCCTGATCCACATTTGGCATGGCTGGATGGTCATTTTGCCAGGGGAGAATTGGAAGAGATTGTGTGCAGCCCTTCAGTATGTTCTCCCTTCAAGTCTGTGGATGTTTCCGTGGAGCAGAGAAGCAGCTAAGCAGCAGTCTAGAGAGAGGTAATTGCTTCCTGGTGATGAGATGAATTGACATTCGCTTTGCAGCGGTGCTTTTTATTTTCCCGTCTGCCCTCTCCAGCGAACACAGAAGCCCAGTCAGGAGTGAGTGTGACTGAAATGCATCACCTGATTCCTGAATTAATACAATATATGGGTCTGTGACTGTGGATGTCTACAACAGTATTCAAATTGATACAGAATTGTCCATCCAGAGTGAAGGAGAGTGGTTTCTCCTCGGCTAACGCACTCTTTGATGGGTATCTCTTACCACCGTGCCTCAGTGCATCCGAGCGTCTCTTGCCTCCAGACGCAGTGAAGAGAAAAGAACACATCCTGCAGAACTGACAGGGTTTATTCTTTTTACTGTCAGAGCTATTTGTAAAACAACTACTCTTTGGTGACAATTCTTTGAATATTAACCGTGTGCACTTCATTTTCATTTTTTTGGGGGAGGGAAATCTCTGTCAGAAGCTTTTGCTCTGTGTCGTGAAACTTGAGTGCAGGTAGCACCAAAACAGACTGACAACTTCTCTGGGGTTTATGGATGTGGATATTCACGTGACAGCTGCAGGTTGGGGAGGAAGGGGAGGATGAACTTCTGACAAACATTTCTCTAACATTACCTTCACAGCTTGGCATTCGTCAGCTTACAGACTTCCCATCCGTGCTCCTTGTCAAGCGCTGCTGTCACTGCTCCTGCATGTTTGCGGCTTTACCGCAAAAATTAATTAGCGGAGGCTGAAGCTGAAATAATATACACATCTTTTTCTGCCTCATCAGTAAGATTCAAACTGAGTGTGAGTTACGTAAGCACTGCTAAATTTATCAATGCTCATTTTATGCAAAGCCTGAGCTCCCAGGCGCAGACTGTGTGATGTTCAGAATGGGGAAGGCTTTTGTTTCCCTGCAAGCCATATGATTTCTATTTTTGTGCTTGAAAAACAAGATTTTAAAAAGGTCATGCTAATTTTAGCCGTGTGTACTTGAAGGAAAGGGAGACGTGTGGCTTTTTTCACCCAAATGCGCGCAGACAATCAAAGCAGACTTCTGACAGTTTACAGCTGTGGTTGCGCAGGGGATTACAGTCAAGAGTGAATGGCAGGCACATGCTATGTCTGCATATGCTGCTTTCTTCAGTCACTCACTCTCTTCTTGTGTGTGTGTGTGTGTGTGTGTGTGTGTGTGTGTGTGTGTGTGTGTGTGTGTGTGTGTGTGTGTGTGTGTGTGTGAATGAAGCAGAGTGTGTTTTTCTGGTATGTACCTTGAAGGAAAAGGTGTTGTGATTGTGCAGGGATCTCTCTGTCTTTCTGTTCGCTTCATTCACAGTGAAGTCTCAAAGTTGTCAGATTCAAAAGTGGAGAGTCCCAGTCTGATCTCACACAGGATCTTTGTAGGAAAACAGGGCGGCTTTCCTGCCTTTTGATACGCTGTCTCTTCCTCCTCCATGATGCACACACACACACAAACACCCACATTTGTCTTACTACACTTCTGACGACCTCCACTGACAACATTCACTCTTTAAACTGCAACCTAAAGCCCTGTGTATTCCTAATACCACGTGTTTAATCCCCATCCTATCCTAAACTTAATCCTAATTCTGTCAGTTGGCAGGTTATTTTCCATTTCCAGCCCGCAACGTCAAGGCTTTATATTTGTCACTTGTATGAAGTTTGTTTTCATCCGTATATCCATTATTTATATCCACTTATCCTGTCTCACTTATCCATATTCCAGCTCACATTGGGCAAGAGGTGGGGTAATGGCCAGTCTATCACAGGGCTAAAATATAGGGACAGACAATCATTCACAGTCACATACACACCACTGAGCACTTGAGTGTTTTTCAATTCACTTAACCTGCATGTCTTTGGACTGTTTTTAGAAAAATGGAAGAAATCTCTTCTCGCAGTCAGCCAGGGGATTTGAATCCTTAACTTTGTTCTGTGTAACCACTAATCCGCTGTGTTGCCCTTGAATTATTTGACATATTGATGATACTTCCACTAATAATTCATAATAAAGAGGCTTTGGAGTTCATTTTGGTTTTGCAATTTGATACATTATTTACATACAAAAAGTCCAGCAGCAAAGATTTTTAAAGTAGTGGGACCTAGATAAAGAACAGATGGGTGTTTTATTTTTGGCATTATGTAAAAAGCCGATGTCACTATTCAAAATGACATACCCTCTCCAATAAGGATCACCTTTTATCCAGGAAATGCATTTGGAAATTAAAAAAGGTTAGGTAATTGCTTTAATTTGAATACTCTTAAAAAGATACTTGATTGTCAACATAATGTAGGGTTAATTTAATTTAGGCTTACACAGTGGCTCAAGTAAATCAACAATCTTTTTTATATTTGAAATGAAACAAATCAGTTATCATGTTTGTCATCAGAGCTAGATAAGTTCTCTGTTGATCCCTTACTCTGGAAATGATCAAGTAATAAATAATAATAAATAATAAATAATCAGGATCAAAACATACAATCAAAGTTAATGTGAACTTTCATACTTATATTAACAATTTATATATGATGATAAATGCTTCAAGAGTCTGGAAATTTTTGGTTATGGTACCTTGAAAGTGCTTGAACATTAATCTTAAAAAGCTGCATGAGCCCTGTACTAGGGCTGCACAGTTAATCGATATATGATCAAGATCACAACATGGTCAAGTGCAACATCCAAATCGCAGAAGCTGCAAGTTTTTGATAAAGGAAAAATGTGAGACAAAATAGCATTATAATGAAGCACTACAGTAAATCTTCCAGGTTCCTCCTAATTGTGAATCACATTGCAATATCTGACAAAATAATCACAATGTTTTTTTTTTTTTATGTATACCATATTGTGCAGCCCTAACCTTTGGTAACTGACAGATAATGGTTAAAAATTGTCGATAAGTGTTTCCCAAAGCCCAACATGATGTTGTCAAATGACATGTTTTGTCCACAATCCAGAGGGATTCATGAAGGAGTTTAAAACAAACAAACAAGCAAAAGAAGGAAAATATTCACATATAAGAAGCTAGAATCAGAGAAATTTCACTTTTCTCTTAAAAAAACCCTCAAAATAATTACTTGATTATTAAAATAAGTGGTTATTAATTTAATTACTGATTCATAATCAATGTATCAATTTATCATTGTAGCTTTACTTACATGTTGTCCTTACAGTACAGGTTACAAGATCCTGCAAAAAAGTAGCCAGAATAAGCAGCATAAAGGTCTGCTGATTTTAGTCCTGCGGGAATATGAAAATCCAACAGGAATCGACCAGCCCTGCAGAGACCCAGTGTTTATTCTACGGAACTGGCCAAATCTGGCAGCACACCTAAAATTGCCACCACTGAAATGGCTAGAGATAAGAATGTCTAGGTGTGTGTGTATCCAGACTACATAATTTTGGTATTTGTGACAAGTTAAATATCCTCACTGAAGTCAATGAGGAATAAAAACACAGAAATATGGTTAAAAACAATGTTGGGTGGTACCCGAATATTTTCAGACTGTCAGAATGATGTTTACACTGGATGGTGCTTAAAATCTGCCTCTTAAACTCTTAGGTGTCCCCCGTACAGTAAATGTTACAGTTGTTGACATTTTTTTTTCTCTTGCCTTTATGCATGGTTGCATTGAAATCCCACACACCACCAAAAGAAACATCTTCCTCACGCTCCCCACAACAATTCAGTGACTCACCTCCCGTTTATGAAGCCTACATCGACCCTGATAGTACTACAGCAGAGTTTTTATATATGAAACTGTCCCTGTTTCTCTTCGGCTCTGCTGATCTGTATATTTCATATGATTCAGAGCATCACGGATCATTAAACATTTGCAACACAATCAGCGTTCCCACGTTCAAAATGGAGGAGGGGAGCTGTGCTGCGAGGAGCCGCTGGATCCTGATCAAGCCTCTATGCTAGGGATATGTTTTTGCTACAGACCACACTGCCTGTTACCATGACAACAAACAGAAATTTCCCTTCATACACTTCACCCAAGTGCTTTTCAACACTGAAAACATCCTCCCCTCTCCTCCCTCCCCACTCCCCCGAAGTTGCTACCCTGCTTCTGTGCTCCCAGCATCCTCGGGAGTTTGGGGAATACACTTCAATTGATCTCCTGCAGACGAGCAGAGCGAGACCGATCACATGACTAATTCAGATGTCAGTGAGATCACTGCCTCGTTTCTTCTCTCTTTTCAAGCGGTATCAATTTGAGAGCGAGCTGCTCTTGCGGTGACTGAATTGCACAATCTGCAACAGAATGAATTGAGCTGCTATTCACGAGCGTGTCAGAGCGGCAAGGTGCTCAGCGGTGACCCAGCTGTGCGACTACTTCGGGCTATCATGCATCACCGTCTGAGGGAGCTGTGCGGGGAAACGCTCTGTCCGTCCTGCAGTGGAGGGATGAGCGAGGTGGAAAAGGACACACTCAATCACCTGTTTGGTCTCTTCCACCACATGAGCAGAGAAAACACATTTTTTTCTGGCTCCAAACAGAAATAGACTCACCTCTGCCTTACCTTGGAAACAGCCTGCGATGATTGGCAGCGAGGATACACTTACACGTCGTGGGAGGCCCCCCAACACCGAGATGCCAGACCAGACCAGGGCCTGTTTTGGACACTTTGACCCTTGACCCTCTTTCCATTCTCACACCTTGAGGTGTCAGAGATGGATGAAGATCTGTCAGAGGCTCTATTCTGGGTCTGTGAGTGCAGCTTTGCGCATCTGAGATTTGACATTTTGACAACGTTTGGCACTTTGTCTTTTTGGAAAATATTGAACCCTAGACGAAAACTCCAGAAAAAACAGTATAAAGCATAAGAGCTGGGACAATGCACACATATCTCCCAATTCAGTACTATCACAACATTTTATTGCTGATTCAATATGTATTGCAATTCTTTAAGTATTGTGCTTTGATATTAGGATTTATTGGCAAAGTTGTAGGATTTATTTGGAAAAGTTGAATCCTTCACTTATGACTAATATTCCCAAAAACAATGCACATCACATGTCGATCAGTCTTTCTGAGTTTTATTTTAGCAGCATGATTGCTAGACCACATATAAAAGTAATAAACAAAAACATCTGCTGTTCCTGCTCAGCACCAAAGATGTTAGATAATGTTAAATAGCCCATAGGGTAGTTTGAGTCTTGACCCTTTTGATGGGATGGAATATATGCCTGGAAGTGTAAGCACACATTGTTTTATGTTAAACATGTTAAGTATGTACATGTGTGTGTGTGTGTGTGTATATATATATATGTATATATATATATATATATATATATATATATATATATATATATATATATATACATATATATATATATATATATAATCAGGAGTGTAAGAATATATTGATAAACTTGAGTTTTGTATATTATGTTTCATGATACTGTATCAATTCTCAGAAACACATATGATATTGTGATACATGCAAAGATTTGTGGCAGTGGTTCACTTTATGTTGTGTTTAAACCTCCAACTGATGGATAGCAGTGTTGCTATCTATCTTCACTGTTCTGATTGCATAAATAAGGGAACTCTTTAAACTCGATTCAGACATGGTTCAGATTAAACCGACAGTGTGCAAAGCTGTCATCAGAGCAAAAGGTGGCTACTTTGAAGAATCTAAAATATCAAAGAGCAAAAAACATTGTACATTCGCAGGTCGACAGGTGCGTAGGAGAAGACCATGGGTCGAAAATGAAAAGCAGAAAGTCAAAAATCAAAGCCACCGCTACAAAGCATAAACATTCAAACACCATGAATGTTTCATATGTGGATGAGGCAGTATCCATTTCATCACTGTTTGAGAGAAGTGAAATGCGTTTTGGATTGAATTCACACTTTGGACAGTCTTATCAGAGTAATAACACCTTATCCTGACAACACAAACTGTGATTCCTTCTCACTTTGTGTGCAGAAAGATTTGAAACCTAACAAGCTGCTTAAGCCTCCCAACTTCAAAGCAGCTGTTGGGCTGTGAGATAAATCCAATAAAAATCGCTGATGGTTTGATGTAACTTAGTTGATTTGGAATTGTGCTGCTGTTTCTTCTCTTTTTCTCTAGCTCACTTTTCCTGAGAAGTGATCGTATAATACAGTTTTTCATTTTGTTTGCATTTAGTGAACTTATCTATTGTTATGTTGTACTAACTGTCTTTCTGTCCATCTATATGTCTGACCCTTTCCATCTCTATCTTCCCATGTTTACATAAATCTATCATCTCAGACATAGATAGATATGACAGCAGTACTGTAAAATGCTATATCTATCCGTAACAACACATCTATCCAGTGTCATTGCCTGTCAAATTTAATAAATTGAGAGTGAAAGAAGTATGCCAGGGGAGTAAGTCCAAGGTCAGCGCCACTGGATCTAAGTGCAGAAGCTGGTAAATGTTCCCCTGGGGAGGTCACTGGCCTGAGTCATGCTGCATTTGTCTGGCAGAAGGCCTACTGACATTTTGTGGATGTAAAAGAACAGTTTGTCTATAGCGGCAAGCACAATTGTTGCTGACAACTTTTCCATCCGCAGCCCTGCGACAGGAGCGTTTGTTTGTAAAGGAGCGGGCAGGTACCTTCTGGGATTTGGGCGATTGGGTTTCAGGGGCCAGCAGTGTGCAGGAGCTATGGTGGCGTTGGGTTTCCATGCAGAGGGGAAACAGCGAACGCCAAATTCAGTGGCATGAATGTATGAGAGCAGCCTCCGACCATGTGGCCAGATATTGTTTCCTGTCAGGTGTTGTCTTACACCTCTGAGTGATGGGGTCTTTTCCTGGAAGACAGTAGCAGACACTGACAGAGGCAACAGAAGCTGTGACAAGTGTGAAGATGAGACAGTGTTGTAACAGCACTCTAAGTTGTGTTCCTCTGTCTGTATTAAAGTTGTCACAATATCATAATTTTACATTTCAATACAACAGTTTTTAAAAACAAAACACTACTAGATACTAGGGCTGCAAAATTTTACCATACCATATATTACCATAAGTTGAGTCCTGGTTCCATTATACTGGAGAGAAGGCACACATCTCTATGGCTGATATCTCCAAAGCTTGCCAACTCACACCAAAACAATCTGGATGGATAATTAACACTACAGATGAGAGGAAAAACATATTTTTTGATTTTGGGTAAACTGTCCCGTTAGGTGTGCAATATTGTATTTTCACATTAACGTAGTTTGCAGACTGGGATCTTTTTTAATCAACAGCAATTCCGATGTTGAGCTTCCTGACTGAGGATAGAAAGCCTTTGGGATAATGGCAAATATACTCAATACTAGGCCTGTGCGGTATACTGGTTTGTACCGAAAACCAGTCTTTATTTTCGTTCTGATATTAATTTTTCATATACCGCCATACCGGTGAATAGCCCAAACAACATCCGGAACGTGCGCGGCGGGAAAGTGTTTCAGTGGGGACCCATTTCACTGCTGCACACCAACACCACAGGCATGCTTGCTTCAGTGTGTGCTCTAGGGATGTTCCTGGCGACTAATTTCCCTGTCTATTTAGACTAGTCGAGTAGTCTAACACTAAGAAAACACTCAGAAAGCAGTTAAAATTTAGCAGAATTGCTTAATTTATAATGTTAAATGCTGTCCAGAAAAATATACTGTGTATTAAGAGCCAACTTTAAATGCAGCTGAAATGCGCGCTACTTTGCGCTGTGCAATACAAACCTTACACATTAATGTACAAAACATGACAACAACTCAATAAACGCTTCACCTTTTCAGACCGAAGAGAGTCACAGTGTCTGCAGGTAAAGGACCCAGAGCTAACGTTAGCTGCCAGCCTGACACAGTGTGGCTAATGTTAGCAGTGCTAGTAGTGGCAGCAGGAGCAGCAGCTCCGCTTGCAGGTTTATGTCTGTGTATGTGCTTAATGTGGTCACATGTTTATCCAGTCGACTGAATATATATCCGCTTATTCTGTCACAGTCTACATTCATCTGTCCAACTTTGCTGATATAAACTTCCGGAGTTGCCACAGCGATCGGTTCATACGAGCTGGGTGAGAGGGGCGGCCGTCTGACAGTGCCACAGCCCCGACTAGTGGCGTGCGGCTGCATAAAATCTTGGAGGCAACAGATAACTGGCATCCTGCATGAATGAAATATTGATAAATATTTTAAACTACTAGTATTTCTGGTGCCGACTAGCGTGGATGGGGACGTTTAATCTTATAGTTGTCCCTGCCATGTGATGGCAACCATACTTTGAAGGGGTCATGCTTTTACCTGTCTTGGCATGGAAAAAAAAAACATGATACAGTCCTTATGACAGTAAAATGGGCTATTTAAAGATAATCAACTGCAGTGATTATTTTCTCATTAAAAGAAAATGTGGGTAAGAACACTGTTGCATGAAAAAAAAAAAAAAAAAAAACGTCAAATACCGTGAAACCGATATGAGTTTTAAAAAAACTGTGATATGAAATTTTTGTCATACCACCCAGCCCTACTCAATACAGCCAACTACATGCAATTTACATTGTGGGGCACATTGGGGCACTCAGCAGTGCCTATGGTCTACTGCGTTCTAGTATGGAAAAATGTGGAAAAATTGTAAAACACAATATGCTGTAAATCACAATAACAATGCACACCTACCTTAGGAAACACTTTTGTAAACACTATAATTTAAATACACGAATTACAGAACATATGGTACATTGAAAGGACAACAGCATTCTTATATTTTTTGCCAATATACAACAATAAACAAACAAAAGAAAAGAAGTCTAAGAAGTAGCAAATGTTTTGCAACTATCTCAGACTGACTTATGTGTTCACACTCATAGTTTACGCAAGTTCGGCCACAAGAGCAAAACAGCCGATGACACGTTCTGCATCGCTGCTTTTTCAGGTTGGCTCACAGTGACGAAGCAGTCATCTGAATGAGTTAGTGTGGGTGTGTGGCAAACATTTAGTGCTTGTCAGTGTTTGTTTGTGGTTTGCTTTTTGCATGTGTGTGATTGTGCAGGATAGACCTTGTGTACCTTGTCTTGTTTTGTGGAGACAGCTGTAAAGGGTGAACTACTATATATATCTTCAACGCTGGTCTAATTTTCCTCACCGTGACCCGATCCTGGAGTCATACATCGACCTTTCAGGGTCGCTGTCATGCACAACAAATTCATGACAAACACATTTAGTTTCTCGAAGGTTTGTGGAGCATTAAAAATAATAAATAGTGTTTACTATTTGTTGCTTTTTCCTGGTCTGTGAAGGTTTTTCTGAAGGCGAAGGGGCTGCATCCTCACAGGACTTGTGTGTTTTGCAGTGAGAAGGCTGCAGTGTGTCCATCACCAGCTTGATGGATGAACTGGTGTTTGTCCAAGAGTCAAGTAATTGCACCACAACGGACCCATTTAAAATATTTAAACAGTGTCGAACATGAATGGCTCAGGCATCGAGTTTCAAAAGCAACCACCGTAAAAGGCCACTGTGGATGAAAACGTTCTGTCACTGTGATACTCGGCCCCTGCTGACAGAGCCGATTCTGTCTGAGGGACACCAGCGATGTACATAAACATGTCCCAACAGTTCAGCCAACAGCAAACAAAACAGTTAGTCAGGGAGAGATATGCTGAGCTTTGGCAAATTAGCATCTCTGTACGTCGGCATCAAGCTCTGGATTGCATGACATTATCGTTCTCTTTTTAACACTGAGAATACAGCGGCACAATAGTTGAGAGTAATTGGTTTGTATTTCTGAGTGAAACAGTGTTTAATATACATTTATAGCAATGATGTGCTTGTAATCTTATCTGTGCTGCTGCTAAAGAAGTGGTCGAGGGAAAGGATGGTGAAATTGTTATCTGAGGAACCTCCACATGACCGGAGAAGAGAATAACCTGCTTGACTCTGTCTTTCTAAATTATAATCACACCCGGGTCACGGCTGTGTAAACGTGAAAGCTGCAAAAAGCAGGAAAACTAAGACTTTATATTATGAGAAAACAGAAAATTCATATAGAATTTCTATTTCCATTTCCTCCTTTTTCTGAAGACTCAATTTGGCTGCTAATAAGGCTGCTGACACCACCCTGGCCTGGAGGTTAAACAGTGTTGTATCTTTTATTGGACACACTATGAAGCTCCAGTGAATAGACTTAATTTGTCGCCTAATTTATGTGGTGAGCTCTGTAGTGACAGCACCATTACTGCAGTGACACAGTTGAACTGAGCACATTTACATTGACAAGTGAAAGCAGTAGGCCTGCCCCTAAAGTATATGATTCAAATGATCAGTCGAGAAGCACCTGAACTGTCGAATCAGTGAAACAGCTTTTTTTTTTTCTCTGTGTCACTGTACAGAAACCAGTGCAAGATAGCAGTATGGTCTTGTCTTGAGTCTTGTCTCAAAATTACCTAACTACTAAGCTTTGGCAAATATCAGGTATCAACAATTGAGTCAGTTTGTTGTTTTTTGGCCTCAGTTGCTGAGATGCAGCTTTTGCTCTTACTTCAGACTGTCAGAGTGGCATAGTACACACCCACTGTTCGAGAAAAACAGCCTCTAGAGCCAGAATATTTTCACATCTACACCATGAATCAAACATTTATTTTGACCAACCCAGAGCTGGTGATTGTTGGAGCAGTGGAGTGACTACCCAGTACTGTTTTGATAAGTTTAAATTTGTCGAAGTGTGTTTTACGATGCCTTAACAAAGCAATCAAACTCAGTTTAGTTTGGTAAAAGAGAAATTTGGATTTAGAAGTTGTACAATTACTTTTTTTCTTTTTTATTTATAGTACAATTGCTGGTTGGTAGATTTTAACATCTTGCCCACCCCTGCTGTGATGGAAGTGAAGGGTGGCGTGATGCAAAACAGTGCGACTTGTTCCTGTTTGCCAGTCTGATGCTCTTAACTCTGTCGCTGAATGCTAGCAAAACTGCTGTTGAACTGATACAACCTCTCCTACTAAGATTTTATATAAATTATGACCAGGAAACACTTTTTAGTTCTCTGACTGTATGGAAGTCTGAAGGTGTCACATATGATGAAAAAGGCAGTAAGGATTAAAGGTAAAACTTGAGACATGTTGGCTGTTATTAAATCAGAGTTGAGGGTGGAGCAGCTGCTCTGCAGTGGATAATTGAATAATATATTTCTCAACAGCGTAAATAAGGCGCATTGAAGAAAAACATGACTGATAATGTTGAATATATCTAAAAACAGAAAGATATATTTTAGGGTTGTACTGATTGACCGACCAGAGACCGGAACCGGCTGGTTTTCAGCGTGACCGGCCAGTCAGTGTCACATATCCGATTTTATGCCGGACATATTCACACACGTGTTCCCCACGATGGTCATGTCATGCGCGCAGCAGACAAACTGACTGTGATATCACACCCACCACAGCGCCGATCACAGCTACACACACTCAGACACATGCTTGCATGAAGTTGGTGTTGGCGACAGATTCCAAGAACAGGATAAAGAGAATACAGACAGTCTACAACAAGACGGAGCAGCTGACAATGTCGCAGTACAGAAGTAAAATGTGTAGCCCTTCATGCTAATGTTAGCCAGCAGCAGACTGCTGTTCACAGAGAGGCACTTAAAATCTCTCCTCCTGTTCTGGCTGAAGCATAAACAATCTGTGTTGACGTGTTTCCTCAAACATTTTCTCATCCAGACTCCTCGTTTAAATTCTGTGTCTGTTTTTCTCATGGCAAAGTTTTACCGCAGCAAACTGTTGCACCGCATCTGTCTCCAGTTTGTCACATGAGATCACGTGAAATTGTGTCCCGCAAAATCCCACAAGATTCCATGATCTAGCAAGATTGCGTTCACCCGATTCATAATCTTAATCTTTTCTCTTTGGAGAAAATGTAAAATTGCATTTAATGAATATTTAATAGTCTGTGTTTTATTGTGAACATCCAATTTAATTTTTACAAGAAAAGTTGCTAAAATGTTTGTGAATGCTGTCAATTCTAGTTTTTAGAAAGACTGAAGATCGGAATTGGCCAAAATCTGAATTGGCAGGTCAGACCCTTAAAAAAAAAAATCGAAAATTGGAATCAGCCAAGAAAATTGAAATTGGTGCATCATCAGAATTTAATTTAGACTAGTTGACTAGTGTACAGTAAATAAACACTCAAAATGCAGTTAAAATTGAGCAGAGCTTCTTAATTGAACATTATCAATTAAGAAGCTCTGCTCAATTTTTTTTTGCAAACACTGTCCAGAAAAATACTGTGTGTATTTAGAGCCATTTGAAGCCATTAATCACAGTCTACAATTGCCAAATCTTATTTTAAATGCTGCTGAAATGCACTGTGTACAAAGTTATTTCCATTTTCTAGATTAAAACACTGCCAAAACACACTGACTTTATGAGCTGTCATCTGTCCAACTTTGCTGATATGAACATCCGGGTTTGCCTGAGCCATCGGGGCATAAACACTCACGGTGTATGGCAAGAGGGGCTGCGACTCATGGCGGGCGGCTGCATACCATCTTAGAGGCAACAGTTGGCATTGTGCATGAATAAAATATTGATAAATAGTTTAACTGACAAGTATTCCTGGTGCCGACTAGCAAGGGTGGCAGCGTTTAATCGTGTAGTCGGCTAATCATGCACATCCCCACAAATAAGCATACATTACAGTGGTTACACCATTGCCTGTGTGTCATATCACATAATATTGGGCACTGTTCACACTGAATCATTTTAATGTACACGTAATGTAAACAAGTCTACTCAAGATCAGATTTTAAATGTAGCCACTCAAGTAAAAGATAGGTGAGTACTCACTATCTTCATTCCTCTGTATTTGTCTTTTCTGGAAACATACATACAATACAATACAGCTAACAGCAAGTACCGAAGGTCTATTACCTTGATAAGCCAGCTCCCTAGTGATCACCCTCCACACAACTGCCACCTTATTTAGGATTTAATAGTTCAATGAGGATGTGTCTATATGATACATATAGATAACTCCTCATTTCAACTTCATGAATCAACAATTTTTTCAGCACTTTCAGTGCAAGCAATAGCAATAAATAGAAATTGGGCATTGGGATAAAAGTTCAGGAACTGGAACTCAGTTTGTCGCTGACACAGCTTTTGCTGCATTCAATTAGAACATGTGTTAGTGTGCGAGTTTGCAAGTGAGATGCCATTGTAGTAATGGCCAATAAACTGGATTTATGTGTGACAGTAAAAGCTGCATCACAGTCATCAGCAGTTCACATCTGATAAAAAAAGAACACATCTTAAAACACTTTTGTTTTCTGAATTTTTATTGAATATATTATATTTTTCTTTAATCAACATTGCACATATTCCATTTTCAATCACATCTCATATTGCTGTCTACAAAATGTTATGAATGTAGAAAATCCAGAAGTTGGAAGGTTTACCAAAAAATAAAACAAAGAAGAAAACAAAAAAAAGGGGAGAATTAAGGTCAGAAGTGACAAGCTCCAAAGATACACAGAGAGAGAGAGAGAGAGTGAAAGAGAAGGAGAGGAGCACCCTCAGGAAAAGAATACAAACATACCTTGGGTTAGGATGCATTTTTCTCAAAACAAAGCATCATGCAGAATAAAAGCAAGGCTGGCCAAAACTCACATGGATATTTCTCAACACCTGAACTGTAGAAATATTTTACATGTTCGTTAATAGTTACTGTCAGTTTTCCTTTGCTGATTGATAATGATTTCCGTCCTTTGTTATGAGTGACAAGGCAGTGGCAGATGACCAGTTTGAATATTAAGCTTACACATGAAGCAGTAACATTAAAAGAAATGCACCCCCTCACCACCACCACCATCGTCCCAAAAAACAATTATGTAGTCGCTGTTACTGGCGACTACCCACACTGCATCGGCACAGCACAGCAGCAGTGCAGCAACATCTCTGCAGGCTGTAGGTAGATAGTTTACCTCTCTGCAGGTGAGATGATATTGAGAATCATAATGACTAATGTAGATATACTGGATTATAACCACCGTATAAATGTGACCGTGGCCTTGGCTGACCAAACTGCACCAGCTTGCATAGACACCAGATTATTATGGGTTTGAATCCTATCCTTGTCCTGTCAAATTTACATCTGAATATATTTTTCAATTGTATATTTTGTCTTTGTTTGTGTACTTCCTTCTTTAATTATTCAACACACAGTGGCCCTCCTTCATCAAGCTCAACAACTACAATAAAATCTTTCAAAGACACTAGAGACTTTCTCACCTAACTGCAGATTATATCATAGATTGATGAATCAGACATCTTGTGCAAAAAATGCTCATTTACACAAAGTATGACAGTCATGCGTAATGATTCTTGGCCTGTACATTTGGAGGCTTGTTGAGGAGAAATGTGCCATGCCCCACATGTAGTCTGTTGTATGTAACACGACAAGAGATGCTGTTGTGGTTACCAAGTAATTGGTCTATACAGACTAAGGTACACAGCGTCTAATCATCCATTAATGTTCTGTGCTTTCAAACAGAGCATGTGCATCTTTAGGGCCATCAGCAGGCTGTTAAATCACACTTTTGATGCAAGAATTACGGCGGCCCTGAGAGCTCAACACGCTGCAATTAAAGGAAACACATGCAGATATACAAAGCACAATCAAATAAAGCAAATGTGCTGCAAAAACAGCAAACATAACGGGAAATGTCTGTATTTTGTTGTGTTTTCTCTATTAGGGTGTCAGCATGTTTAGAAATTATGAGAGTAAACTTGAAATACCCTTTTGACTTTATTCTTGATATGGTATTTCAACTTGGACTTTATTTTGAAAGGGCAAAATTAAATTGCTCTTCTTACATTTCTTATTATTGGCCATACTAATCTTCCCTAGTTCGCATGCGTTTTCTTATGTTGCAGTGCCTTAAGGTCCCAGAGCAATGAGCATTTAACTTTTTATTACTGAAAGTGATATAAAGCATTTCATCACAATATCACAGAGCACTGAACATTCATCACAGAGCATGAGCAGATTCCCTGAAATCCTGAAATTCCTGTTGTTTTCCATTAGGGCTGCAACTAATTATTATATATTTGTTACTGATTAATCTAGAAAAATGTTAAATGCCTATCAATTCCCCACAATCCAAGGAGATTTATTCAGATCGACGCTTCAAAACTCAAAGATACGCAGTTTACAATCATATATACAAAATTTAAAGCATTATATCTTCACATTAGAGAAGCTAGAATAAAAAAATGTTTGGCCTTTATGCTTGATAATAATCAAATTAATTGCCAATTAATTTTCTGTTGCAGCTCTATTTCCCATCCACAAGCAAAGAGATATCGCTTTGATTGCACTGACTGTAAAGCTCATATCTGAATGTCCAATAGCTTGATGAACAAGGGCTGGTGTAATTAGGTGGAAATGCTAATTCTCCTTTACTGATGCATACAGGCTAATTCTTTTTGATTATTTTTTATTATAACATAGACTGCTGTGGTACACTAGGAAATGAAATTATTCTAAACACAGTTAAAATTGGGTGATATTCAAGCTAATGATTGCCCTTATCATTTAATCAATATCATAATCTCTGAAAGAATGAGTCATCTTCCAATTATTACCCACATGACAACTTTAAGTAGTGACCATTGAGTGTTTCCTAGATCAAGTGCCGTGTGGAAACCCTGTAATTAACCCAGTAAATTGAGTGATATCCTGACATTAGCTGTCTATATCAAGGCCTTTCAGCAAACACATTTGAATTCTGCAAGGTATTTCATTTGTCTCCTAACAGAGACAATTTGCCTAAATACAGATGTGACCAGGCAAACACTGTAATCATTGTATTTGCAGCAAAGAGCACTAATACTGTTCTGCAGGAGGCAGATGGTGCAAAACAACCCAGAATCCAGTCACTCACATTATAGCACGAGTGCTAAACAAATACAAACTGCGTCACTGTTCAACAGTTTTGCAGTGCTCCTCATAAGCCACCTTGTTTATAAGGAGATTAAGACATAAAACGGGTTCCTGGTGTTATCTAACGCTGTGGATGTTACAGTAAACACTCTAGTTTTTATCCTCAGACTAATGCGTTACTTTTATTTGTGTATGTGTTCATGGTACGTAATATCAAACTGAGCTTTATGGAGACGTCTGCTGTGCTGCCTGGTGCAGTATGAAGATATTGGGCTTAGTCAGGGTGTCTTTTTTTTTTTTTTTTTTTAAAGATGTCCCTCAGCTTTTGGAGACAAAAAACATTTAAAAGTGAGATTTTTTTGTAACCCAAATTCAAAACATGAACAATAACCTTGGATGTACAAATAGTTTCTGTATCAACACATCCATCTTGCTCACTACAGGCAAAAGCAGTCAGTGTTGCCAGGTTGGTTGGTTTTCCATCCAGTTTGGCTACTTTTATTTGATTGGGTTGATAAAAAATTTTTGGGCAGCTTGTACTGATTTGGGCCTTTTTGTACCATTTGTTTGCTTTCCTCCGATTAAAACAATGTGGCAATTTCCAGTGAATCGACTTTTCCTCTCCCCTGAATAGTATGAGTTGGCTCAGCTCAACACACAACGACTGATAACAGATGATCAGTAAAAATAAAATGAAACGCCAGTTTATTACAACTAATTTGAAACTTTTTCGTATTTATTATTACATTGGGTGGACCATGACCTCTTTTGACCGATTGAAGCTCTTGCACTACTCTAATTTTTCATCCGATGAAACTCTTTTTTGCCTTTTCTACTTTATGATGTCGTCAGAGCAGAGTGTTTCTGGCTGTGGGCAGGGCCTCACTGATCACTGTACAAAAGAGCAACTTTTTAACTTTATCCACTGATTTGGGTGAAACTGGATCATATTTTATGAAAATATATTTTCTGGTTCTCCTGCTGATATATTCCATCTGCTCTTGGTGATTTACAATTTCCTCACATAACATGTTAAAGTAATGTGAAGAATAGCTAAAGCAGCTAACTGCTGTAACTGTCATTAGCAGGCAATGGAACCGGCTTCAGCAGCCTCCCCGTGAACACAGTCGGACTGAGATGAATACAGCCTCTACAACTATTAGGGAATACAGTACAGAGTTGCTTGAAAGAGTTTTATCATTGCTAACTGTAGTGATGTTAGTTGAGTCAGCTAGCAGTTAGCAGCAGTTGGCAATTAACTAGTTTTGCAACAAACTATCTATCCATTGGGAAACTAAGTAAATGTCCTTGGTACAGTATTCTCTGATTCTCTAAGCCTTGGTCCAGCCGTGGACGGTAGAATATGACACACCAACTTTGGTTCTAGAGATAAACCTGCTATTTTTTGGGTTCAGCTGGGAGCCAACTTTTCATGTTCTGAACCAATTTATTTTTGGTGTAAATGCTTCAAATATTTCAAAATTAGGTGTGTGATTCAGAACAGAGCCAGTTCCATGTTGCTGGAAAAGGAAGGTGGGAAGCTGATTCAGCTCTGGGACATGAGGGGCCAAACCTGGCAAGAAAACCACCTCGGTACTATGTTCCCTGTCATCAAACCGGCCTCCCTCAGTCATGGGCTGGGGCTGGACCAAGCTAAGGTCTACCCATTGGCTCTGCACTGAGCAGCCTCTCAATAAATTAACACTTGTTCGGATAAGTAAATATTTTAATGTTTAATCACAATGCAAAACATTTGGTTGAGATACTTTCCCATTATTATAACCTTGTTTTTGGTGGTTCGGAGTTTGACTCGTACAAATAAAACAGGAGGGTGGAGGAACATCCTGAGGCTTCTTCCCAGCACCTACTTTACATGTGGAAACCAAAAATTAGGCTAAAGCATCTGATTGGACTGTTTTCTGTCAGCCAAATCTGGCAGCACTGAAAGCAGTTTAAATTTAGCACATCAGTAAATCTCAACACTGGGTTGTTGTTTTGCATGGCTTACATCTGTGGTCAATTGTTGTTTTTTAGAAGAAATCCTTTGTTATTGATTCGGAGAGGCATTCATCTTAAAGTTAATCTTGTCTACTTGCTCTGTGGAAAAGCACAGAGAATCGGAGCTGTCTCAGAGATGTTTAGGCCTCAGAAATATGTGAGCTTCAACAGAAAAGCAGTTTCTCACACTGAGATAGCTCTTCTTAATGTGAAATCAATTCCCAACAACGGTTTTCTTTCTAATGAGAACAGTTCTGTTAAATCTGATGGGTTCTTTTTTTAACATAATAACTGAAAATGAGATAAACAGTGTGGGGTGAATCTCCTTCTCTTCTTCCTCTTGCCTGTAGCTATGACAGCGACTTGTGCTCGTCTTCAGAAACATTATAAATGTAGCCCCAGTGAGTTTTCCTGCTCAGAGGTGATCATAATTAAAAAATTCTCATCTCACCTTGTTCTGTGTGTTATCTAATGCCCCCACACAGACTAACAGTTAACCTTCCTCACAGCTTACAACACTTATCACAAAAGATATTACTTCAGGTAATTTTAAGGGGATAGTTTGGATTATTTAAAGTAGAGTTGTATGCAGTACTTATCAATAGTGACTGTATAACCTACAGTAGATGCAGGACTATACAGTAAGGATTGTCTGCTTGCCCAGAGCAAGTAAAATGCCATGTTGGGCTATTAAATCTAGGAAAGTGCTACAAAAGAATTGAACTATTAAACTGTTTTGTTAATTGATTAATGGTTAAAGTAATTTTTCATGCAAAAAATGTCAGAAAAGGCTGTTTTCAGCCTCCGAAATATAATAAACTAAACATCTTTGACATTTCAAGATGCTGTCTTGTCACTATTTTCTGTTATTTATAGACATTGCAGCCCTTGATTAAACATATCAGTTAACCTTAGTCTTTGTTGTTATTTGATACTGCTAATAAATAAAACATGTTTGTGTTTTTCTTAAATCTGTTTGCCCAAAATCAGTTTTAGCAGTACAGAAGCTAAGCAATGTACTGCTGTGGACAGGATCAGCAGCAAAATGTATTGTGGTTATATAAGCTAAATATGTCTCTCTGCAAAGCAGCCAGAATCCTTTGGCAATTTTACTTTGGTGAATCCAAACCAACCTTTTAAAGTCACTCGGCAACACAAATAAACTCACTGATCGAAGTGGCTGTAGACGAGCAGCTCCTGTTTTCTGCCAGTGCTTTTTTTGCTTAAAGGGTTTGATGGCTTTGGAGAAAGCAATATTTAGGTTAATGGTAGTTCCCTGTCCGAAAAGGCTGTCTGATGGCGAGGTAATGTGGTGACATTTAGACTGATATATATATATATACATGTATATATATATATATATATTTTATTTTATTTTATTTTTTTTAATGGATCTAAACTACGTTTTTCTACTGACATTGTTCACAGCAGTACATTGCTGAGCTTCCTACATCAGTACTCCTGCTGCTTCTCCCAACATGGAGTGTGTCGACTGCCATCCTCTGTAGCCAGTACACTGACTTGATAAGTACTCATATAACCTCACTTCAAACAATCCAAACAATCCATTTGATATCCACAGGAATATCTATCTGCACTAAGTTGAAGAAAAATTTGATTAGTTGTTTCGTCTTTAGGATGTTTTTCCACTCATCCTTTTTTCACTCATGATATGACCTCTTGATAAATATCAATGTGGATAACTGAGGATTATGACCTTTTTATTCAGTACACGGGTCAGCTCACACACGAGGATAAATATTTTTTCTATCTGTAATATTCAATCTGTCTCAAAATCTGCCTATCGACCTTCATTATCTTCTTGCTTCATACATTATAGCACGCTGCCCTTCTCTGGCTTACTACCGATCTCCTGATGACAGCAGATTTAAGTGAGGACGCTGCATCAGCGCAACTTGACATAATTGCAGCCTCTAACCAAATAAAATGTTTTAATTCATAGATTGAGGAAATGGGTTAGAGAGTGTCCTGTTAAACAGATTTCTGTGTCTCCTTCAGTGCTTGTTTGCTCTGCTTGATTGGATGGAGTGGCCTCGAGGATCAATTCTCAGGCTGATCCCGTTCTTGCTCTCTCTATTAACCTGTAGGCATATTACTCTTTGGCTTAGCGTCTTATGTGCTGCTTCGTGATAATACTGAGCTGTTGCTGAACATATCACTGGATAGATTAATTTGTCTCTCACAAATGTATCTGTATTGTTGCAGCGCAGCTTCTGGCCAGTGTTGGCTGTTGGTATGATAGTTCTGCATCAGGGCAAGCTACATGAGGCCAGAACGGAGGCCTCAGGTTTAGAACAGCTTGTGCTTCAGGTCCATAATCTGACAAGATTAGTGTAATAATATCACCTCTAAAAATATATATTTTCACAGAGAGGTTGTATTTTCATTTAATTTACCTCTGAAAGGAATAGTTCTGACATTTTGGGAGATACACTTGTTCTTTCTCGTGTGAAGAAGATTAGTACCACTCTCATATCTGTACAGCCAGCAAGTGGTTATCTTAGCATAAAGACTGAAAAGGGGTGAAACTTGGCCCTGTCTGATGGTAACAAAATCTGCCTGCCAGCACTTTTAAAGCTCACTAATTAACATGTTATATCTTATTTGTTTAGTTCATACAAAAAACGAAGTTTAGAAACAATAAGTTGTGGTTTTACCAGGGGTTACATACCAAAGGATTTCTTGGTTGGTCTCTTCTATTTCTTGTTAACTTCTTGAAGTCACCATGAGATTGCCAGGCAACAAACAGATACTCCACTACTCGATTTAAATACAGAAGGTCCTGATGCAGAGCTGTAAGACTGATCAGTTTAGCTGTTTTTAGTTTTCCGCCAGATTAGCTCTGGGTCTTGAACTGGTTCATTTGGGGTTCCTGAATCGCCCAGGTCCAGTTCTTATAGGTGCAGGAAATCCTTGAAAAGCTTTAGTTGAAATGTAATGTTTTCAAGGTTTGAAAAGTGCTTGGATTTTAGATAAAGTGTTTGAAACAGCTTGAAGTTGTCCTTTCTTTACTTATATCCCTCTCTGACTGAATACTTTGATTTTTAAATTAAAATAAAATAAGTCAGAGAGCTTCTGCTTTCTGAAACCTTTGTGCTGTTAAGGGAAGCAGTCTGCATCTCCAGAAGTTTTGAGCAGAACCATTGTGATCAAGGATGCATCATCAACAGAGGGCATTGCACAATGTACAACGACCTGTAGAACAGGTCATGGCATGACATAGCAGACCCACTGCATTTCAGTTTCATATAAGTAAATAAGTGTAATAAATAAGTGTATTTCCCAAAACTATCTCTTCAACTTCAGAAGTTAAATAAATGTCTGCTGCTTTGTAGCTGTTTTACTCTGTTACTTTAATCATGACATTATCAATCTGTTGCAAATTGCTTATTCATTCTCAAACTATCTGATTAATAGATGCCATTGAGGGAGCAGTGTTGGGTTTACATTTGATCTCATTGCTCATTGTCCAGTCACGCTATGGAAAAGAACACAGATGAATTCTTGTAAAATGTGTTCATTTTGCGTTTTGCCCTTTGTTACCTTTCTGTTCTCAGATTAATAGCACTGATACTTCATCTTTACATGAACTTGAGTTTTAAAGATTTGTTCATCAAACAAACATTTAAGTGATAGCTACAATCTGATATTATAATCCAATATCTTTCATTTCTTTCATGTTCAGTTTTATTTCTTTTATGTTTTCCTTATTTCACTTTTGAAGTGAAGTGACAGCTTTGCAGATTTGACCATCCCTAAACTTCAGCTCTGGAGTATTCTCGTATTCCTGGTAAAACTTCCCAATAAAAACATCCTCTCCTTTAAGATTTCCCGAGTAAACTAATGACATCTATTTTAAAACTACTGTGGCTATTCTGTGGCTACAAGTTTTCTGATACTAAGGAAACATTCAGTAAACAGTTTTTCTGAGGGATACTATCATTGAGGTAATTACAGATACGAATTTTCGGAAAAAAGAGCAAGAATGTGAACTTTGGATTTTCTTTAGGAGTAGAGGAAAAAGACACTAAGATCAAGAGCTCTAAGCTGTGCCATTATAGTTGACACAGTATATATCTAAAGGATGTTTTTTGAAGGAAAATGTAGGAAAATAAAACACTGTCTTCATTAAAATATGTGATTTAACTTACTACTACTTCCAAAAATAAAACTGGCATGTCAGTGGACGTTTCTAATCATTAAATTCACGGGCAACATCGCAGGTCTACAAGAGGTAACAAAATCCAATGCTTCAGCAACCTCATGTTTCTGTATGCCAAATCAATGAGTAGGTGGATTTTTAATGGGCAGTGTGTTTAAAAAAAAAAAAAGAAAAAGAAAAACCTGCCAAAAAGATGACAATGAAGAATGTTGGAGCAGCATTCGCAACAATATGAAGAACATGATCGTGTCAGCGAGGACAAACCAAACACAGATGATTATGGTCGATGGTCATAACAGTCAAAGAAAGTAAAAAGTCTCAAATTACTCTATCTGCAACACATCTTAGGACACACAAGTATAAATGTCTGCTATTTACATTTTTTTCCTATTCAGTGTGCATCTATATCACAACATTTTCCAGAAGTCCACAACATACAATAAATTCAGGGTTTCACCTTTGGTTATGTAATTATCAAGGCTAGGTTTAAAAAAATATATAACACACGTCCATGTTACTTTTGCATACAGTTAAATTCAAAGTGAAAACATATCAACAAAGCAGCTGGTCAGCTCTAAATTTGCATCTGAGAAAAAAACCTAAGGTATTTCATCTTTACGTCGATGACTCTCGGGGCGGCGAAGGCCCGGCGAGTTTCATCCGCTGTTTTTCTGTGATAGAAAGTGAGTGTGGCAGATATTTATGATGGTGTTTATGTGCCTGACATCTTTGCTTTAGTGTAAGTGGATCTTAATGTAAGAGGATATTCGTCTGATGTGTTTGGGTGTTTTGCATTGAGCCAGTCAATATACGTCTCCGATTTCTCTCCCAACCCTCTATACACTTTCTGAATGAGGATTTTCATGTGTTATGACACGATGTGAATTAAGAGTTTGTTGCCAGCGTTTGAGTGAGCAACTCAGGCCAGCCTTGTTTGGTTGACAATATGAAACAAGATAAAAATAGATTAAGTCGTACTGCTGACTGCACATAAGCAGAGAGCAAACTCACCATTTAGTAACCAATGACACCTACGAAGCCGACCCAACTAAAACATTATGTCGACGTTACAACCAAACAGTATCTCTATCATATTAAAATATTCACATCTGTTCCTTACAAGACACTTTTTTCACATGTAAAGAAAACATCTTTTATAAGTCTCTTAGTTTCATCACTTCATACATCTGTATATGTGTAGTAATTAAGGCAATCATTTTGGGCCACGACTTACTCATTTGCCAACTTCAGTCTCAACCCCTCGAGGGTTTGTTTACTGATGTCGCACTCTCATCCCCACTCGTCCAAATGCCGAGTCCTGTTCGGGTGTTGTTGCTTTTCAGTCTCCGCTCGTGCTCAAGACGACCAGTCACAATGTTTTGCTTGTTCTCTGCAATTTTCCAGAGTTGTGGGGGGATACTTCCTCTCCTTGTAACTGGCAGCGCTGCAACAGAGAAAGAGAAACAGGAAACGGATGGGAATCTATCATCATTCTTGAGAAAGTGGCACCCTGGACATGGAGCTATTTGCCCCAACGCCAAACTGATACTGCACATATTTTCCTTTCCCACCCAGAAGTTGGTCATTATGTATCCGCTAAAGATAATCATCAGGGTCATTAAGCAGCAGTTCCTTCTGAAGCACTAGAGGAGGGGATAGGTCACATAGGGATTGCACATTAACTGTAGATTACTGCTCACATACACGCTTAGTTACATAAATTCTCAGGGTTCCTACACAGTCTAGAAAAGTATTGAAAAAGTATGGAGTTTGATTATAGCAGAACAGTACAGAAAAGGAAAAGAGTATGGAAAAATATTTGTGTTTCCAGAGTATTGCCCTCATAAGTTTTTCTATAATATAAAATTCCAAAATTCTAAAAATAAATTGATTGTACAGACAGGTTGTTTTTCATCAGCCAAAATATTTACCACTGTGAGAGAGAGGACAGGCCTGAACGAGTGTGATGTAACTGAAAGAAAAAAAAAAGTGGAAATATATTGTGTTAAAAATAACCAGATACTAAGCTTGTCTCAACGTGAGTTATGCATTGACGTAGTTGAAATCAGAAAAGTAGACGAACAACCTTTGGTTCATAAGGAAACCATACCTTTATGGCTGCGTTCACTGTGATTCTTATGGACACAGTTAATAAACGAGGCTACATGGACACCATAAAAATTAAAAATCAATAAATTTTTTTAGTTCTTATTCATAAAAGAGACTAAAATATGGGGGTACAACATTATTTCAATATTTATCCAATATGATAAGTACTGTGGCCCAAAACAATTAAATTTTTATTTCAGTTCAATACATCATTATTTGTCCCTGCAAAGACAGTTGCACACATCAGGTCAACAAATACATAATACATGAGAGAAGGGAGAAAAAATCCCTCCACAGTTAATCTCAAAGTTAAAGTAATCAATTGCTATGAGCTTAAAAACTCTATGTATAATTTCTTATAAATGTATAAATATAAATATTTAAACATCCCCCCCAAAAAAGTCCTCCACAAAGTGATGAGTGCCATACAATACCACAGAAAATGACCTATTAAGAACTAAGAAGATGGATGCCAGAAGGAATAAAAGACTTTTATAGGCAGGTAGAGTACAGTGATAGACAGCATCCAGTGTTAAAGTGACAAAGCCCTCTAGCAGCTGTAGTAATTATGATGGAAGTATACGTAATGTTGTTACAGAGGGGATTCAGTCCACATAGGGAAGTCGAGTTGGATTCAAACCAACTATCAGCTTTGGTTTCTTTTAAAGCATAACCACAATTGTTCCATAACCATAACAAAGTGTTTATTGCTGTAACCATGACAATGAAGGCCCCTTAACCTTAACAAAATAGTCACTTTAACCCGAACATGATCTTTCCCTAAACCCTAATCGTGTTGTTTTTGTGACTAAAACTAACCAAACTTTAACCATCGCATTAACACATCACAAAAACAATATATTGTTTAACAGTGATTTGAAACTGTTTTGAAGACGGACTGGGGCATCAGATCATAAATTACTTCCATGTGTCGTCCCAGAGGGCAGTTACAAACAACAGATTTTGCTGTTTGATTTGGAGGGCTTGTAGGCAGCAATAACAATTCATTTGTCAAAATGTGGTCAGGTAGGTTCAATATACTGAGACATTTCCTTATTAGTTTATAATTATTAGGAAATGTTTATCGTCATAGAATAAACGTTAAAGAAAAAAAACAGCAAGACAGTAAAACTGCTTCAAAGGTGCTTCAAATTTTAAACAAATTAATGGTGGTTGCAGTCACTGCTACAAAAGGTGAGTTATATTCAGGTAATTAGTAGCATATGTCAGCTGTAAAAGCAGAGCTTCAAGCAGAGCATCAAGGAGACCACATCGTCTGTGCCCAATCTGCAGGTGCACTGGTCCAAGAAAGAAAAAACGAAAACTGAACAAAATGATTTAATTTGTTTACGAATAAATCTCGGAAAATCATGGCAAACACAACAAAACTGCAGTGACAAAGAGAAACAGTGGTCACAAGCTGGTTCAGGGACCAGACGGACACACACAACATGAAACAAGCTTGACAACTGCTGCTAAGTGGCATCCAGCCGAACATTACCCTCCTTTGTGTCTGTGTTTGTAATGTTGATTTAACTCAAATTTAAATTCCTTCGTCATGAAGTGTTTATGTTATTCTGGCTACCCCCTGTAGGGCGAAACATTTCACAGAATAACTGTTCTGTGTCATAGCTATTTGTGCTTATTAAGATGCAGACTATTAGAGACAAGCGTCCTCTTTTAACAGAGCAGCTGTTGTATAATTCTCCACCTCAATAATTTCAGGATTTTCACATAGTCTCCCTGGAGTTGCACACATTCTGTATGCAATCATAGCTGCAGCAGGCACAAGGCAATTACAACAAACATACTGAGTGTTTTTATCTAATTCCCCTATTAAGACTTTGCAGCC
The DNA here is from genome assembly GCF_056507025.1 of Lutjanus erythropterus. NCBI lineage: Eukaryota > Metazoa > Chordata > Actinopteri > Lutjaniformes > Lutjanidae > Lutjanus > Lutjanus erythropterus. Next base: position 9,449,559 of record NC_139317.1, on the reverse strand, counting down.
AAACCTGTGGTTGTTTACATTTCAGGTTTTGTTTGTTTGTAGAGCTACTTAAATACACAAAGGTAGTGTGTCCTGCGTTCACCCTCGAATACCCTGTACCTGTAATGATAAGAGGACAAATATGAAATTCAATATTCAAGTCAGTACGAACACTGAATATACAGAAATTACTGAAGTGCAGCGACGAGTTGAATATCCTGTGAGGATTATTCAGTGTCTGTTACCTAACTCTTATTTAACTCTGAGGTTAAAATGTCGGTGTCACTCTGAGGAAAGAAAATGAAGAAAGTTGTTTACAGTAGACCACAGTGGTGTTCCTTTTCTCAGGTGTTTGTATTGAAATAGAAGCAGCTCCTGTGTGTGTGTGTGTGTGTGTGTGCGTGTGCGTGCGTGTGTGCACAGTTTAAAGTAGGCAACCTACAGCTTGAGGGAAACAGGGCCTTACCGAGACTGAATACTACAACACCAGAATACACACTGAATGAGATGTTAGTTGGTATGTTGATGCTGCTGCCACATGAGGATGGATGACCCATGCTGTGATCTGAGGTTCAGAGCTGTTATCGCTGTGCAGTAAAGACACAGTAACACACCTTCCTGTGATTTTATGAGCAGATATCACGGCAACAAATTAGGCTTAATTTCTTTCTAATGGGAGGCTGTAATATTAGAGTGAGTCATTTGTTGTGTGAAGAGCTTTGTTGCAATGAGAAAACTAAAGATGATTAATGGAAACGGAGCGAGGCCCGACCGCCTCAGGAGTTTTAGAAATGGTTGCCAGAATAGCAAATTGTGGTTGCCAAAGTTTACAGAATGTTTGCCAAATTTGAATCAATTCTAACCATAATTAATGTCCTGTGTAAAAAGACATACCCCTTTCAGTAACAAAGAAAATACTAAAATAGTAATTAAAGGTGCATGAAGCGATTCTGGAGAAAGATTGATTGCTGCGTCTCTTTCCGAGGTTGTGAAATACTCACGTTTTGTGAATGAAACTAAACAGTCAACTATTTTACTGAGCTGTGATTGGCAAAATCTCCTGTCATGCACTTTTCTAAAGTTTGAAAACAAAGTCGAGATGGGGAGCAGAAATGTAGTTTTCTCTCAGACCAATTAAATTACATTACGACTAAATGTTATTATGAAACTTTTTCCCAATGATGGCAAAAATAAATTGCCATCATTGGGAAGAGCATTTTATAGTGTTTCAAACATGGAGGTGGACTTCAGGTGACTTTTAATATGACACATAAGGACATATTGAAGTGCCAATGCCCTATTTTGATAATCAAATAATATACAATCAAATAATTTACATTTAGGCCACCAAAAATGTGCAAGAACAACAAGTTTAAGACCCTGGTAGCCCAAACAGCAAGGTGCTTAAAAATATTTACCAACTCTCCCTGGTATTGATGCAAAAAGTAAGGGTGGTGGATGGGTGTTTATTGTGTTTGCATGCCGTCACAGATCTGCAATTAAAATTTGAATTTGTATTAAACATATCACGCTCTTTCCCTGATCTTCAAAGGTTTCAGTTGTCTAATGGTGACAATAGCTTAAAGGATAGTTATTTCAATATGGTGTATTTCCCATAAATATGGCTATTGTGGCTATGGCTTGTGCTTATTTTGTACTTGGTACCTCTGTTGTAGAAATTTGGAGAAATTAGACAATGTATGCAGGGGCAAATTGCAGGAGCCTCCTGCAGCTTTCCAAATAAACATGATTTTTACACGAATCACCTCAAACACTTGTCTGACCAAAAGTAAACACAGAAAAGGGTGCCTCAAACAAGCTGAATAGTTGATTCAGCTTCCTGTGAGACACTGACTCAAAACACACCTTGACATTATACCCAAAGTCTGTGTAAACAGCCACAGTGCACCTTCCCTTGCATTATCAGCCATACTCATACTGAGTTAATCTGCCATGTTGTCAAGCTCTTACTTAGCTTTATATAGCCACACTAAATGTCACTTTCTGACATTCACTCAGAAGTTTCTACACTGAGTAATGGCCCTTTTCCATACACAGAGCTGGCCTGGCTTGACTCTGTTTGACTCGGCCCACCAGCCCAGCACAGCAGGGGTTTGCATTTCCGTTACAACAGGGCTAACCGCTTGAAGGTGTGTCTTTTACCTGAAGACGAGCTTGAAGAAGCTCGAGTCAAGCAGCTGTATAGCGGTGGATAAACCATTCACACTGTTTCATTAAATTCTTCATAATAAAAGTTCCGGTGTTTCATTATTTAAACACTTTTATTATGAAGTAGCATAAACAGGAAATGTTTTCATCAGCAGTAACCTTAACACAATTCTGACTCAGCAAATATGAAACGCTAAAATAATGCAGATACCTGAAAGTTCAAATGGTGACATGGGAGAGAAACTAAACTTCAATATCTAAAGACTCTGTTACAAGCTACAAAAGTACTGAGAGCTGAACATAAAGAGACTTAAAGAAACATCTTTCTCTCTGCTCTCCTGCACACGAGGTCAGTATCACAACACTGGCTTTTTTGAGGGGAAGAAAAGGAGGCTCATCATGGGGTGGCTGCGGCCAGCCAGACGTCACTGTAGCCTGCTTCAAGGCGGGTCAGGCTCGCTGTGGCCCCTCTCAAGTCTAAGTCCATCTTGGGCACAGCTCAGCACACTGAAAGTGATAATGGAAATGCAGTTTGGCACAGAAAAGCGCTGGTGGAAAAGGCCTACAGAGACAGTGCAGGTTCATTTTGGATTATCACCTGTAGGCCGGTTTCTCCCAAAAGACAATCAAGTAATCAAGTGTGATGAGAAGTCCACCCTAATCCAGAGGACAGTTTCTCATCTGAGCCTACTAGTGATAAAGGAAATGTATCTGCGAAGGTCTCCTCAGAGATCTTCTGACATTTGACATGTTGGACACGTCTCTTCTGAATAAGTCAGTCCTGGAAAATACTAGCAACTGATGAAGGGCATTAGTGAACCTAGGTATTCACACACCACAGAGAAAAGGCATTTGTTGGATTTCTGAGACTGAAACAGGAGAATGTAATAATCACTTGTGCCATCAGGTACCTGACCCACAGCTGCGTACACACCTGGATGCTTTCACTTCTGTGACTCAGCAGGACGCAGGATTGTTTTCAGTGCCACATGCAGAACTCCTTTCATCCCACAGCCAGTCACTTTAGGACTCTGCCTCCTCAAGGCTAAGCCAAGAGCACCAGGTTAAACCTGTTCAGATCTACAAAACCACCTGCTGCCCAGAAGCAATTCCCATTCACAATTTAAAAGCCCAGAGGCTGTTTTTTTCCACGGCACTGGATTTAAAATCATTATGGTGTTTGCAGAAAGCGGCCAGTTGAGACTGGAAGAGACAGAACCTGCAGGTGTGGGGGACGATTACAGCCCCAAAGCACAAACTGATATTAAAATAACTGCAGGGGGTTGATGGAGTTAATAAATCCAAATGACTCAACCGTTATTTCACCTGATTTCTGAAAGTCATTTCACTGTTTTGGAACAAACATTTTGCCTCTTGAGACTGCAATTAAGACACCTTCTAACTAACTAACCCCCACATCTGCTCACATCTTAGATTTATTCAATGATTCATAGATGCCTGTTGTTGTGTCCCTTAACAGCAGTTTTCAGCTGTCAGGGAAGTCAGAGAAGCAGTTGACCAATCAGTGTTTAGTAAGGTGGGATTAAAATAATCTTCCTACATTACTACCTAGCTATATTCATGAAAAACAGCAACAAGCATAGATGAAATCAATACAGCTGTGCAGGTTGTAAGTCTATTTTTAAAAAACTGCAAAAGGACTCCTGCACACTGTCTAACTTGCAGTATACCACATATTTGTGATGTTTTAGTACTTAGACCTCCATCAGGCAAAACCTGCCTGCCTGATGAAGGTCTAGTACCAAAATGTTGCAAATAAATTGTATATTGCAAGTGCAGGAGTCCTTTTGCAACTTTTTGGTCTCCTCGCCTCTCTCCTACGCACCTGTCTCATCAAATAGGTGTGCTTGGTGTTCCTTTGTTCTAAGTCTATTTACAGAAATAACAGCTCTTTAATTGACCTATTTTCAAAATCAATGTGAAAAAATGTCAGCCACTACAAACAAAGACACAACAACAACAAAACAGCTACTGCAGCCTCTGTATCAACTGACAATTACAGTACAATGGGAGGACTAATTGATTAGGGCAAAACAAAATCAAATAGTCTGATAATAACTGAAAGAAAATGGATATTCAGTTTGATATATGCTAGTCTGAGTTACTCACTAGGTATAAACACTTTTTAAAGGCATACTGTGCAGGTTTTTCCAAAAAAACAACAAAAAAAAACAATGTATACACTCATACAAAAATACTTCCTCCCATTGATCACTTATGACCCAATAGAAGAGTGTGGTTGTGTCTGTATCTGTACAGATCCTCTCCCTGTACGTTTCTGGGTGTCAACCTCTGGGTAGATACATTCAAATACAATGCAACAATGCGCTACCTTCCAGCAGTTGTTTTGTAAATTTAAAACTCAAATATATTCAGTTCATTATGATAATTAATGAAGACAAGTAGGAAATTTCCATATTCAAGAGACTGAAAACAGCATTTTCTGTCATTTTTGCATAAAAAGTTACTTTAACGATTAATTGATCATCAAAATAGTTAGCATTTTACCTGCCCTAGGTAAGCAGGCAGTCCTTATGTTTGTGGTTTCCGCTTTCATGTTCCTAAACTAGAGCAGTTTTTTGGTTGTAGGCTGAGCTGAGGCCTTCACAATATTGATGCAGTTTTGCTGCCTGCTGATAGTGGTCAACACAAGATTACCAGATTAATTATTGCTCCTTTATAGCAAACATCCAATAGATTAAAATAAAAGACAAGAGCAGAAGTGTGACTGCAGATATACGCCACAAGGAATAGAGAAATGAATGTCTGTAAGAGCAAACTCAGTGTCTGTGGACTGAAACTGCCTTTTTGACTTTTCATCACCTTTCTGACATTTCAGGGTGATGATTAAGATCTCACTGCTGACAATGGTATATATGTGATAAATTAATATAGCAGTATAGCTGCTATAAAAAGCCACAGCTATGCATAATGTCTTTGAATAAGGACGGCTGCTCAGGTATTCTTGGAGGACATCCGTGATGCAACACAGACAACAGATGAAATTGTGCTACTTATTGGTCATCCCACTGCCAGGTCTGAGGACTAGAGGTGCAAGAAACAGTCAATTAATTAGTTAGTTGATGGACATAAAATTAATTGGCAACTATTTAAATAATCAAATAATTGTTTCTGTAATTTTTAAAGCAAAATAGCCACACATTTGCTTGTTTCATGCTTCTTAAATGTGAGAATTCTATGCTTTTCTTTGTCATAGATGATAATAAACTGAATAGGTTTGGATTTTCTTTGGTCAGACTGCTGGTCAGATGAAACATACCTTTTGAACACATGACCGTGGGCTTTGGGAACTTACACAGGGCATTTTTCACTATTTTCTGCCACTTAATTGACAAAACAGTTAATCAAGAAATGAATGGGCTGATTAATCGATAATGAAAATAATGAAACACAGATACAAACAACAACATTTGAGATACAAATGGGGTTAAGTGCATGTCTACAGTATTTATGGTTAAATATGAGTAGATAATCAGGCTCATCCATCTGCACCTACTTTCACCATTGAGATTTATGCAACAGAACCGTGGCAATATGCCCTAATTTAGCTTCATTCTACAGGCCCCTGCAGAGACGTGTGAGGCAAAAAAAGTTTTCCACATGGACAGAGTAATGTCGTCTGTACCTCAGACTGGAACGAACTCCTTAAGAGGGCAAATAGGTGAGGACATTGGCTGTAAATACCATTACTGCTGAATCAAGTTGGGAAATGAGACATAACAGCTTCTCATTACTTGTTACCGTTGCCTGCACATCAACCCTGCAGCCTCCTGCTACCTCTGAGGTGGAAAATCTTTTCTACTGTACAACACCAAATCTGTTTCTATACATTATGGGCCATGTTAATCTCACATTATATCCAAGTATTGTTTTCGATGTTTAACGTGTTGCTGTCTAGTTCTTAACAGAAGTGTTCTACAGAAGAAATTATATTTTCTTGTGTTATAAATATTACTGTGTTGTAGGGTAGTCACAATTTCAATATTAAATTGAAAAATTGACTGAATTAAGCTTTTAATGTCAATAATCAATTTTTCATTCCAACTCCAACTAACCATCTTTTCTAAGCAGAATTTGAAAATGTAAATGACAGTTGTCATAGCATAAAGCCAACAATCTGTTGATCTTTACAAGTCAAGACCGACAGTCCCTCCAGGAAGTTGTGATTGCACGTGATTGCAGCAGTTAATGCAAATTCAACCAGTCCAGTCTCAGTTGTAACATTTTAATCATTAACTTATATACTGAGATCTGGACAGACACTAAAAAAATCATAGACGTGACGTAATGGCAGCTAAAACTCTAAAAATTGTTCTAAGGTTGTACATTTCTTTTGTAAAGAAACAGGGTAAACATTTATTTTCCTCCAAGATGTACTGGCTTAGTGAGGCTATAAGCTCATGATTTTAGTAGTATGACTGTGCTCTGCTTTCAATATCTCCACATCTGGTACACCTAGTTATTCAGCCTGGCACAAAACAACTCCAATTCGACAAAAAAAACCCCAAAAAACTCTGGGTCTGCTGCAGGTAGAAAACTGTCAAGTCACCCTTTGATTTTATTTAAACTAAAAGTGAATGATTATGACAGATTGCACTTAAGCTCTTCTTCCCTTGAGAATATCCTCGGTGACACTGAAGTGTTTTTGTTAATACTCCAGTCTAAATCTTCTTCTGATCGGTTTGTCACGAGTGCTCCAAACTATCATCATCAAAGCATGAGAAATAGTTTCACAGGCAGGTCACCTGTTACCTTTTTCAAAGGAAGCCTCAGTGCTGTCCAAGAAATAGAGGTGCTATTCAACGACTTTGAGTGTCCTTTGCTCAGGATTTCAGATGTTATTTGTTATCATGGCAGTGTTTGTGCAGCATATTGGAGAAAGAGAGGTCAGGTGATGAACTATCATGCCCCACTATAGCTGTATGTGCTGCTGTTTGGTGGCAGCACTGAGGAACAAATGTTCACCAGCCCCTCAGGAAGTTTTAAATTCACAGGATGCAGTTTTAATTAACAAAATGTGAACATTGTAGAATGCATGTTGTGTGTGTCTACCACACAAGGACTGCACTGCAACTTCTACAAATCACTGTAAACACACAGTAATTACCAATCTGATCGAATGACTCACATCAATATCTGGCAACCCTTTCTCTTAGAAATCACGTTTGCATATTACTAGACTTGCACCGATTTCAACTTTCTGAGCCGATTCCAATTTCCGATTTTTAAGGGGTCTGACCTACCGATTCCGATTTTGGCCGGTTCCGATTTTCAGTCTTTCTAAGAACTGTGATTGACAGCATTCACAAACATTTTTGCAACTTTTCTTGTAAATATGTTCATAATAAGACACTGACTATTAAATATTAATTTAATACTTTCTCCAAAATCATCCAGATTACAACCAGGCCTTATTATAATTTTATATTAAGATTCTGAATTGGGTGAATGTGATCTCGCGAGATCATCTCGCGGGATTTCGTGGTACGCGATTTCACGTGATCTTTTGTGGAAGCGGATGTAAACAAACCGGAGACTAACGCGGTGCAACAGTTTGAAGTAAAACTTTGCCGTGAGAAAAAAAACACAGAAGTTAAACGAGTCTGGATGAGAAAATGTTTGAGGAGACACATCAACACAGGTTGTTTATTCTTCAGCCAGAACAGTAGGTGGATTTTAACTGTCCCTCTGTGAACAGCAGTCTGCTGCTAGCTTGCTAGCATTAGCCTGAAGTGCGAGAGAGTTTACGGCTGTTTTGCGACATTGTCAGCTGCTCTGTCTCGTTGTAGACTGTCTGTCTTCTCTTTATCCTGTTCTTGGAATCTGTCTCTGACACCAGCTTCATGCAGACGTGTGTCTGAGTGTGTAGCTGTTATCAGTGCTGTGTTGACGTCACGGTCAGTTTGTCTGCTGCGCGCATGACGTGACCATCGTGCAGAACATGTGTGTAACAATGACGGGCACAGAACCGGATTTGTGACGCTGACCGGCCGGTCACCGGTCAAGGCCAGTCATGTGAAAACCGGCCCGATTCCGAGCATTGCCGATTAATCGGTGCAAGTCTACATATTACTAAATAGTTTTTATAATTTTGTTGTGGTGACAGCATAATTCATGCTTGGATTATGTTCACAGACATTACTTTCAAACTATATATTTATGTAACACGCTGGATTTGCAAGGGGGTGGTTGGGGTGGAATGACTGTCGTACAAAATCCAGCACTTAAACGCCACAATCCAGGGTTCACATCCAGACTCCTACAACAAAAGCACTTTAATTAAAGGGATAGTTTGGATTATTTGAAGTGAGATTGTATGTGTTTCTTATCCATGGCCAGTGTGTTACCTCAGGTCACTAGAAAAACATTTTTGCCATTTCAAAAAAAGGCTCACCTAAAATATCTATATCAGTTTAAGTATAAAATATATATTTTCACCACTTTGCTCTGCTGTCAGACAGCCCTGTACTTCGGCACTGCATTTTTTCAACTATAGTGCTTATCTATTCTTATGCATAAGAACGCCTGACTGAGCTGCACTGTAGTACGCTACAGATCAGCTGTTTGGGTCAGAAAGTTGCAAGATCAGACTGAAATCAAACCTGACTTTCTTAAAGATTGTGTTTTTCCTGGCTGTTCAAACAAACAAAAGAAAAAAGTGCCTTATATTTCACTCTGCTCAGTTGTGTGATATTGGCCTTAGACAGCTGTGGCTGCTTGCACTGAATATAGACATCAACACTTCATGTGCAAGATTGGTACAACTCTGCATTTGCAGTTATCACTTTTCTGAAGCGGATTATTAATGTCTCCATCTGGAAAAAGATCTTATTTATATACTCTTCTACATCAACGTATTTTCTTGTCTCCACAGTGAATTTCTTGTATTTATCTTCTTTCATAAACCACTGCAACTCTGACCCAATCTGCTGATCTGAGGTATACTACAGTGGACTGTACAGGCTGGCACTCCTATGTCTAGGATCACTCAAATACTACAGTTAAAAAAAATTAACACCAAAATAAAAGGCTGTCTGACAACAATGTAATGTGATGAGAATATTTTAAATACACATAAAGTGATTTTTTTAGGTAGACCTTTTTCTTAAGTGGCCGAAATATTGTATACTTGATGCCATCTGCAGTAGTACCATACTGAGCATCCATGCTGGAACTCGTGTCCAGTAATAGCCTGATTATGCATAAGTTCTTCATACAACCCCACCTCAACTAACCTGCACCGTCACACAAAAAAAAAACTTGAAAAAAACATAAAATGCCTCCAAAATCCCCCTAAAGCCCTGACATGCCATTTGCACACTGTTACACCACACACACCCAGTTCAGACAGTGTGCACGTGCACATGAATATGTCTCCAAGCTAAGGATTGAAAATTCAGGCTACAAACATGGTGTAAATAATATTTTTTGTCAACTTGGTATGTTGGGGCTTTAGGAGACTTTATGTTTCAAAACTGGTCACCATTCATTTTCATTGTTTCGGAGATTCTGCAGTGCTGTTTTTCTGTGAAACTCGAGCAGTGTTTTGTGGACTAAAAACCTAAACCCAATATTGAAAGGGACATGAGATTGAGTAGATAATGACTGAATTTTCATTTTTAGGTGAACTACCCCTTTAAATTCAGGAAATATTGTAATTTTAGTCAAGTTTAGACAATAAAATACTCTGGTTAAGGTCAGGAAAAGATCATAATTTTGGTTAAATATTAGTAAATAAATCTCATGTCTCAGGTCACTGCTGACTTTTGATTAATACTGTAGTGATTACATCTGTATGGTGTATTGCAAGATTGCCTGCTTTGTCCATTTCCTATAAAGCAAAAGAAATATAGCAGTGAACACTTTCCTGACACGTTCAGTATCAACATTTTTGTGATTATATTAATAGAAAATTTATTTTGCCCCTATTACAGTTCCCTCAAAACATATTTGCTGTTGCAGATTAGTTGTGCATAATAGTGACTTCTAGGAGTCTGGGCTGCATCAAGCATTCTCATAAAAGTTGTCACTGAAGTGGAGGGCTTATGTTTCAAACCTGAACAGAAAGATCAAATAAAATAAATAAATTAATCCTACAGGGACTGACTTTAAGAGAGTGCACATGCACATGTAGCACAGTGCCTGGCTTCCTGCTTGCTGACACTAATCCAAAGGCAGCGGGGATTTTATGCCTCTTGCTGCTTCTTGCCTCACACCCCTGCAGGGCTCTCAGATCCACACTGGCTTTCCCAGTCACACACACACATACAAACATACACAGATGAACACACGAAGAACTATAAATATTCAGGCCAGGATCGGCGGTACGTGCAGCACAATGCACGCTGGGGACATAACACACACTGTGCTCATTTCAACCCTGCCACCGAGCTCTCCGTCAGCACTTTTCTGTGGGAAAAAACTTGCACATCTGCTCAGCTGATGCTGTTCATTTAGGCAGATTTGTCCACGAATGCGCTCTGCGGAGCCCAAAACTTGAACGGTCCCATCGCTGTTTTCTTTTCGGCTCGTGCAGCACTCATTAGATGTGTTAGCTGCTGCATGACAAGCCAAGCTTCAGGTGTTGTGTGTTTGTTTATGTTTGTGTCTGAGGGTGAGAAGTGCGGTTTGGAAAGCACATGTGCAACACAGCGAGTCACATTACACCATGACAGACTGTCACAGTGAATTAAAGGCAGGACACAAATGGAGGCAGTGGCAAGGAAACGTCATTAATGCCACGATGCTCCGGTCTACTCTGAATGAGACATGTAGACGATAGAACTGGCAGAATGAAATGTATACTGAATACAACTTAACACAATTCTACCCTCCTACTCACTGTCAAGATTCCCTGAATGAGAAGTTAACCATTGTCCAAATGTACTGTCCTCTCTTTGAGTTACATAACCAATGCACAGTATATGTAGCATGATACTAGACAGCCCAAGCAGCTAAAACTGGGTTAGCGCCAATTACTTCAATGCCAGCAGCCAAATAATCTATAAGTTTAGATGTTTTCCTTGTCTGTGACACTGATAAAAAGAGACAGCAGCTCTTATCTAATCTTTTAGCCCCACGACTTACTGACAGAACCAATGGTTTAGAGTCCAAAATGTCAAAGTTAGGACTGTTTGCAGTCTGGGAAACACATCTTGACTGCTAAGATTAATAGGCTGGAATTGGAGAGCAAGGAAATGCAAATGCTACTGAAAGACAATGCTGGTTGTAGAATTCTTTTATTATGAGATACGTTGATATGGAAGAGTGTGTCTGAGCAACTGAATGAGCCAATCCCAATTAATATTGCACTCTATGTGCATTTTAATTGAGAGTATAAGGAAGTAGTGTATTTTAAGCCATGCTTTAGCCTCTAGGGGATGGCAATGTCGGTCGACCCACCACTTTGGTCCAGACTGAAATATCTTAACAACTATTATATGGATTGCATTAAATTTTGGACAGATAATCATTGGCCTCAGACGACTTATAATCACTTTGTAAAGCACTGATGGATCATCAAAGTGCCATTAATGTTGGCCCAGTACTTTGGTTTATGACCAAATGCCTCCAAAACAATGCAAGACATGTTGATCAGCCTCAGCTGTACTTTGTGCTTAGTGTTAATTGGCAAATGCTAGCATGCCAACATGCAAAACTATTTTATATTAAACTTAGAAAATTATATCTGCTGAACATCATCATGTTAGCATTAGCACTGTGAGCAAGTGGGTGAAAAAAAATCCAGTGGCGTGAACAAAATTTAAAGTTGGTGTGTGTGTCACATCGAATCATCAGTTTCAACCCAGTCATATGTTTTACCCCAAGACATTACAAATGTTCTTTTCAGGGTGGAAAATTTACTTAAAATGTGAACATCTACCAGCCATTGATAACTGCTCAACAGTAAATCATTATTGAAACCTACCAGCCACTTTCAGGTTTTACCAGTATTTGGCTGGTGGCTTGTGCTAATTTCCCACTCTGGTTCTTTTGTGTTTCAGCTCTTTTGTTGTTTTTTGATTCAGTGCCATTTCATCCATGAAGTAAACAAGGTTGCCTGTATCTGTGTGAGCACATGCTACAGACAGACACAAGCAGAGCAGGGTGAAGTCTTAGTCTTGGAGAGTAGAGCAGACGTAGTAACGTCCCTCTTGAAGCGATATCTGGAACTATAGAGAGAAAATAGTTCTTGCGTGAAACTGCTCATAACAAAGTCTGTGGATTATCTTGAGTAACCTGGTCATGATGGTCAGGAAAGCTAAGTTTTTCAAATACTTTTTTTTGAGCACCACAAACCGAGTGCCATTTAGTTCCATTGTACTGGAGAGAAGGCAGATGGATCTCCATCCAATCTAATCTACGATCTACAAAGTACCCCTAGTTGGGAATCTCTGCTACATGCGTACACTATGTCGATTTTTTTCCCATGAGATGCCGTATTGCAATCTGTCACACTTTGTTATTTAGTTCATGTATAGATTTTAACTGTGGTCATGGTACATTAAGCACAATTTCATAATTTGTGTGAACAAAAGCAGTGTGCCGTTTACCAAAAATGAAAACTGTCATTATCTGCTCATCCCCGTCAGTCACGTCGTACCACCTCCAAACCAGCCTCCTCTATCTCGTGCCCCCGCAGGCATCTCTCACATGTGCACTTCAACAGTGACTTAATGAAACGCCTACAATCACTTACCAACAGCAGATGTAGATGCCTGCCAGTCGTGCTGCCAAGCATAAAAATTACCATCTTGTTTCCCTCGATAATGGTAGCTGGAAATACATTCCCTAACTTACAAACTAAATTACAAACTAGAGCTCATTTTGCACATCTGACCCACTGGAATTGTGTTTGGAATATTTAATTATGAGACTCAAAAATGGTAGAACATTAGGTGGTTGCTAATCTCCTGAAACAACTTTAGAACTCCTGTGGAGGATGGTTTGAACTTAACGTGGGAAAAAAAGGAGGTTGTTGTTGAAGTGTTTTTAACCTTAATCTCTTTTAAAGATAGCTCACTTTTCATCTTGCAAGTAAGGGGGCACTGAGTGCAATATGTGAGGCGGCATCTGTTCATTTGAAATTTAAAAGAGGTTAACAACCAGAAGGAGAAGCTAATTTTAACAAAATGTGCAACATACCTTAGTCTTGGAGAGTAGAGCAGACTCTTGAAAAAATGTGCTCACAAAAAAGCAAATATGGATTTATTATGTCCGATTTGTCTCTTTGTTAAAAATAAGTGACAATGACAGAGAAGTTTTGGAGTAAGAAAGGGTTGTTGTATTCCAGAATAGCCACAAAGCATAGTATTAGATCCAAATAAGCTGCAAATGTGCATTTATGCTTATAAAACATGCAGAAAATGGGCAGAACAGTTCTAAATTATATTATTAATTTGGTTGCTGAAGAACAGATGCTCTGGTTATATTAGTCCTGGCTTTAGGGCTTTAATTTTGTGTGGCAGAAATATGCCGTCCCCACATTGAAAGCCACTGCCGGTCTTCAATAGTTTTTGTGCCTCCTCTCCAGATGATTTGCTGGATTAATTAAACCCAGGCCTTCTTCCGGGTTCAATAGTCAATTCTTGGTTCCTAATTCCAGGTCAGGACAAATTAGTTTGTTGCTCTGACCAGACAAAGCAACACTTGCACCCGCCTTGCTTGCTAAATTAAACTGAGCTGGATTAAAATTAATTCTAACTTTGAACCGGGACTTAATTGTATTTTGTCAGAGGTTTGGCCAGCACACCAGTAACAAGCAATTAGTTTGAAAACTGCGGCTGAGCTGTGTGTTTATCAACAGACTGTCTGATCAGTTTGATTTATCAAGCATGGCTGACAGCCTGAAACCAACTGCAGGGGAGAGACAAATCTGTCTCAGTACTATAATGTGTGACTGAATGTAAAGATTTATTATTGAAACATCAAGATGTCAAGCAGGTTTAAATACTTCTAAGAGTTGATATTCTGTGTATATTTAGTGCTGCTTTATATTTACTTTCACTGATTAGCAAAGCCACATTAAACAGTGAGGAAGTTTAGGTGATTTTGGTGTGATGTGACCTTACAGGACAGAAAAAAGACATGCAACAGAACAGAGAGCAGACTTGTGAGCTGCAACTGTTAATTGATTAGTCTATTATGAGTCAATTATCAAAATAGTTTGCAATTAATTTAATAACCAATAAATCAACATGAGTCATTTTTTAAGACAAAAAAGTCAAAAATTGTCTTATTCCAGCTTCTTAAATGTGAATATTTTCTGACGCTTTACTCCTTCATGACAGTAAACTGAACATATTTGGATTGTGGGGAAAACGAGACATTTAAGAATTTTTGCATTTAAGAAAGAATTATCTTCACTGTTTTCATCGCTGATGAAAATCTCTCTGATGTTACTCAAACAGAAATCATGTTCATCAGCAACAGCTAGCTGGAAACGCACTGCATCATCACCTGACATGGAAATGATCTCATTTCTAAGCAAAGTCTAGACTTCATTTTAGTGATTCTGATGCTGGTTAGGGTTTTAACATTTGGCAGATACAATATGTGCCCAAACCAGTGGTGAACTTTGCATTAGCTTTATGAGCAATGTGATAGGAATTATCAATTCAAGGTGTGAGGAATTAATTGTGACACATGGTCCATAGTTATTCCTGACTTAACCCTCATTTGTGCTGTATCATATAAGCGGAAATCACTGATTGTAAAGAAGGTATCATCAACGTTAAAGGGACAGTTCACCCCAAAATCAAAAATACATATTTTTCACTAGTACTGTTGTGCTCAAAGTGCCAAAAAAAAACATTTGAAAAACTCAACAGCAATGTCTCCCGGTTACTCAAAATAATTCACAGACCTTGTTGTGAGCAGTTTCATGTAGAATCTACTTTCTTTCTGTTTTCAGTAGAATTTAAGAGAGCTACTTTAGAATATAATAGTTTCAAATGGGCTTCTTAAAACCTGCTTAAGCAAGGATTTTTATGCCCAGTCTCAAGACCATTTCCAACAGTGTGCTTATGTTTGATTCATAAAAGATACTAAGTTCAAATATAAGTTTAAGGAGATTTTTATAAATGAAACCCCAGGGGAATAGACTACCATGTTCCTCCTCACATAAACATGCAGCTGCCAGCTGCCTACATGCATGAATTACCAAAGACACACCACAGACACACCATCATCCTACCTGCAGACACTGCCAAATGTGTTTGTTGTAGTGTTGGAGGAGTTGGAGTGATTAAATTTGTGTATACATCCATGTGGGAGTGGAAATGTTTGCCCACGTCTGATCACTGTCACAGTGATTGAGAAAAAAAATCATCTGTAGGCACGGCTTTATGAATCTGTCTTTATTTATCTGTCTTTGTGAACACAGTTTTAGTTGTATCTCTCTGCAGTTTTAAACAGTACGTCACCAGAGTGTCACAGAAAGTTATCCTTTACTCTGACTCCAGACTCTACCAGCCTGGTATTCTTCACTGATGATTACTTTGTAATGAATTGAGTGCTGAGCTTTGCCTTAACGCGATTTGATGGTTTTGCCCTTGTTGCCCTTTTGTAACCAACCTCCCAGTCATCTTGGCATGAGCAGAGGTGTGGCTTTATGAGACCAGACATCACATTACTGCCCCCTCATCATCTGCTCTGCACAGTCATGCACAGACATTTTGAGAGGCACGCAGCAGCTCAATTAAACAAATAAACACACACAGGAAAACTGGTGGAGAAGGACACTTCAGCCAAAAAGGGCAAGGGGGCAGTAGCCTGAGCCAAAATAAACGCTCTAAACTCTAAACATCACACTACACTACACATGCACTGACTTCCAGATAATTACCAGCCATTTGCAAAAACAGCCGCTGATTTCATAGCTGTATTTTTTACAGGCAGAAACTGCTGCACTGGCCCACTCAGTGGTGAGGAAGCCACATTTTATCCTCATAAAGCAACAGGTAATTATGTTGAATTGAAATGGCTCACACATGAGTTAAAACTGTGTGCTTATTCTTCAGATGAATGGCTCATTGCATGGGTCAAACAGTCTCAGCAAAAAATCAAAAAGGCAAGCCTCCAAAAACACTCCGTGGCACACAGTAAGGTTTATATAGAATTAAAATGCCTTATTTTACATGGCAAAAAGAGTTAAAAGTGACCATTTTTATCTTTTAAACCATATGTGATTCTGAAGCTGCATTAGTACTGGCAGACTTGGGGAATAATGGATTACATGTAATGGGATTATGCAAAAATTTAGTAAAAAACACTATGTTATCATGTGCAGTGCGCACACATTACAACACTTTGAGTGTCAAGTCACTTCATTGTGAAGTCAGCGAAACCAGCTAATCTTACAGTATAATAAAGCCTGCAGTGAATTTCTAATCACTGCAGGCTTAATTCTATCAGCAAATATTGTATCATTGTCCAAAGAACTGATGTAATATTGTGTTGTGTTCAAACTTGTGATTTACACCCCTAATGACAACCAACTTTCACATTGGTACTTAGAATTGCAGCCATGTTTTGGCTTTGTCAGTGTGTTCTCCGAGGCTCCCCATGGCTGGACCACCACACAGAGGCTTGTCAAACTGCTGAATTAATTTGTCTGTCACATCTCCCACAGCGTCTCCTGTCTGCCCTAAATCATGCCTTTCTCAGACATCTTGATTCACTCTTTTTCACAAGAAAATCTTAATGAGCCATGTCACTCTGAAGTCTTTGCTGAATAGTAACTTTCTCTCTCTGTCCCTTCATTTGCTGAAAATGGAAAATGTAAAAATTTGCAACCTGGAAAAACAATTTAGGCACACGGTCTGACTTTTTTCAAACATCTTGAGAGGAAACATGGCAACCCCCATCTTTTCTAGCAAAAATCAAAGTCCTTACACAAGTCTTTCCCACAAGTGCTGGCTCTTTCCCAGATGGCCAGCTTCTCAGTGTCTCCTCTCCAGCTGGCTACTTTTGTGCTGGTAATTTTATTTTTGTCTAAATGGCAAACTGCGGTCATGCATCAGACAGATCTATCCATGCCTAGCGCTGGTTTTGGTGCAGAAAAGGGGATATTTCCTGTTTCCTAATCCTCCCAGTTTGAAAACATATGTGTAAACACCACCTTCATGCATAACAGTATGTGCAAAGTTGTAACTTGACATTAGTCATTACTAATCTGTGAAACTGCCCAACATGAACATGACTCACACACTGGCCCTGTTCACCTGTTTGGGTTGACTCAGCTCACCTCAACACCGCACTTGGCAATTTGCAAAGATGAATAATGAAGCACAGTGCCACAGTACAGTGATATTAAATCTGTGGTAGTGTGAAATGCATACAGTGAATTGTTTAGCTGTTGTATATTGTGTTAGAGCTGCATTGTGAACGTAAAATTAGCATTGACCACATCAGTGACCTGGGGGAGGATTATTTTATTCATCCTTAATTGATTATAGCAGTGATTTCTAACCTTTTAAATAACCCTTTAAATGAACTGACCTCTTGAATTACATACTTACAGCCTCAGTGGGGGCATGAGCAGTGAGCAGTTCAAGCAAATAGATATTTTTCCTTCCAAGATTGTCTCATTTGAAGATAGATTAGAGAGATGGATTTAGAGACCTTAAAGAGATGGTTAAAATTTTTTGAAGTGAAGTTGTATGAGGTACTTTTTTTATAGTCAGTGTATTACATACAGAAGATGGTGGTCAACATGCTCCCAGTTAGGAGGAGCAGCAGGAGTACCGGTATAGGAAACTGTACATTTGCTTCAGGTCATATTAACACTTTAAATTTTACACAGCAGATCATCAATAAAACAATAATGAAGCAGCTACAGACACTTCGCTTTTAAGCTTGATCTTGATTTACTGTCCTTTTCGCACTGCTGATACTACAGCTCAAAACACAGATTAGAAAACTGATCAGTCAATCCTATTTATGACAGAGAATATTCAACCAGTAACTTTCACTTTACTTTGATTTGCCCTAAAACTAAGGTGATTTCCACGTCCCCTTTATAATGGGACAGCATGAGACCATTAAAAACTATTCTACAAAGTTTAATTCCTTAATTTGCAGTTGTCACGTTAGAAATAAACTGCAAGCATTAAAAGCACATTAAGTTGATTAGTAATTTTCTGCCCACATTCCTCTCGTCTGATTTGCAGCCACAGTGTTGCTTTTTGCTGTAACATATATTATTTATATTGTTTTTTAATTTTTATACGTTCATCTTGCATGCTGAAGAAGAGTCAACTAATGCACCAAACTCCTCTACCTGTAATCTTTGATTAGGGTTTTAAGTTTTGTCAAGCCAGCTAATTCAAAAAAAGCCTGTCTGTGTTGGGCTTCGTAGTACCGCCCTAAGGAGAAGCACTTATCAAAATAACAAATACATAAACTGGAAAATAAACCATGCAGTTTTTGAAATTTTGGATGACATTTTTCCACTTTTGACTATTCAGTGTTGTTTTGTGTGACTCAAGTGACAAGATGAGACTTGATAAACCTTTTTTTTTTTTTTTTTTGCTAAAAGTTCAGATAAGGATTAGTCTGTTGTCTCAGCTAGGAACAGGTCCTGCTTTGTGTGCGTAGAGGACAATCAATTATCCTGTTTTTCCACCACATTCTTTCAATGTCACACCTCTGCCTGTTTCTTGTGCCTTCTTCACACAATCCTTTCATGGTTTAAAAAAAAAAAGCTTTTTTCTGACTTTTCGTGCACATAGCACATACTGTTTTTGCACTTAAGGCATTGTGCTTCTTTCATGAAACTGAGGGAGGTAGAGCTCCTCACAAACTCTTCAGTCTCTTTGAACTGTTTCATTGTAGATCTCCTTCTGCTCTCATTTCAAAAAGGCTCTTTGATTTCGACGTTCAGGTTTATTTTCCCACTTTTTCTCTTTTACAACTTCTGTCTCTTTTTCTACTGTACACTTTATAATTGCTACCACTTCTTCAAGTGACTCTGACTGCCTGAGACGATATCTGCATCAACATTTAGCCTGACTGCTATAATCCAGTAATATGAATGCAATCAGTTTTGCAATAATAAACAATACATAGCAACTCTGGTCACAATCTGGGAACCCATCGGCTATTGCCTGATGATGATGATTTAACCTCTGGGGCCAATAGCCAGTTTTTTGGGCTTCTGGTGTAGCCAGCGAATATTACGGTGCACCGGTCATTGTTAACGGTCCGATTATCAACTTGAGGACAGATGTGGATGCTAATGTCTGTAAACATAAATTCATATGAATGCAGATATGGAGTTAATAAAAAGCTAAATCGTCATTAGACAATAGCCGATGGGTTTAGAGATTTTATTTTTTTAACAGTGTTCTACTTCTTTTTCTTTCCATATGGACTGTTACAACCAAAGTCTCATCAAACGTGATGGGTCAATATTGCTCAGTCTACAGACTGAAACCAGAATGCTTCCAGTACCAAAATCTTGTCTTTTGCCTACAGATTCGGCTTATTCATATGCAGATATCTGTTTGTAGCAGGGATTGGCCATGATTTTTGACTATTCAAATAGTCCTTATATGATAGAAAAAATGATAAGTTCATTACATGTAATGATAAGTTCATGTGACATAGTCATCTTTCAAAATCTATTTTACCTTGTTTTACTGGTGCCTGGAAAGAATGCAGTACTACCAGATCTCGCATTACTATAGGCCCCTGTAGTATTGTCCTATTAGCAGGCGTCGGTCGAACGTGTGGCAAGGTCTTTTCCAGACGAGGTCAGTATAGCTTTGCGACAGCGCTGTGAGGGCCGCTATGTTGTACTGTACAAACAGCAGTGACATCTCACTCTGCCAGGCTAAGCTAGCTTATCACAAGTCAACAACAACTCTGCACAGTTATTTGAGAGCGACGGCACCCCGTCACTCAGTTACGTCATGTTGTGGCATGACACCTTAAAATTAATTGTAAGTATTTGTGTGGCTAATTTGAGTCAGATCTTCGAATGATGGTAAAATAGTGCACAGTGAATATCGAATAGCATTTTGGCTTGAAATGTGTTGATGGTAAATGTATTGAATTAAAGCTACAAATTCATTGGTGCTGCTATAATAACCAAGAAAGCTTAATTCTCTTGCTCACAGAGCCATGCTGGCAGTGCCTGTATGTGCCAAGATGCATTGTGTGCAAGCTTCTGGCATCAGTATCCATGTTGCAGTGTGTCTGCCTATAGCTACTTACTGTCTTGGGCTAAAAATAGCAATACGTGACAAAAATACTTATTTAACACGCCCCCTGGCTACCCAGAGGAGATGACTAGTAATCCATTGAGACTTTTACAGCTTCAACTGACTACATTTACGATCCACATGAAAAGTACCATATTTTTCCAGTCTTCAGATCAGCCAAAATGAGATGCTAGATGAGGAGTTACAGGCTGCACACCTCCAACAGCAACAAAACATTTTTACTTTATACTGCTGTTTGTAAAACTAAGCTGCTCTTCTGTTGACCCTTAGTACGTCACAATGGCTATTACTGCTTTTAACCACAGGTGTTTCCAAATCAACCAAACCAAATCAGTCTTAAAGATTATAACTGTAAGATGGAGACATGGAGCAAGTGCTGCATTTATTTCATGGCTATATGTTGTATCAGTTATTGAAACCACAGACCAAGAATGTGGATCAGGTTTTACATGCATCTTCTTCCATCCCCACATAACTACATGACAGCGTTTCTTTTAACTTTAAGAATTTATGTAAATATTTGACTATGTCAGAACAGTGTTGGACTTGGTGTTTGCATTCACAGCAACCACCTCCTCTTTTCTCCCTTTTGTTTATCCACATACACAATGCATGGATTTGCTGGATTTTGAAAGGAAAAAAAATAATTTTCTTTTTCCGTGAAAGCAGAAAGGGAGGAATTTCTTGGCGTCTGGTCAAGGCAGCTGATTCAAACATTTGGACTTAATTAACAAGAGAGAAAAGGTGAAAGAGGCGGAGAGGAGAAGACGGCCTCTGCAAACAGCTGATGAGAACCACTGAAAAAGGTCTTTTTTCTCTGAGCTCCAATATTGCTTGATTAGATACTTGAGGTTAATTGCAGTGGTATAAAGGTAAGGATGATTACTGGATTGATTATGGGCCAGCTTCCCGGACTGTCATTAAGCCTCATTCTGGGCTCAAAAGTGAATCTTTAAGTGGAGAATTTCTCTTGAAGAGTTACAGTATCTCTATATCACTGTGTTTTTTAAAGTTTACATGAAAGGGAGACCTATAGAGACTCAGTTGTTGTGCTTTGCATGGAGTAAATAGTGATTGATGCAAGTGTATTTTCATGCCTCTCTGTCTTTTCTTTCCTGTCTGTTTTTATCATTTACTATCATTATTTAACTAAAATGAACAGAGTCTCTATCTGCCTGAACAGTAAGTCTGTCCGTTGATTTTCTCGACAACAGTTCATCTGATTGACTTCGCACTTGGCGGGTGTATCGCTGAGGACCTGAGGAAGTGCAGTGTTGAGTATGAGCTCTTGAGATCTAGGAGACATATTTATTAGAAGTGCATACCTCCAGAAGTACACACTGTGTAGTGTATTGAGAGGGGACCCCTGTTGACTGTTGCACCACTCAGTGACATGCTGGGTACAGCTTGCTCTCAGTTGCAACAGTACATTCAAGAACAGATGAAGAGAGGGAGACAGGAGATGTGACACTGTAGAAAAAGTCTTGTAAGTTTCCCATTGCCAAAGGTAAACAAGCATCAGTAATGTAACTTTTGGAATGAATGCTTTTGATCCCAGAAATATCCAAGTCCCAAATAACTAATGCTTAAATAGCCTGGTCCCAAATAACTAGCTGTTAGCAACAACAGCAGCTAGTTGAGTATCTTGAGAAAACTGCAAGCAGCAATACCGGAGACCGAGCCATCAGCTGGTCCAAATAAGTATGTTTTGAACTGACGCTGCTCTGGTGAATGTGAAATTCAGAAATGTCAGAAAATATCAAGGTGTCAAGTATTATGAAGCATTTGCTTGAATCTGTTCTATGGAGGAATATGAAATGTGTGATTGCTTCAAAAAACATATCAGTGCCCCTTATTTAGTAAGAGTTTTGGGAGCAACAAAAACAAAAGACAAAAAGTACAAATGTTGATTTTGTTTGCATCATTCATTTGTCTCCAGGACTCCTGGGACTTGGGTAAAAACGTGAATCGTGACAGAAAATATCAGAAAGGATGAGGATACTTGCCAAGGAAATTCGAATTTTGATTCTGCGCAATCTGAGTAGTCCTTTTATAATTATAATTTGCGCAGGAATTCATTATCTCTCAATTCCAGCTCCTGTGGTCCCTCTACCAAGCAGAAGAAGTTGACAGTGAATGAATTTAAATGAAATGTTTTTATTTGCACGCTTTGACTGAAAGATAATTATGTATTTTTCACATGACTGCGGCAGCTGGTTTCTGCCTGGCTTCTTAAATGTGATCTGTAACTGGATAACTTTTTAGATAAACACCTCCAATTACACAAACACACCTGGCACAGACTGAGTTCTTGTTATCTGCCTGCTGTGAACATGTAATCAAACCTCACTACGTGGAATTGAAGTAGATCGCAGGCAGACTTCATGACGTCAGCTGTCAATTGTTAATAGTCACCACTGTAACTAAACCAAATGAACATGTAACACATTTGTATCAAAACCAGCACTGATCAATAAATCCATCACTTGGCACTGTTGTTGTTGAAATATACCGTACCCATTTACAGAGAGACTGAAATCACTCTCCAAGGACAGAGTCATTTTATATTTGTATCCATTTTCTTCAATAGATCAGTATAGGCTTAGCCAAATAAAGAAAAACGGTGAAGGTTAGAATGTTTAGGAAAAAGCCAATTTTTAGTCCTCACCTAGCATGAAATCATTAGTTATTAAAAGAGAACTTATTGTATTTTTAACCTGGACCCTATTTTCACATTTTTTGTGTCTAAGGGACTGATGGCATCAACACTTTTTGAAACTGGTCCACTATGAAGTGAAACTACACTGCCACGTAATTCCTCCGTACCATCAAAATAAATCCACTAAAAGTGATTGCAACTGACAGGCTCAGACTGTTATTTTAAGTGTTTATTTAAGGAAAAGCAGCTGCTATATCACTCTGTTCAAAGTGAACAAACTTCATTTACAGAAACAGTATTTTTTTTCTTTTTATGTAAGAGACACTTCATTCAAACTAGACAGAAACGAAAAGTAAAATTTTCAAAAAGCATCTTGGCCTGTCTTTCCACTGTTCCAACAATCATCAACTCTGGTTGTCCAGTCAAAATAAACCGATGTAGATTTGTAAATATTTTGACTGTGCACGCTGTTTCTTCCTGCTGCTTCTCTGATGTCCTCCCTCTCACACCCCTCCCGATATTTTCACATCAAACGCTAGAATGAAGGGTTTAGTTTGACCACAGCAGAGTCGGTGGTTGTTGGAACAGTGGAGAGTTTGAGATCTCTTGAGTTTGAATGAAGATGCTGATAAAAATTACTGTTTCTGTAAATAGAGTCTGCTGGCTTTGTCAAGAATGATAAATCATATCTGGCTGAACAAAATGTATGCTACTCTTTCAAAAAAAAGGTTTATCTCTGTACAGATCATTTCCATAATGTTGTCATAAATTTAGAATAATAATTTGAGCCTTTCAGTGCACAAGAATTATAATGCAGCCTATTTCATGACTGACCACTGCAGCAGTCTTGCTCAGTACTGGACCAATTCCAAAAATTGTTGATTCCATTAGTCACTTAGACACAAAAAACATGGGGAATAGTGTCCAGGTTGAAAGTTATCCTCTAAATTAAATGCATGACCACAGAGAGCACACAGACCTGAAAGTATGAAATGAAGGGTGACAAAATTAAACTGACAGAATCTGGGCACCCTTAAAGTCTACAAAATATGCCCCAAACAGTACGTGTAACATAACCTTGAACCTCAGAGTAAAAAGTGTTGAAGAGTACAGCACATTGTTGTAAAAAAAAACAAAACAATAAAACCTCGCTACAGAAGCACAGAGAAAAATCTGCATATATTACTGAAGTAGCTGTTCTTTTCTCTCTTGCACTCTCTCCCTCTTCATGTGGCATCTACAGCTGAGTAGCTGCAGAAACAGTGTACAGCGAGAAGACAGGACAAGCACTGCATTTAAATAGACATGGTGTAATATTCACAGTATAATGCATAATTCAGCCCCGCACTGTGGATTAAACCCTGCTCCCCAGCTGTTACAGAGAGCCACTTAAAAACAGCATGTAGCACGACAGCCAAGACCCTGAACTGTTACTGATATCATGAGGTTCCTTGTTGCTGTTTAGCAGTTGAATTTCACTCCAGAATGTGCAGCAGATTGAGCCACATAAGAAAATCAGTCATATATTATGATTTTTTTTTCAAACCCTGCTGTTTGCCAGCGCTCAGTTTGGAAAAACTCAGCTCTCCAAAACACACATTTTCCAAACTGAGGGTGAGACATGGAAAAAAGTACAGAATTACAGAAAGTGCAAATGTTCACACGCAGATGTTTTTTTGTTTTTCTTTTTTAACACTCACACTTAGCAAACTCAAACACATGGCCACACGAGGAAACACACACACAGTTGAGGATAGTGTTTTCCATAGACAAATAGCCTCTATCAGAGATTCCAGTCCTTGTTGCCATGACAATGATTACATTTACCCCAAACACGGGTTTCTTTCTTATGACTTGTGGTGCCCTCCGCCCCATCCTCTGGGAGAGTGTTTTCAACATAATGCATGGGAACGCAACCCAGGAACAACATTACATGGAGCCAATTGATCAAATCTGACACACGGGGAGAGCCTGGTGTGCACAGGCAGAGCCGTCTGACAACAATAGACCAAAAAAAAAAAAAGAGAAACAACAAACCTCTGCCAACTACACTGAACAGTTTCTCACATCTCATCAGAAGATGTCAAACCTGTCGAGTTCCTCAACCTGCGTGTGGATTTAAAATGAGGTTTTCTGTCTATTAGTTTGATAATTGAACACCTCAATTATCCAGATCTCTCTAAAATCTAATTAATCGCTTGAAGCAACAAAAGAAAATGAAAGACTGTCTAAAAAAAAAATCAGTTCAGCATTTTTAAGATATGCAGCTGATAGGCAAATAAAGTGAGGGAAGAGGCAGATAAAAGCACATCAGATGCCAATGCAGAGGGCTCCTGCAAAGATGCTGATCCTGGTTTAATGCAATAAGATGTTTTCCAGTAGTAAAGTAGCAGCCCTGTATCACGGCAGTCCATGAAATAGTCATGAAATGTAATCAATAGATTCATGTACGTGGACACGAATTGTCCATGTTTTTTTTTTTGTGACAGCAGGAAAGTCAAAGGACAAAGACAGTATAAAGAGTGAGATCTGTCACACAGGAGACTGGATTTCATTACTGTATGAGACAAATAGTCAGTGTTGATTGTTATAAGGAAGCAGTTATTTTAACCCAAACTGTGATCATTTCCTGAACTTAACCAAGTAGTTTTGTTGCCTAAACCTGACCAAAGTTGGACGGTGGATAATATTGTGCATAAGTTTGAAAGTTGTGCTGAGTGTCATGAAAAAAAGGAAATTTTGTGTCGATGTAGAGCCTGCAACTGACTATTTCATAAATTTCTGTGAGACCAGGTTGAAAGTAGAGTTGTAAAATCCTTCCTCATAATTCACCGTCAGTGTTTTGGTGAGATGTAGTGAGCAAAGATGGATGATTTATTATTCCACTATGACCAAAACGAAACTGACATCACTATGACGACAAAAACAAAGAAGGGTTCTGACTTATTTTATCTAGTAAAGTTCATCAGAAAACTCAATCACAAATATACTTTGACTTTCATAGAGCACTTTGCTGAAGAATTCAAATTGAATGCTTTGAGAATCTGTCAAATCAGGTATTATTGTAGCTGATATTTGTCAGCTAATATACACCGAGACCAATATAGACCAATAAAGCTGAAAAGCCTAATATCAGTTGACAATTTATTGGGCTCATATTTATTGTGCATCCCTAAACATAATAGCCAACTCTGTTCCAGTCAAAAGACCCAGGACAAAAGCACAACTTCCTAAATCAAAGTAAAAATAATTGATTGATTGGATCATTATATTGAGGAAATGCACACAACCAGGAGAGCATTAAGAAGTCTGTGCATTCCTGAAATGTGCACTGGGTTTGTGCTTGATTTTGATGCATAAATGGAGCGAAATATATCACCTCCAGTGTGCCAGACTTTTTACTGCCATATCTATGCTATCTCTGCCTGTACAGGAAAAAAAGGTCTGGTTGAATACACTGTCATTCTCAGATAGCTGAAAGAACTTCAAAAACTTTTTTTTTACTTTGTACTTCTTAAAATCAGTCAAAAATAGAGTTGTGAGGACAGGTTTGATAAATAGTTCTGGGAAGATGAAATGTTATTTAGGAACATCTGACATACTGTATGTCTTATGTACAACTGAGGTTTTTGTCAAAGTTTTCATGTTTATCATTAGGATTCCTGGAAAGTTTCCTATTGAAAAACGTCAAATGAGTCTGGGAGGGAAAGTAAAGGACCCAAACATCACTCTGCATCGCGAAAGCTTGTAACACTGGTTTACATCTGCTCGGTCAGACAATGTGTGTCCTGACTGCATTTTAAATAGACATCTACATTTCCAAACAGTATGTAGAGTCCCTCCACCTGCAGTAAATGTGCCAGTTTATACAGTATGTACTAGGATACTCCTTCAAACAGAAGCTCATATTATAACGTGTCCATATTCCAATCTGTTTTAGCTGCCCATAAAAATGATTTTATCTGGTCAAATGTCACTAATGATACCATGTAGCAGGTGCATTTACATGTTGTGCAAACTCTGGTTCACTATTCACAGTATTCTTTTAGTTTCTAAACACTAAGTTAAGTCCCAGTGTTACAGTACTGTAATAAAAATACCCTCCTTTTTTTTTTACATTACAGTCTATAATGTATTTTGTTCGCATTTGTATGCATTTGCAGTATATCAGATGCAGCAGTTACCACTCGAATGAACAAGCAGAACCAAGGTGGGGTCTTTTGGAAACAAATCCCCGTCCCTGGCACAGCAGGAAATACTGCACCTATTTTTAACCACAAACATGCAGTTTTTCTGCTGGGACACATGGGAGGGCTCCAATTAGCTCACAGGAAACCCACAGAGGCAAACACTGAGATAACTAATAATGTGTCTTTCCCCGCATGCTGACATACTGCACCAGAAGGGGAAAAAAAACACATGTCTAGAAAGATCTCTGATTGGGAGCAAGAATTTGAGTCTTATTTTATAACTTCATATATCTTTATACCTGACGCTATGTGTGATTTAAACATTTATGTGCATAAAGTCTCACATTTTCATCCATTCATTGACTCTTTTCTGTCATTCACAAACTCATCCCCTGCCTGAACCACTGATTCATTTGCTTATTCTTTCATTCTTCCCCAAGTCATTCACTCACTTATAATTGATTCTTTATTTCCTTTCATACACACATTCATTCATTTTTTCATTCATTCTTCATTTATTCATTATTACCCAATTCCTTTTATTCACTAACTCACCATTCATTCATTCCTAAACGTACTACAAGGAGTCTTTAACTGGTTATGAAACAGTCTTAATTTTATACCTTTGCCTCTCTATGACCTACATAAGCAAACCAGACCATCAGTGTGAAGATCAGCTACTTATGTGTAGTTATTCCTAATTCGTGCCACCGGGTCGGATTCTCCTTCAAATCAGATTAAATGATTTACGACATGCAGACCGGAAGAGCCTGTGTTTACATTTCCCCTGCAGGAGGAGATTTTTATTTGATAATATTATTTTTGAAGTCATAATTTGTGGTTAAGGTGGTGGAAGCAGTACCAGTGTTGTCCACAGGAGCCCAAAATCAACACAAAATCGTAACTGCTTTAATTTATGCATTCACACATTTAGTCATTCATTTACTGATGAGCTTTTTGACTAATTATTACTGATTGATTGAGCTGCAAAGTTACAACTCAGTCAGTCAAGTCTGTTGTTTCTCTGTATTTCTGCTGAACTGTGAAGTGAGTTTGGTGTTTGTAACAATGTGCATTCAATCAGAGTTTGCTCACACTGGTGAAAATAAGAGGTTGAACTTCTGGGCTCTCTGAATGTGTTTGAACGTTGCACAGGGGCTACATCTGAATAAATAGCCACAGCATTAGGAGCTACTTGTCAGCTACAAATTATTTAAATCAATGGAGTGCTGCACGATTGAGTGCTAAAACCCAGAAATTACTTAGCATATTTGCACCTTCAGGTCCCTCATCTCAGAGTCAATGGGTTGGCCTGAAATAAGGGTTGTGGTTAACACGAGCTCTCACATTTTCTTCTACGACATAAAAAACATCAGTAAATGCCCCACTTGAGAATTTTGAAGCTTTGAAGCTGTCAGTATCATTAACTTTTGTTTGCCACAGATTTTATTTTCATTAATTAATCCCAAAACCCAAATCAAAAAAATCATGCTGGCTTTTTGTGGAGGGAACCAGAGTGATGCTAACTTGCGGGTTGGCAGATAAAAATACTTCCCTGCAGCGCTGTATAGCCTCAATTTTGGAACCTACTGTGTGACCACACCTTCAAAGATCAGTCCTCTTCAGACTTGATGCATCCTTATTTACTTCACTGCTGTAAGCAAACCCACTGATCATTGCAGTACCATTTTAGAGACAGAACTTTGGTGCAAAGTTTCTTTATCATAAGTACTGCAAGGTAAGAGAGCTGAGATTATTAATTAACAAGAATAGTCTGAGAGAAGAGATTAAAGTGAAGCCATCTTATTATCTGCACTGATGACAGATCGACTTAATTCTCTCAGTCACAGTTGTAGAAAAGGAAGTTGAAGAAGCTGTAAAAAAAAAAAAAAAAAAAAAAAGGCAGTTCACACCTTGTGCAGTGAATCTAAAATGGAAGATTCAGATGTTTTAAAGTGGGGTTGTATGAGCTTATCCATAGTCAGTGTATTACCTACAGTAGACGGTGGTCACATTGTACTGCTGTGGACTGGGTCAGTAGCGAAATGTATTTTAACCACCTAAAAAAAAACCTAAATCAGTTTAAGGGTAGGTTATTTTTAAAATATTTGCACCACTTTACCTCGTTGTTAGATAGGCTTTTCAGACAGGAAAACACTGTTATATAAGCCAAGTATCACTGTCTTTTAAGCCACCAACCACCTTTGACAAAAACAGTAATTTCACCTTCCAGAACTCAGGATTCTTTAAAACACTGAAGTCACACAATAACACAAACTAACTGATAAAGGCAGCAGTAGACCACCAACTCCTGTGCTGTGCGAGGTATAGTAAGTTACTGTTTGTGCTAAGGGAGTCTGGTGGCTTTGGAGAGAGCGATGCAACAGCGGTTTACCATTGGAAAGGGTTATCTGACGCAAGGTAAAGCAGTGCAAATATTCTAATTATAGCATACATTTAAACTGATATTGATTTTTTTTTTTTTAGGTGAACCTTCTTTGGTGGCTAAATTATGCTTTGCTGCTGACCCTGTCCACAGTAGTATTCCTGCTGCTTCTCCAAACTGGGCATGTGCTGACCGCCATCAACTGTAGCTAATACACTGACTATGAACAAGTAACTCCTACAAAAAGTTAAAAAGTCCAAACTATCCCTTTAAGTATAGAGACTCACCACAGATTAAATAAAAACTTTGCTAATATTAAATATTTTTAGAATATAATAGTGTAGAATAGAATAATTTCTTAACTTGTTCTGTGTGGTAATCTGTGATGTCTGTTGTGTAATATTTAAGCAAAACAGTCCACTTAGCAGTCTATTTAATTCAGTCTTCGTCTGATGCTTCATTCTGAGACATTTTCTGTTTTCTGTGCACCAGATAGTGCATGCAGAAGATCTGTGGCCCACACAAAGAGATACTGTGGCTGCAGGAAAGATCAGCAAATCAACCATTTGTTAACAGTAAAAAATTAAATGGAATTTTCCATCAGTGCTGTGGTAGCAATTTGAATCTGCCAACTTCAGAGTCTAACGTCTAATGAAGAGGCAGAAAACCATGACTGTATAAAACCAGGAGTTGGCTGGAGGGAGAAAGGATTTACTGTTAGTGGCCTGAGAAGTAAAACAAAAATCCTAAAAGAGGACGTTGTGGTTTCTCTGCATAATCCAACAGACGTCAGTGAAAGCCTTCCAAAATAGCTGCGTGGACCTGGCCCAAGGAAAATGAAACTGCAAAGTCCCTTGAACATAAAGATGTTTTTCACCCCCGGAGGTATGAGCGATGCCAAAACTGGGAACAGTCGTCCGCTGGGAGAATTATCTCCACATCCTGTTTTTAATAACGTGTCGCAGCATTTAAAAATCAACTACCAAATACATAAAAACATAAATCTTTACAAAAGCAGACCTAGAAGTTTTGTATTGGCAGCCTGCCTCATTATTAACTGATGACAGATCCATGAGAGAATAACCAAGTAAACAAAATGAAAGTTCAGTTAGTTATGATTTAAGCCAATGAAAGTTGCTGTTTACACTTCTACTTTCATAACTTCATAATGTTTACACTGTCAGAAAGCAAAAACCACAAATATTCACCTAAAACTTTCAGATTTCATAGCAAAGCACAACTCTGGACCCACATTCATACATTTAAAAAGGCCTGATCCACAGAGGCTAATGCCTCGCCCACTAAACCTAACTCAAAGGTTATTAATTTACATACATCAGCACAGAAAACATAAATTAACCGCAATTCTCACCTCGAAAGAAGCCATCAAGAACTCACTAATTGGAGCCAAATTGGATAGGATCAGCAGAGAGAGACAAGGAGCAGAAAGGCACGATAACAAATTATCTGAATGAGAGGTAAAGGAGCATAAATAAATTAAAACCGACCTACTGCAGTAAATGAAATCAAAAGGAAACTGTGGAAGCCGGTGGGAGGGTGTGTGCTGTGTGTACTGTAAGAGTATGTGTGTGATCAAAGAGGTAGACAGGGAGGGAGGGAGGCTGCGATGTGCCACGGAGGGAAACAGTCGAGCAGTTTGGCTAATCTCACAGGTCTCCAGTTTACATTCAACAGATATTTGCAGAAGACAAAGAGAAGTGATTTGAGCGAACGTGGCAGCTCAAGTGAAATTTCAACCACTGCCAGAAACATGTAGAGACATTTTGAAGACCAGTGGCTTGATTCAGCCACTACCCCGACATTGCACTGCGCAGATGTTTCATCTTGAAATTGGAAAAATATGAAGTTTCATATCATGACAGTATGACCTGAGTATGTGTGTTGACTTTATGAAAATTGAATTTACTTTAATAAGACCAAAACAAAAAAAGTAACAAATTCTCACATTTGAGAATCTGGAGCTCTCAAATGTTTGGTGGTTTTGCTTGAAAAAAAATGTAAGTGATTATTGATTAACAAAATACTTGCTAATTTTCTTTCAATTTATTAATCTATGGTGGTGGAGTATGTTTGTCCTGGACATAATGGGAAAATTTTCACTGAAAACTGCAGTATTCCTAAAGTAATAGCTTGATACCAAATATTGATATCACTCTCATGCCGCTACATTAAATAAGAAGCTACAGCCAGCAGCTAGCTAGCTTAGCTTTGAATACAGACTGGAAACGTCTAGCCTGGTTCTCTCCAAACGTAACAAAATATGCACCCACTAGCACCTTAAGTATCTGCATTAATATATTCATAACTAATGCAGTTGTCTTCAGCCTCACTTTATAGTTAGAGGACAGTTTACTTACTTGTATTTCCGAGTGAGAGTTCCGTTTTTTCCATCCAAACCCCATCCTTTTTATTAAAAAGGTTGTTGTGTATCAAACTCAGACTCGTTAATTAGTCTCTCATCCTAACTTTTGACTGCTTTGATGAGGGGAAGCTCAAGGATGTCGCTTTGATTTAAACCAGGTAAAATATTTTAGAGCTGCGTGAAACTTCAATGAAATAGAGGCAGATCGAGCGATTTTTCAAACAGGCGATCAGCCTGTTGTCGGAAAACTGAAGCAATCAGCTGTTCGCTCGCTCACTCACTCGTTCGCATCGCCTCCAGTTAGGAAAAGGTGCGGCTTTGACAGCTGTGCTCTTAAATGTTTCTGTGGTTACAAGTTGGGTAGTGGATAAATTTTGAATGGTGATTAAACCTGAGCTATATGTGTGATAAACGGTTTAAACGCACACCTGCCAGCCAATCAGAAGAGTATTCACTCAGACCATGGTATAATCACATTTATTACACAGACATGAGAATGATCTCAATCCTCTTGTGAACCTCTTCACAAGAAAAATGAACAAGCATATTTCCCAAAAAGTCAAACCTTTCCTTTCATTCTCATAGCACTTGGTTAAGGTTGAGTAACGTTTCCTTGCCTTAATCTAACCACTCACGAGACTCAAATGGCCAGCCTCGGGAGACAAAGTGCTGCACTCTGTACTCCCAACATGCATCCCAACATCCTCTCTACGATTTCAGTGAGGTACAAAAGTGAAGCTCATAAAAGCAAGTGATTGAACATAATCCAAGCAGCAATAATATTTCCCATCACGTTATTCGGAAAACAAATTAGCCGTGTACATTACAAACATCATTTCTTGGAGACAGAGTTGAAAAACAGACATGGAGAAAAAATAAAGGAGATAAAGTGTGTAAGAACTGGTTGGTAGATATTTCAGTTGCAATGATTCACCCGTTGGCCAGCTGCTGCTTTGAATTAATTTCTGTAAAATGCTCTCCCCTCCCCTCAGCTCTCTATTTCTGTTTACAGTGGCAGTGCCCTGTAGAGAGAGGCGACAGAGAAAATGTGCATCCCCCGCTCTGATGTTTCTTTTATAGAGCCACTTTAACCTCAGCTAACCAGTGAACAATTACATTATTAAGGTGTTAAACAAACATGAAGGCTGAGATATCTCATGCAACATGATGAAATCAGTGAGAAACAGCATGAACACTGAAAATTTCCCCACATTCGCACATCAGTGATTCAAGGAAAACACATGACCACAAAACCAACACAAACATAGTCACTGTGCTGTCTCAAACAAACCAGTAACTACTGAGGGAATCACTTATATAAACCATCCATCCATCCATTCATTATCTATACCCATATCAAGGACCTTATCGCTGTGAGATGACAGTGCCGTCCCACCTACATAATAACTACAGAGGAAGATGTGCTGTAGAAGGAAAAAGGTCAGGAAATAAATTCTGACACTGAAGGTGAGCATCATAAACAGGTGCTCTTTAAAATAATAATTAAGAGAATAACAGAGGAAGGAGCAGCAGTGACAACAATAAAGCCAATGATCTTTGTAATAATTAGAATTCATCTTTATTTATGGGAACAAAGCCAAAGACTGTTTCAGCCACTGTAAACACTGTACTCTGCACGTCCAAATGTAAACAACACTATAATACAAGGTTAAAAGTAACACTGGATGAACAGAAAGACAAAGCAAGATCTTTTACAACCAATATTTTACTTACTACAAACTAAATATTAAGGGTTTTTTTTTTCACATTAAGGGAAGCTTTGATTTCTTTTTTTCTGCATCAGTGCTAGGGTTGCACGATTGTGGACAAAATGGTAGTCACAATTATTTTGATGAATATCCAAGGTTATTTATTTAGATTTTTACAGATTTTTATTCAGTAATTTTACAGACAAAATATTTTTACTGCACTTTCACATTTTTCAAATAAACAGTTCTGCTTTTACTTCCATGTCATGATTCATTCTTCCTTATGTACAAATCTGTGCATCAAAGTAAGACTCGTCCTCATTCACAGTGCATGTCCTAGAAGCACAATGTAAATAAAGCTGTACCGAAACTTTTTTCATCCAAAATTTAAAGACACTACAAAGACCTTAAATGTTGTGTTGATTCCGGAGGCGACTGTGGACAAACGCAGTTGTGTTTCTACAGTAATAACCACAAAATATAACGGCTAACTTAAAATTATCTATAGAAAAATCTCCTTCTGCTTCTTTTTAACTAGGTAAAGTGCTACTATCTGTAACTTTGCCTGGGTAACGGTAAACACAGGCTCCTTTTGACTCATTTCATTTTTTTTTTAGGTTGTTCAGCAAGTTAGTTTTGTTTCTTAGCAGTGCAAACATAAGTCTCTTTACTTAACATCACTTTCCCTAAATCTGCAACACTTCCAAACAACAGATGATGATCTTTGCCTTCTCCTCTAGACACTGATTTTCATTTTACATGTTTGCCCTCTGTTGTAAATTACTTTCCTACTCTGGACTGCAGCCGCAGTTTCCAGGAATTTTTGCACGAGCGACCGCTACAGGGTGACTGTTAGTTTAGGGAGCGTTTGATTTGCAGCAGAGTTTTCTATGTGCTGAGCACTTTAAGTGTCAATATTGCAGTCAGTCATGTTTGTTTAATTGTGGGAAGCCAAAATCATTATCACGATTGATATTTGATTAATTGCACAACCCCAACCAGTGTCTGCTTGATTTCAGTGATAAGTTTCAGCCCAAAATGAAGACTAATTATAATATATAAATATGATGTATTAATGGAAAAGAAATGGAAATACTGTCAGCTCATCTGATGTGTATCTATATACATGCAGTCATTTGCAGTCTGACAGTCAGTTTTTAAAATTCCTTCTGTTCTTTTTCCTCCTTTTTCATCATTCCTGGGCACACAAACAGCATAATTTCCTGACTCTCACTATAAAGCAGGCGCACAGTGAATGTTATTGTTTGTGGCAATGTGCACTCATCAGTCTCACCTCTAACCCTCAGCTCACACTGAAACTCTCATCCGAGCGTCATCCTTACATGCGTATGAATCGTCACTACAGCGTTATGGTACACAGTAACTCCTATATACAATTACAAATCAAACCATTTGCATGGATCGAGATGAAGTGTGTGTAGGGGGGGATCTCGGTTCTTTGCAGACCATGAAACTGACTCATCTTCATGTAAGCGAGTCAAGCCCCGGTGCGCTGATTGGTCACGTACAGCATTCGCGTGCACACACACTAATGCACATACCCGCACACATGCACACACAGCGAGATACACCCCAGGCCCTTTAGAGCGAGCATTAGTCACTCCACATAAAAGCATCTAGTCACTCCAAAGCAGGAGAGCAGAGAGAACGAGTGGGAGACGAGGTCTGTAGAGGTCTGGTCATGGCAGCCATTTTCCAGCACGCACAATCGCTGCTCGGGCAGGACAAAAGCCGAGAGAGCTTTAATGTTGGAGCGCCGGGCTCAACTTTACATAACGGTGATCGATACAGAAGGAGACGCCCCCTGATCCAGGCTCATCTAGGATTTGTGTTTTCTATGTCCACGCTGGCCGAGACTGACCATGGGGTGAAACTTGAGGTCGTCTGACTGTAATAGATGTTGACTACACACGTGGCACTTACATAACTGGATATTACCTATCAGCATTTAACATTAGCGGTTGTCAGACTGTCCAGAACAATAGTGGAAAAAATACTTTGATAAGAGTCGTGTACATTGCTCAGAATAATGTTCTGATTTAATCTGAATTTAAGCCTAAATTGTCTCCATTAAACAACCCCATAAGTGAGTAATATACCATGCTCCTGTAATCTCTGTTAGATAATGTTGATATACTGCTTACTGACAGTGCTATCAAACTTTGCAAGATCGTAATCACTGAAACATTTTGTCAAGCTGCTCATATCTGACAGACCAAGAAAAAATGGAAGAAAACCAAACAGGTTTTGGATAAAAGGATGGAGGCAAGAGAAGAGTGATTGCTGCTAGTATTCCGGACTGTGCGGCATGATGTTGTGTGTGAGGAAGAATCAATGTACTGTTCAGTGCATTGAGATTTTGAGCTGCAGATGCACAGCTTTTTTAGAAAAAGTAAGTGAGTTGTAGCAAACTGAGGGCAAACATTTCCAGTTAATATACAGAGCAGGAGTCTTCATCGTTTTTCAGGCCATGGACTTCATAGCAGATAGAGAGAAGGAGCAGGGACCTTCCACTACGTGTACTGCATTGAATATTTTCGGGTCTTCTCTCACAAGAGTGTCTGTACACACTTGAGATAATAATACAGCTGGTTGGCCAATGTGTTTCAATTATACATAGCTAACTAGTTCACTGTTATGGATAGCTGCCACACAGAGATTTAGTAGCTTTGGTTGCTCACGTGATTGCACAAGGACTCATGGGCAGCCTTTTATCAATGTGTAAATTAAATGTTTGGGGGGAAAAAACTTCTCTCAATTAATAGTTTAGTTGTTTGGTCAATAAAATGTCAGAAAATGGGGGAAAATGTTGATCACCGTCCTCAAATTGTTTGTCCACATCACTAAAATTTTCACTGCACTGTCATGGAGCATTAAAGAAACCAGAAACTATTCTTATTTGAGAAGCTGGAATCAGAGCATTTGGACATTTTTTCTTAAAAAAATACTCAAAACAATGAATTGATGATCCAAATAGTATGCAATTATTTTAATAGGTGACAACTAATTGGTTAATCGACTAGGCCTAATTGGTGCAGCACTCTACTCTCTCCCTTAACTTGCAATCAATTTTTAAAAGTTAGATTTAGCTGTGTAGCTCACTGCTAAGTGACATTAAATTAAAAGTCAAGGTGGTGTGAGTAAAGTTGACTGCACAGTATCTGCACCTTGAGGAGGATGCTGACGGTTGAATATATTTCTGGAAAGATCCTCAGTGGAGAATTTGTTTGATTTTGATAATGTGACAGGTGCTTTCTCATGTTCATCATCTTGCATGAATTGCTCAGTCAAAAGAGATCAAGTGCACTGATTGATTAATTGATTCATTGAACATGCCTTTGTTTTTGGTAAAAAGTGAATGGAACACATCCGTTTGCAACTAATGAACCTGAACATGAGCAGCGTTTAACTCCCATGGCGGTTAACTATGCTCACACACTGTGTTTTACAGCACCCAGCGTGTCAGCCAGCCAGTCTGTCTGTCTGTCTGCAGGCTCACATTAGCTACAGGATGCACCTACTGCATGATAAACCCTCAAAAATGGTTAGGTTTTTGACCCAGTCATAAGACATATCACAAGAAATCATTAAAACCATGAGCCAACAGCTGCAAGTTGACAGACTTGTACTAGCCAACATTGTAGGAGAAATGGAAGAAATTAATATGAACTGGTTATTTTTTTGGGACTTTGAACCTCAAAATTGTTTAAAATTCCAAATTGTGAAATATGAATGTGAACTGTTTCATTTTAATATGTGTCAACTGAACTTTAAGCTACCTCATGTCAAGTGTGAAATTGCGCAACACTCTTAATTGGCTGATATACATGAAACACTGTCCCTGTGTCACTATCCCGACCACTCAGCTGCTGAACCTTTTAGCTGCATCAGTGAATTTTTGGCTATTAAGGACTCCATGATAAGTTGACAGATACACATCTCTGACATATTATTCGGCTTTAAGGATGGTACCTAATGTGTTAGCAAACAGTTGCCTACTTACACATCTAGTAGAGAAGAAGCAGGATCATCATTGAACTAGGGTCATCATGTGTCAGTCCAACTGATGAATTTAAGACCATTATTTACTATCCACCACCAACTCTGGAGAAATATATAGGTCTTTAACTTTAACTTTCTTCACCAGCTAGTCGTTCACTTTGTCTGTCTGCTGTTTATTGTAGAACAGGTGGTGTGCAGTGGGTTTATCAGAGATTATTTGCTGTAAATGGCTGAAAAAGAACAGAGACAATTAACTGAAAGAGGCTATAAAGCCCCATAGAGATGCAGAGGGTAATTATTCTATGCAACTTTGTAAATACACCTTGAACATTTGAATCAATATGAACAGCACTCATTATAGGACATTTAATTCCAGTTAATAATACGTTTCCTTATCATTAAATTAAATACTCTGAAAGTGGAAGGTCCAGTAGTCCCCAGAAAGATAAAAAAAAAAAAAACACACACACACACACACCTCCACACTGCTGCTGCAACTCAGTTCATAAGAAATTAAAATCTAATGTGAAATGTGCTGTAGGATGTTATGTTGCTCAAGTTAAGGCTGTGTAGGAGATGTATGCTGTAGCCTAATATAGCAGGACTACATTAATAATGTAATTTGACTCATCATTAGTTAGAGCCTCTTTAAAGGCTACTTGCATTTTGGGTTTGAAACAGATCTTTTGAATGAAAAAGGCTCTTCAGTTGTTATAAATCCACCAGTGAATTTATATTAGAGCTGCAATAATTAATTGATGTCATCTACTAAAGTAATCACCAAATATTTTTGATAATTGATTAAGCAGTTTGAGTATTTTTTAGGAAAAAAAGACAAATTACCAGCTTCATGAATGTGAATATTTCTCTTATTTCTTTACTCCACTATCACAGTAAACTGGGTTTACTTGGGACAATACACTTAACAACGGGTGCTGATTCGACAAGTATTGTGTGTTGGTGTTACAATTTATTGCTTTTTTTTTTTTTTTGCTCTTTCAACAGTAGACCATGTGAAAAGGTTGTATCATAGAGACTAAACTTCATAAGTCCTTATTTCCAAAAACACTGCACATTGCATGTCATTCAGTCTTTGGATTTGATTTAGGAAGCATCAATACAATGCTGCATATAAAAGTAGTAAATATTATACTTTTTGAAGTAAACTTTAAACTTTTTGTTTCTGTTCCTTTCTAATGCCATGAGAAGATATATATGCATGAAACTATGAGCGCATGTGTCGTTTTATGTTAAACGGATGAAGTAAAATTGATTTATTAAGAAAATATTACCCTCACCACCAATGCTAATTCCCATTAGCATGTCAATGGGAATTCTTATTATGTGTTAGCATCAAGCTCACAGACTAAGTGCCAGTTAATTATATGTTTATATAAAAAATCACAAAGAAGAATCACAATACTTCAGAGAATCTTTTTTTCACACAGTTTACTTTGGGTTTTCTTTGGGTTGTGGACAAAAAAAAATTTCAGGACATCATCTTGAGCTTTGGGAGATGGTGATCGACATTTTTCATCATTTTCCAACATTTTATAGGCCAAACAACTAATCGATTAATCAAGAAAATAATCGACAATGGAAATAATCGTTAAATAATAGCCATTGCATGTTATTGACCATTGTTGCTTTTTATATATATTCATAAATACACCAGTTGTTAACTTATTTTGTATGTGTGTGTGTGTGTGTGTGTGTGTGTGTGTGTAGTATAGATGAGTAGTTCTATGTTTTTTTTTTATGTATCTTTGTTCAGATTTGTTGTCCCTGTTTTAGGGTGTATTGCTTTATCTCCTTTTCTACTAGAACTGTAACATTTATACCAAAAAACAAGTTTGTTCGTGTCTATGTGTATATGTTATAATGTAGACAATGACAGGACATTAATGTGACATCATCCCCGTGTCATCACGTCTGGTTTGTCCTACACAGAGGACAAGGACAATTTTTCTGTTGCTTAATCTAATCGTGAGCATCTTTCAGGTATTTTTAGACAAACTGTTTTAACAGAACGCCGTCTGCATTTTATTGCAGTTTAGACCACTGCTGATCCATCGAGACATGAAAACAAGGAGTAAAATCAAATGAGTCAACAATGGATTGAACATTTTGGCAAAATCATTGTGCTGACTATTAAGGTGTGAGAAAAGCAAAAATAACCCTGTCTTTTCAAATATTTACATATTCAACAGGCAAAATAAGAAAATAACTGTAAGTCGTGCAGCATAAAGTGCAAAGCTGCTTGTTGCTGTGCAGTATTTGTTCAAGGTTTCCTCTATGGTTTACAGTTAGTATTTCATACATTTAACAGTTAATCAAATAATCAATTATTAAATTAAGTGCCAACTATTTTGATAATCAATTAATTGTTTAGAGCACTTTTTCAAAAAAAAAAAAAAAAAAAGAAAAGAAAATTCTTTGATTCTAGCCTCTTAAATGTTAATATTTTCTTGTTTCTTTCTGGTTTCTGAGGATTTTGTCTTGGCATTTATATTTTTGTCATTTTATGGACCAGTGATAATCGTTATAGGAAAGACTTGAAAAATAAGTCCAAATATACAAACGTGAAGCATGCAGACCTATTTTTCAACTGACAAAACTCTGACAGGATTAATTAATTGATTAACCAAGAAAATAATTGACAATGAAAGGAATTGTTAGTTGCAGCCCAAACCCTATTTCCCATGTTTTTGTGTCTAAGTGACTAATGAGGACAGCAGTTTTTGAGATTGTTGCAGTATTGACGGAGAGCGTTGCAGCTGACTCAAGCAAAACTGAGCTACAATGTAATCCTTTGGGGCAATTGCACACCATGTAAGTATG
Source organism: Lutjanus erythropterus (assembly GCF_056507025.1). Classification (NCBI taxonomy): domain Eukaryota; kingdom Metazoa; phylum Chordata; class Actinopteri; order Lutjaniformes; family Lutjanidae; genus Lutjanus; species Lutjanus erythropterus. Next base: position 9,408,951 of record NC_139317.1, on the reverse strand, counting down.
TCCAACAAAAGTGCTTGTTTTTGCCTGTGGCAGGCTCAAATAGTTATTCTAAGAATGTGGAATTGTATAAAGGATCGCTTCAGAGATAAATCTTTTTGTAAAAGAGTAAGTTATGTTTTCTTTAACCAGAAAGACTCATCTATTCTCCATTTACAGAAACAGAAAACACACTTCATTCAGATTCTGAATGAAACACACTTCATTCAGATTCAACACACTTGTAAAACACACTTCATTCAGATTCAACTGAAACAAAACAAAACAAAACCATTTTGGCCTGTCTTTACACTGTTCCAACAATCACCAGCTCTGTTTGTTTCATTGAAACAAACCCTTTATTCACCATGTTAGATGTTAAAATATTATGGCTGTACGCTGTTTCTGCCTGCTACTTCTCTGATGTCCAACCTCGCTCTCACTCCTCTCCTGATATTTTTATATCTAAGGTTGTGATTGGTTATTTTGTTTCTGTCGAGCTTGAATGACAATGATGATAAAATTACTGTTTCTGTAAAGGGAGTCTAGTGGCTTTGGCAAGAGCAATAATACAGCTGTTTCCAGTTATTAACAAAAAAGATTTTGCTCTTTAAAAAAGATCTATCTCTGCAGGTATCCTCTCCATCCAGTTTCATCATGATATGATATGATATTGATTCTTTGGACAATGATACAGTATTTGCAGACATCACAAAAATTTGCCATGATATGATTTTGATTCGATTCAATTCAGGGCCTGTGATCGATATAAGGCAATATCATCTGCCAATTTAAAACAATCATTACATTATCACCTGGATAGCTGAGTGTAACAGCTGTCTTGAGAATCACAAATATTAGCAGCCAGTAACGGGTTTGAATGGCAAAAGTCAGGAAGACAGTATAACAGACAGTCATACGATCAGTTCCAAGCAGAGCAGCAGGGCTGTCGATGATAAAGAGCTGAGATTTTCTTTCACTCTGTCATGACAGCAGCAGCACAGCCATATCAGAAGTTGTAATTTATAGCTGTAACTCTGAACATGTTTTACAAATGACAACTTAGGAGCTACTAGGCCTACATTACAGCAGTATAAATGTGTATAAAACTATTTATTGGTGGGAATACTCACATTTTTTCACAGGTGCTGTTATAGCCAGCAGCAACACACTATCCACCTGAGCTCATGTCTGTAATGGAGCTCAGGATGAGGAGAAAAACTTGTTGCAGCAACAAAGTAAAGACTCAGTTAAACCATTGTTGTTACATGCAACACAAGAATTTCAAAATAAAAGCTGTGACGATATGGGTCGACATCTTCTTGCATGGATCATATCATTGACCACTGAATCGATGTATCAATCCAGATCAGTGGATCGTTACACAAAATCTGACCCTGTGAGTGGCAAAACAAGCACTTTTAGTGGATGGATTTGACTGTCCACAGTTAGCAATTATGCTGTCGCTCAGTTTTGCTTCTATTGGCTGCAGCGCTCTCCTTCAATACTAGACCAGTTTCAAAACTGTTGTTCCCATTAGTCACTTTGACAGTAAAACATGGGAAAATATGTTCCCAGTTGAAACAGTTACCCTTTAATACAGTTTGGACAACTTATGATTTATAAGCTTTCTTGACGTTATTCTAACAATTCATGGTGACACAGGCCTAATGCTATCCACAAACATCATCTGCTTTTCTTTGCACACTTAATCATCTGCAATGACCAAAATATCAGTCAGGGAAGCTGCAGTTTTATTTATTTATTTTGCTTTTTTCTCTAATTTTTTTTCCACATGTTTATGTTTCCTCAAGAGTAGGAGCTGATAGAGACACTGATAGTATGTCTGGTATCCATCATACATATTCAAACTGCTTATGCTTACAGGCCACTCAGAAATATAATAAATAAATACACATATACATAATAAATACACCAAGAATATCAAAAGAATCCTATATAAATCTTTCTTGAGCTTAAAGTTTGTATCACATTTTACAATAGATGACTCCTGAAGTGCATGCATGGCTATCGAGTTCACACTCCGATGATTTTCCTGACACATACGGATGTGAGTGTGTGCTTCTCGATTCTCACAGCGCGATCAGCATCTGCGGCCCCTCAAAAGTTTACAGGAGCAGCAGGGCGCACGTCCTCTGCTCACCAGCTCATCTTCACAGGGAGCGGCAGAGAAAACTTTTTATGGTTGAGCAGCTGCTCCATTTAATCAAATCTCAAGCTTGTTCATAAAAAGCTGCAACGCTGTGGGGTTTTAGGTAGCACTCTGGAAAATGAGGGGGAAAAAAGCCTAAACTTGATATGACAAATCTTTGAAATGCTTACCTTTCCCAATGCCATAACAAATCTGTAATCCTCTGTTGCCCCAGATTGTCTGTGTGTGACAGCAAACTTAATCAACATTTTGACCACACACACCTCTGTGTACACTGCAGGTAAACTGACAAAGCAGTATACCTTATAATATTGATTTTGTAATTTTATATTTGCTCATTTTGGAGTCAATAAAACCAAATCAGCATTTCTCTTAGCATGCAACAACTGCTGTTTTTTAATAACTGTAAGGCAATAGCATCAGCATACAAAAGCAGCTGATTTTTCTGTGGGTGGAGAAACCCAACACGGAGGCATATGTGTAATTAGCAATGCAATCTACACGTCTAGAACGAAGTAACATAATAAAGCTCGGGATACTGTCAGATTAATGCAGCCAATTAGAAAGCGGGGATACAGTGCAAAGAATCAGGTTGCTATCCTTCAATACAGAGACATTATGTAACTGCTGCGTGGAAAACAGGAGCTGGTTTAAACTTACACTGGGGCTGTAATCCCAAGAGTGCTTTATTAACTGCTCTCGTCAGACGGGGCTGTGAACATCTTGTTTACGTGGAAAATGGGAGGTGACAAACACTCTTTGTCAAGTACATGATGGCCTGGAGCAAGGAAGATGTTACCGTGGAGCAGTTAATTGGTCAATGAAAGGGCAGGTTGTCCAATTGACTGTTTGTTAAACGCCACATATGAAGTCTCCAGTGATAATGATAATAAATTCTGAGTAATTTCTGAAACAATAGCTCCCTTATCTTAGACAGAAGTAGACTGAACCAGGCTTCTTATTTCTTTGTTTTAACTGTTGATTTTGCAGGCTGAAATGATAATTCTCTCTGGCAGATGTTACCAGCTGAAGCTAGCTTGCTAATTAAGCCAATGTTAGATCCATGAGTCAGGCCAAAACCCTGTCTCGGGCTGACTTTCAATATTTCCAGCTGACTTGTTTTAAAATGAGAATCTTGTACAAAGGGGTCTTATGCACTCGATGGCTATGGATGATATTGTGCAAAAAGCCTGAGACTAAAGCTAAAATATCATACCAATGATACTAACTGAGGGTCCACTCCATTCAGGTCAGTCAGAGTCAGAGTGCTGCTATTGTGCATGTTGCCTCACAGGAAAGGCTCTGCTACACTAAATGGAATGCTATCTTAATTAGTATTGTTGGTAGCACCTGTGTTTACCACTATTTCTTATTAATTTGCATTGCATTTGTAATGCATTGTAAAGCTAGTTACAGTGTTAAAAGAAGGCTCTGATAAATAGAAATGATCTGATTGTTTTTTCATTCTAACATAAACCTATAGCTTCCATGTTTTTTCAGTGTATTCAAACACTTCTTTAGCTTTAACTACCGAGAGCAGAGGCTTTTAACATGAGAACTAACCATTGTGTTTGGCAAATGTAAAGCTGTGTTGGGTAGCGTTAATTGAGTGTAAACTTCCCCTAATCCAGTGAAGAGCAAGGTAGCAGCTAATGTTACCCTAAACTCTGATAGCATCCAGAACCAGCTGCCACACCGTGAGAGAATACTGCAGCGTGGATGAGTTTTCAGTCAAACCAGTAACCGCACACACTAATGTATTAAGTTAATCATGTATACATATCATGTACATACATGAAAAATCATCCAGATATACTATGAGCGATGTCACAGTGCAAGGAGGGGATGAGAGTTCTGGTCTGGACAGAAGCTCGTCAATAATCAGAGTCAACAGCCTTCTTGAGCTGAAATTGATGGTTTAGTCCCCTCCTCTTTGAACCATTTGTTAATGATTTTGGGAGAAGGTAGCTTGAGCCGGCTCATTTTTTTTTTAAGGGGGTGACAATTATGGTAAATGCTCACATGATGACAACAGCTGGATTGTGAGTTGTGTGTGTTGGCAACGCAGTCAGCTGACAGCCCTTTATCAGGCCTGATTAATGTATTGGCAAGACAGACGAATGGAGAGACATTCCAGACGCATGAAATTCCCCTCTGTTTTCTTTTCATGTTGCTTTGGTTACTTCCACGGAAAAGATTTTTATCAGTGAGGCATGACGGCTCATCTATGAGTAGATTATTTACAACAATCACTAAAAACAATAGATATAAGATGATTTTCTCAAACAATCAGACATTATTATGTTGTTTCAGTCTATGTAATTTTGCTTGATTAATGGTTTTTCCACAAAATCATTACATATATGTGAGAAAATTACCAGCTGGATCAGTGGAAAAGCTGTGAGAGCAAGAGGAATTTTCCCGATGATATTCTTAAAGGGATAGTTCAGATGTTTTTTTTTTGAAGCAGGGTCATATGAGGTAGTCATTATGAGGTATACAGTGTATTACCCACAGTAAATGGCGATCAGCACGCCCCCTGTTTGGAGAAACAGACAGGAGTGCTGGTGTAGGAAGTTAAGCAATGTACTGCTGTGGACAGCGTCAGCAGCACAACATATTTCAGCCACCAAATAACCTCGAAACAAATCAGTTTCAGTGTATGCTATATTTAGAACATTCTTCCATTCTTAACTTGCCATCAGACAGCCTTTTCTGATGGACAGTGCTGTTTTATTAGCCAAATATCGCTCTCCAAATCCAGACAGTAATTTTACCTTGCAGAACATGGGAGTTTCTGGTCTACCACTGCCTCAACCACTTTGTTTGTGTTATTATGTGACTGGTGAATCCAAACTATTCTTTTAAGACACCAAAGTCACACAATAACGCGAAGAAAGTAACAGATCAAGGCAGTGGTAGACCAAGAATGCCTATGTTTTGTGAGGTAAAATTACTGACTTTCCATGTGGAGTCTGGTGGCTTTGGAGAGATATTTGTCTTACATAACAGTGCTTTTCCCGTTGGAAAAGGCTGTCTGACAACAAGGTAAACCAGTGATAAAATTCCAAATATTGCTTACACTTAAACTGATGTTTAAGTATCCCACAGTGATACTCCTGCTTCTTCTCCAAACTAGAGAAACCCCCATCAAAAAGTCAGAAATATTCCTTTAACATTTAAACCTTTTTAATGGTAATAATGTGCTGATAAAACATTTAAATCTCCAACACGCCCTCATTGTTCGATTGACATCTCTGACAAAGTAAATAGCTGCCTGCAAAAACAAATCAAGTTATTAATAAAAGGTCATGCACAGCAGCAATAGAAGGAATGCATCAGCGAGCTAGCATGTAAAGAATGCAGGTTCTAGATTTTTTTTTAAAAATCCATAAACATGCTGGTGTTAAGATCTAAGCCATAATAGCTATAATAATTCTTCTGTTGGTGTACGGTGCCTTTAAAAGTTCAAAATTTACTTAGGGAAGTTGAATATGAAACACTGCGTCTACTATTGATGCACTATCATTACAGGAACAACCTGTCACTAAATTTCACTCTCAGTTCTCAGTTGTGGGAATAGCATAATGCTTTTCATCACATTCGATACTGTACTCGTGATCAGTGTTGAACTAATGAGTTTCACATCCTCCTGCACCAAACACCAAAAGTTTTACATGAACACATGATGGAAACTTACACGTGATCTGAATGGCTGTGCTGTCTAGTTGTCATCAAGTTGTCTTCATCATTGAATGTGCTTTAAAGTAAGAGGTCATCTAAAAAGTTGCCTTAAAGGGGTAGTTAAGATTATTTGAAGTGGTGTTGTATGAGGTACTTAATCATAGTCAGAATATTACCTACAGCAGATGGCGGTCGACACGCCCATACTTTGGAGAAACAGAGGAGCACCAGCACAGAACAAAAGCAGTGCACTGCTGTGGATAGGGTCAGCAACTAAATGTATTTTAGCTTCTTAAAAACAGTCCACCTAAAATCAAAGCTCAATATCAGTTTAAGTGTATACTACATTTAGAATGTTTTCACTACTTTACTTTGCTGTTACAAAGCCTTTTCCGATGGGAAACCACTGATATATAAGCTAAATATGGCTCAGCCAGACTGCTTTGGTAAAAACAGTATTATACCTCACAGAACATGGGAGTTGTTGTTCTGCCTTGATCAGTTAGTTTGTGTTACTGTGACTTCTGTGTTTTAAAAGGTTCAAGTAAACCTTACCACAACTAATGCAACAATGTCTTATACAACAGTATTGCAGTAAATCTTGCAGTGTGTTGCATGTTATATCAGATTATAAAAACCAAGTGCAAATTTGTGATTTTTGCTGTTTAAATAAAATTAGTTTGACTTGACTGCCTTCATAAAGATTATAATGTTCAGTTTTTGAGGAGGATGTTTTAAAGAGGAGTTGATTCAACTTTATGGTCATTTTGGAGGCTATACTTTGTGTTGCTTGTGTCATATTGATAGCAGTGTCTACATACTTATTGTGGTCTATCTTATTTGATATAAATGGGGTGGACAAAATATTAGAAACATATCTCATCATTTCAACAGGGCTACAGTCTCCAGCCTTCAACATTAAGTTCTCTACAAACAATTTCAACAAAAACTTAAAGGAACAATTCAGCCCCAAATCAAAAATACATATTTTTCCTCTGACCGGTTGGTTGATTGTTTGATTATGAATCAATTATTAAATTAATCAGCAGCTGTTTTACTAATGAAATAATTGGTCTGCATATATTTCTTTTAGAAAAACAGTCAAAATTCTCTGATTCCAGTCTCTGATCCCTTAAATGTGAATATTTTCAGGTTTCTTTACTTCCTTTACAACAGTAAATTCAGCATTTGGGTTGTGAACAAAACAAAACATTTGAGGATGTCATCTCTGATCCACATTTTCACCATTTTCTGACATTTTATAGATTAAGCAACTAATCAATTAATCAAGAAAATAATCGACAATGAAAATAATTGGTAGTTGCAGCCTTAGATGTCTGCGTTCTTTCCAGTATAATCAGGTTAGATGACAGTCTGCTTGTGGTGCTCAAAGCTTTGAAAAATAAATTAGAAAAATTCAACGACAGTGTCTCTTTACAGAAATCATGATCTGGTCACTCAAGACAATCCACAGATCTTGTTGTGAGAAGTTTCACAGAGGAACTACTTTGTTTCTAAAGCAGTTCCAGTAAATTCCACTGCAGAAAGTAGTTCCTACACGAAACTGCTCACAACAAGGTCTGTGGAGTACCTGTTATGATTTCCGTAAAGAGACACTGCTGTTGAATTTTTCAGATGTACTCTTGGTGCTTTGAACACCATGAGCAAAGTGACATTTAGTTAGAGTTTGCTGTAGGACTGTTGCATTAGACTGCATTAGTTTTAGCTAGGTGTTTAAGGGTTGATGTGATGTCATATACTGTGACGTTGTCATACATGGTAGAATATCATCTGTAACTCCTTTGCATTGTGCGCAAGGTCTCCTTGCCCTTGTGTTGGTTACTTTTGGGTGCTTCAGTCTAAAGATATTCATACTGCCAGGTAAACTAGAGACCCCAAATTCCCCCCAAGAATAGAAATGTGTGTAAACGTGTGTTTCTGTCTTTGTGTTAGCTCTGTAAATAACTGGCAACCTGTCCAGAGTGAATGCTGGGATGGGCTCCAGCCCCCAGTGACCCTGAACGGGTATTAGCAGATGTAGAAGATGGATGGATGTCTTGGCTGCAGGTTGGAGTCATTTTCTGAGCTGCTAAATGAGCCATTTGTCAGCAGGGTCAGCCGTGACTTTGACCTATGGTTGTCAGCACAATTTGGCTTCTGTTATGCAGAGCAGGTTGCTTCAATCCAGACGAGTCGACTGTCACATAAAATGTGGAGTGTGGGGTGTGAGGAGCCTAATTCAATGAAACATTTGTAAATGTAGATGCCAGTGAGATAAACCACAATGGAAAACCTGAATCCTGCTCTGTTACGTTTAATCGACACAGTTTGAAAAGATCCTATTAACTCTGAGACATCTCAGACATTTTAAGCTCTGGAGCGCTTCTGCTTTTTAGTACTTGAGCCTTTTGTCAGTGTATGACCATTATAGCTGTGAAAGGGGGCACGACTTACAGGTACATGCCCTCCTGTAAAACTGAATACAATGCAGTGAAAGAGTATTGGTGCCATTGGTGTCGTAGGGGATGTTTTCCTCTCTTCAATTACAGATTGCATCAAGTATCATGAGCTACCCTATAGGTACAACAGTTTTAGTTTTACATCTTGCACAGGTCAAACTCTACAATCTTCAGAAAACAAACAAAAATGTAAATTTCATATTAATAAATGACAGTTAATGACATTATCAGAAATGACAGTAAAATTACAGCTAAAAGGCTGTAGGACAAGTCCACCACAAGCTAAAAGTATATTTTATGGTATATAGAGCCTGACCAATGTGGATGTATTTGACACTTATATTAATTTAATACAGGAAAAATTCACAGATTACTGATATGGTGGCCAATACAGTGTGAAATTTTGAGCTAGAATAAAATTCGACCTTTTCTACAAGGATCGTGCACTGATATGACTGTTTTTTTCAATGTATAACTTTAATACAGAATACTATATAGTTAATTTAACATGTTAAATAATTTATTATATACATATGCCAACTAACTGTAGAAAGACACACTGAGAAAAGAAGAAATAAAACTAAAAAAAATTGCTAAATATATCAATTATTATATTATATATACATACACACACACACACACACACACACATACACACACACATATATATATATATATATATATATGTGTGTGTATAATGTATATATACTCTATTGGCCCATATCAAGCCAATATTGGGCGATATATCAGTCGACTGATATATTGGTCGGACTGTAATGCTGTGCTAGGTCAGGTTAGGGCCCATATTGAGACCATGCATGTATAATTCATTCACTAGACACATAGTCGCTGCTCAGTTTTGCTTCCAGTTTTTCCCCAGTGGCCACAAAATTTTCCCCACAGCCTACAATTACAAAAGAGATGACACGTTGAACTGCAAAGAAGGTCTATTATGACTTTCTATTATGATTTTTTTATCCACAGAGGTTTTATATTTTTAAAACTCCTGTTGGCTCCTTGAGCCAAAAAAGCGATTTGAAAATCTGTGAAGTTTATAGGCTGAAAGGGAATTTGTAAGAGGGGCCAGCGGGGGAAATACTACTGTGCATATTACAGTACATATTACAACTTTTTTGGCGTACGCGACAGGTGAGCATTTCTCATTGGGCCAAACAGGTGCCATGTTTGCGTCACAGAGGACAATAGTTCAGTCTTCTATGGCAGGGTTTGTGGAATTCTGAATTAATCTGGAAAAATCACATCCCAGATGGTTTATTTCTACATACCTGCTGAATTTGTTTCTACAGTGATATCTAATGTGGCTGTTTTGTTTTGTTGTATGTTTAGTCGTGGCACATGGTTCACTTTGATTAAGACCGTTCACCAATGGACAACAAATTCAATTCATCTTGCCACAGACATCAGTGTTAAAATTGACCTTTCTCGCAATGCTAAAGAAAGGGAAAAATAATTTGTGTATCTGCCATGTGACTAGGATCTGCTCCTCAGCTCATGCTACATCCTTCCACCAAGTTTCCATAAAAATCAGGCCAGTAGGTTTCCATTCTGCTGACAGACAAACAAACAGCACCGAAAACATAACTGCCTTGGCAGAGGTAGTAATAAATTTTGACAGTGTGTAATATTGGGTAAAATGCAGGACCCACTTAATGCCCCTTACATATTTAGTTTTTAATGGTGCTTACAAAGTAATCTATGATTGAAGTAGAACAAACTGATTGCTGCAAAGAAAACCTGGAACTTTTGGGGCCCCTAAAAGTCTGAGTTTCTGCGTAGATACACAGATTAGACTCTGACCAGCAGAGTTGATTCTTGAAGACAACCTGAATCATCGGCTCACTCCTGGCTGCACTGTGCACTAGAGTGGAGCACTGTAAACAACATTTATCAATGAGCAGTAATACTGCAGCGTCATACATCTTACCTACGACTTATTACTTTCCTTATCATTAAATCTGTCAGTCCAGATCAAATTAACAATCAATTAACCATCCAGTCCACCTGAGACTTAAATATTGACAAAAGCACATCATTTACTTCCATAACCTGAAGTGATATCTCTTCAGACTGTTTATTATGTTTGACCAGCAGGCCCAAAGCCCCACAAGTCTTCATGTTACAGACTCAAGCAGCAAACCGCAGCAGTGGAGAACTGGCAAGCGTTTGGTGTCTTTAGCAGATAAGTGACTCAAACTAATTAGCAAAACCGACGATTAAGTTTCTGTCGATCAGCTGGACTCATTTGTGCTCTGTTCTTCTTGTTATTACGTAAGCCAGTCTGACATTATGTACCGTACGCTCACTTTCTTTCCACCTCTCCTCTGTGTCCTTTGACAGGCATGGAATACTTTTGGAGAAATAACCATAAATAACTCTCGCTTTGTCACATGGCCCGGCCATATGGTCTAAATCTGCACTACAAAGACTCACCATGCACGTGACAATGGGACGCTATGAGCAGTCAGAACCATTCAGCTCTGTGGCTCTGTGGCTCAGGATGATACAGGCTGTTTTCACAGTCGGCTCAGCAGCTACAGGCCTAAGAATATGCCTGACCCACACACTTTGCTTGAAAAATGTTTTGGATTGCGCCTCTTGCCATAAGCCACATTATGTAAGTGTGAAGTGTGAGGTATCAAGAGAAATTGGCCCCATGCCACAATGGTGCTCTGTGTGTGCATGTGTGTGTCCATGTGTTTGTGTGTGGTTGTGGGTGCAGGTGTTGAAAATATCTTGTATGAATAGTTCTTCTGAGGATATGAACACACAGTGCAATAAATTATTATCCGCTGATGCAGTGATTATGTGTTGAGGAATGCTGAGAAGCACTGATGGAGTGAGTGACAGCCTTTATGGATCTACTGCATGAAGACAAAGGTCCATTGATTGAGACAAAAGTTGGCATACTTGTAAGTGCAGTATGTAGTATCTTTATTTTTATCAATACTTAAAACACTGCAAAGTGAAATTTTAACTTGTTAACTTTTCCCCCAACATGTGACACAGTTTGTAGGATCCATTTTGTGTATCATAAAGAAATGCTGACATATTTCAAAATCATATATGTTTTGGAGTATATACTGAATATAAAGCCTGACTGATACTGGATTTCTGGGGCAGATGCTGATATTCGGGAGTAAAAAAGTTCTGATACGTCGGCTGATATTCTTTATTTATATATATCAGTGGTTTTCAAAGTAGGAGACGTGGTTCCCCACAGGGTCTCCAAACAGTTTTAGGGGAGGCTTGGTGAATGGAAATGAAAAAATATTACAAGGAGATCACAAAGAAAAGCCTAAAGGTGAGTGACGTGGTTAAAGAGATGGTTCAGATATACAGTTTAGGGGAATTTTACTCCACTTTTCTGGAGTCAGAAACTGAAAAATTCCTACCTTTTCTATGCATTTATTGTAGTCTGAAGAATGTCAACAGCAAGATTAGGCTATTTTGGCTCAACTGTTGAGTGTCTAATGAGTCAAATAACATAATCATGGTACCATAGATGTCTAAGATTTAAGCAAATCAAACAAGTAAACTAAAGGGAGGTGTCTTTTTCTGAGCTTTGTCTGAGGGGAGGCCTTAGATTATACATATATATATATATATATATATATATATATATATATATATATATATATATATATATATATATGTATATATATGTATATATATGTATATATATATATATATATATATATATATATATATATATATATATATATATATATGTAGAAAATCCAAAAAGACGAGCACTTAAACAGTATACTTTCAGTGGTATTTTTAATAATTATAAATAGCTATACATAAAAAAGGTCACAACTAGAACAATTTTAGCTAAGAAAAATGATCAAAAATACATAAAATGCTGCCTATAAAGTTAAAAAACAAATACAAACTAAAAACAATCTGCATTATGGTCTGTAAAAAATATCAGACATCACATACACCAGCACTGATACAGACTGACGTGGCTGTGCTGTGCCAATATTGGGCTGATATATTGTATGCCTCTATATATACTATATTTTGTAATTCTATCTGCAAACCATGTGACCTCATGTTGGACAAACTTGAGAGGTTAAGAGTTAAGACATAAAAATACTCTGCTTTCAATATGTTTTTTTGTCTGGTGTAATTATTATTTTCCACAAAAAGTTAAATTACCTATTTGAAAGTTTTTAAAATTACATAAATATTTTCAATTTCACAAATTAAGATTTCTCCTTAACTGAAACATCCATTCTCAGTGTTTATGCACCTGAAGTTCCCACTTCACGCTTGTGAAAGTTTCAAACTAGCTATGAAGTCTAAAAATCCTGCTTGTGTGGATATGTCTTAAAATGAGATTTAAGGTGAGCACAGTTCAGACACGTAAAAAAATCCTATCCAAACGAAGAAACAGGAAGAACGCTTAAAAAAAAAAAAAAACTTTTCACATTTACAATCATACAAGTCATGATTTAGGTTGATAAATGAGATGAAATGATAAGTGAAACAATGTATTCTGGCTTCATGTGTCACAGTGTCCTCATGCTACATGTGCTGTGGAAATGAAAAATACTCTAATTAAGGAGCTGGACTGCAGAGACAAAACAAGAAAGATTAAAATCAATGGCTGAAATGTAGAGCTGCAATGATTAGTTGATTAATCAATTAGTTGTCAACTGTTAAATTAATTTACCAATTATTTTGATAACTGATTAATCTTTTTGAGTCATTTTAAAGAAAAAATGTCCAAATTCTTTGATTTTAGCGTCTCAAATATGAATATTTTCTGGGTTTTTTTTACTCATTTATAATATTTATCATTGCTCTTCAGCTTCTGGAAAAAGTGATCAACATTTTTAACCCTTTTTTTGACATTTCTGGGACTAAAAAGAAAATGTTCAATAAATGAATTGATAATGAAAATAATCATTAGTTGCAAACCTACTAAAATAAATCATATTTAGATGTGAGTACAATTAAGACTGCCAAACGAAGCAGAGCACGAAATCTGTTGCATTTAAACATTACTGTCACTGTTATTTAAAAATAACTACTGGTCTCAAGCTTCAGCTGAAAGGTAGAATCAGTAGGATTTGTCCGAGCTGTTCGTAAACGCACCATAAATACAGTTGATTGCTGAGTCTCATTGCCAGGATGACAAACACTGATGAAAGTGTCTGGAGCACAGCAAAATAATTAGAAAAGAAGGAAATGCAGTCAGAGGGCAGGATCTCTGTAGATACACACACAACACACACTTCTACTGAGTCATATGTGATGATTGAGCGGGATTGTGTTTATATGAGTTTATACTTTTTGTGGGGAGTGGGGGATTGAATATTATGCATTATACCTTATAGGCAGCAAAAAAGTTAAAATGTTCACATTTGAAATCATACAGGTCTTGGTCTAGGCTCACAAAAGGAGTGAAACTATATATTCTGGCTTCATGTATCACAATGTCCTCAAGCTACACCTGCTGTGGAAGGTGAGACTACTATCAATAAGACGACTGGACAGCAGAGACAAAACAAGAAAGACTCAAATCAATAACTAAAATCAATTATCTTTTGGTGTTAACACAGTCGAGACTGCCCACCAAAGCAGGGATTAAACTCTGACTTTACTTTGACTGTGTGTGTGTGTGTGTGTGTGTGTGTGTGTGTGTGTGTGTGTGTGTGTGTGTGTGTGCGTTTAGTAACTAATGTTGTCAAGTTTTAGCTCAAGAAGTGCATTTGTAGACTTTTCAGATACAATACTGTTCAACAGAATATCTTGTAAATGTGGCAAATCTAACACCTTTGGCACAAGTTCTCAGCAGGCTGACCTGATTTCACCTCAGATGAGACAATTACAGCTGTTATGAATGTTAATGTGTTTGTAATATTGTTGGATATTATACCTGAGTATTTTTTGTACAGGAGAAACATTAACTGACCATATAATGGCTGGAGTATGCGCCATAAACGGTCACCGTCCATCTACAGTATTTTACGCACTATTACGCACGCGTAATAATGCGTCATTCTTTGGTCTACGGGACAACCAAATGTTGAAAATAAAAGTCAGGGTCAGATATGATTAAATATGCTCTATGTCTAAATATGAGTGCTGTGTTTATCATCATTATTGGCTCAGCTACATGACACTGCGAGTTGTTTTCATCACTGGATAATCATCACTGTGACACACGAACTGCAGGCTCTACATACCTTGGAAGACATCCACATCCCGGCGATCCTCTGAGCTCGGAGATAATCATAGTCCTCTTGAGAGAAAAAAAAATATTTTGTGCACGAAGTCCAGCGGACAGGAGAGGAAGTTGCTCGCAAACTCCACTCCGAGGAGTTTCCATGACAGAGTCATTTTTGCTATAGCTTTCCATCTGCGTCCGTTGTAAAGGGATATTGTCATTTTGAGGTGGTTTCTTAAATGAAACTGGGGAGACTGTTGTTGCCAAGGCCCCCAATAAGCCTGTCCGTACAAAAAACCTGGCGGGGGCAAGTCACTTCTCCAGCCATTATTATTTAACTCTGGTGATTCCTGTGCTTAGCTCTCGGGGTGGCTCAACAACATTAACACAAGGCTTTGTTTGGCCTGTTGTGGAAAAGCATATTTCTTATGTGGATGTCATAGAAATAACTCTAGCCCTGGTTTATTTGATGACTGCTAAATGCTATGTCTTATCAATGAGCTGTTTTTTGTTCATATTAAGTCTTGGAACAGTAACAAAAGTCTTTTATCTGTCTTCGGCTTTTCCTTTAATGGAGTCCAATTTTTTTTATTGGCAGCGTATGAAAGAGGTTATTAATATCCTTTAGTTTGCTCTCTTTGAGGAAGTTACTCAAACATTCTTCGGCTAAATGGTCAGCTCAGGATAACAATGACTAAAATGTTGCCACTTGCATGGCCTACTACAGTTTCTGTCTCGAAAATAAAAGTCAGCCAAAACCCAGCGCAGATTCTACATTTAGTGCAAACAAATTTTTAACTTTATTGCATAACAGCAAAAACGACCATCCCCACTACTACCCCTTTCTGTTATTGACAGATGAAACTCATAAAGTGCGAATGCATAGCCTGTCTTGTATCGAATTTTGTTTTTTATGCCAGATTTGGAAGCCCGCACAGGATAGATGAATTAATTAATCAATCAATTAGGAAAATATTGGTCATTGAAGTGGATTTGGGAGAAACTATTGTTCTGGGATGGAGAGAGTGAAATATTTTAACCTGCGAATTTGTGATCCGTGTGTGTCTGTGTGTGTGTGTGTGTTTAGGCTCTGGGTCGTGCGTAAAACTTGCTTTAGGGGGGGACCACCTGCTCTTGGGCACACAGTATCTTTATAGGGCGAATTCTTCCTTGGACAAAAAAACGAAAAAAACAGAAACTCTACTTGTTATCACACGTCAGTCTGAATGGATTTAGAGTTAGTACTGTTTTTCCTGCCTATGTCTGTGCCGTTTCCTTTACTGGGGCTCTTGTCCAGCCCGCAGAGCGACTCCGTCACCCCCTCCTCCATCTCCATATACTCCGCTTTGTCACCCAGAGACGAGCCGGAGGGCGAGCCTTTGAATTTCCTTAGAAAGTCCGGGAAATACGGGCAGCCCGGGGGCATGCTCTCCACTACGGGCGTCTGGTCTTCGTTGTCGGTCTCCCTGTGATAGAAGTAGTTGAAGTTGGACACTATGACCGGCACCGGGAGCGCGATGGTTAACACTCCCGCGATGGCGCACAGGGAGCCCACTATCTTCCCCCCGACCGTGATGGGCTTCATGTCACCGTATCCCACCGTCGTCATGGTGACCACGGCCCACCAGAAGGCGTCGGGGATGCTCGTGAACTGAGAAGTGGGCTCGTCCGCTTCGGCGAAGTAGACCGCGCTGGAGAAGAGGATGACACCGATGACCAGGAAGAAGATGAGGAGGGCCAGCTCCCTCATGCTGGCGCGCAGAGTGTGACCCAGGATCTGCAGCCCCTTGGAGTGCCGGGAGAGTTTGAAGATGCGGAACACCCGGACGAGCCGAATTATTCTCAGGATGGCGAAGCTCATCGCCTGCTGCCCGTTGCCTTGGTGCTGCGCCAGGTCCGTGCCGAGAGTTATGAAATAAGGCAAAATGGAGACAATGTCTATCGAGTTCATAATGTTTTTAAAGAAAGCCGCTTTGCTGGGACTCGCAAAGAAGCGGACTATAATCTCAAAGGAGAACCAGATGATGCAGACCGTCTCCACGATGAAGAACGGGTCGTTGAAGGGAGTAAATCCGTGGTCGGGCTGAGAGGAGTTGTGTCGTGGCTGTAGATACTCTTTTTCATCCCTGAACTCCGGCAGCGTCTCCAGGCAGAAAATGACAATAGAAATCACAATAACGAGCACGGACACCACCGCGATCCCCCTGGCAGGACTCGAACTCTCCGGATACTCGAAAAGCAGCCAGATTTGGCGCTTGAACTCGTCCTCGGGCAGAGGCTTCTCCTCCTCCTTCACAAACCCTTCATCCTCCCGAAACTTGAGGATCGCCTCTTCCCCGAGTTCGTAAAACTTCACTTCCTCGGAGAAGATGTCAAACGGGACGTTGACGGGTCTTTTCAAGCGCCCCCCTGACTGGTAGTAGTACAGGATGGCGTCAAAGCTCGGTCTGTTCCTGTCGAAGAAGTATTCGTTCCTCAGCGGGTCGAAGTACCTGATCCTCTTGTCGGGGTCTCCCAGGAGCGTGTCGGGGAACTGAGTGAGAGTCTTGAGCTGAGTTTCAAACTTGAGCCCCGACACATTGATCACGACCCTCTCGCAGCAACCGCACTCGCTGTAGACGTTCTCGTATCCGGACTGAGGGCGCCTGTCCGTTAGCGACACCGTCTCCTCCTCATCATCCATGTTGCACAGAAAACTCGACCTCTTGCTGCCCCGGTGGCCCCCCTCCTCCCCCTCCTCATCCTCCTCCTCCTCTTCCTCCTCTGCTCCCTCGGCCTCTTCCTCCTCTATCATGATGTCCTCCTCGGATCCGAGCAGCGCCAGCTCCGAGTGGCGCAGGTCCCCGCCGAGACTCGTCCGGCTGCGTCTCCAGCGTCCGACGCCGCGCTGCTTCTTCCGCTCTCTGAGAACTCTGTGCTGCTGCTGCTGCTGCTGCTGCTGCTCGGGCTCCTGCTGGTGCTGCTGTGGCGGCTGCGAGGAGGAGGTGGAGGAGGTGGTGGAGGAGGAGGGGCGCAAGGCGGTACCGCCGCCGCCGCCGCTGATGTTGGTTGAGGAGGTGGTGCGAGACTGATGCTGGCGGTTGTTAAGGAGATGAGAGGAGGAGGAGGTGGTAGAGGTGGACCCCCCCGCGCCACCACCACCACTACCTCCACCACCCTCCGCACCCTCAGCAGCGGCCGCCGCAGCCGCTCGCGACTGGGCAGCCTGGCGCTCCCTCTCGCGCTCCCTCTCCCGTGCGCGAGCTTGGGCATACCCGTACGGCAGGTGGCTGCTGCACCCGCCGTCTGCACCCACCATGGCAAACTCCATCTTTTAAGTCAAAGAGCGGTGCGGTGACCGCCTCAGCAGGCCGGAGAGGAAAAGTTGCAGCTCAGCGCGCGCACACACAGAAAACGAGGCGACCAATCAGCGGTGAAGAATGTCAGAACAACAAACACACCTCATTCAGGTCCATGTTGAGGAGCGGTCCATGTGGCTACTTACATGATAGGAGGAGATATTGATCAGCCTGTCTTCTCCCGCTCAGGCCTCCAGCGTTTTATGACATCATTAAACCCAAACCTGGCACAGACAGCCTGTTGGTACGCAGCCGCTCTCCTCTCTGTGTGTGTCAAACTTGCAGCGCCCTTTTTTTTTATTTGTTGAGCATCATAAATCACCAAGTCAACAACCAAAACACTCCTCTCTGCTCGCTGTCTCCGGCGCCCATCAGGTGGTTAAATCCTCCACGCTTCCAAATGCGTCTTTTGATCCTCCGTGGTCACTCCTGGATGCCATTTTATTTGATGAGATGTTAAAAAACAGCTCCTTTGCGTGTTATATTCTGGAGCCCCGGTGAATCTGAATGAGTTTATCCCTCTGACGCTCTGTGGAGCTGCGAGAAAAACACAAGAGAGGAGAAAACAGCAGGGAAATTATGCATCTCTGTTGTTTTGGCGAGGATACTACGCATCTTTTGCAAAATAAGGGCGGTAAAACTTGATTGGCACCTCATTATCATCATTATTATGGAGTAAACATGAACACAGGCTCTCGCAAATGGATGCATTGCATCTATTTATCATTACGCACGACATTTTGCCCATTAAAACAGCCTCCCTTCATTCTGACATTCCTACTTACATGTGAAAAGGGGCCAAACGAAATCGCCTCAGCCCTCCTACAAACAAATCTGCCGGAGGATGAGGAGGAGGTGGAGGAGGAGGGAGGCTACGTGAGGATGCAGTTCTTCGCTTTTGCCCAAATTCCCTCCTGATTCTGGGGGGTAATATCACAAATCCCTCGTTGTATCCAAGCAGCGAGCATATCATCCACTACATGCATCCGTGCTCTGACGCACTCCGAGGAGGACACTTTTTTGGCTGCGTCTCGACGTCTTGTCTCAATTCAACAGGATCTATCGCCACTTCAGCCCCCGTTTCTGCTGCATCGCTCCTCATATACTGGCAGCAATGATCATTGAAGAAAAAAAAATGAAAATAAAAAAAGAAGCAGGTGTGCAAATATCAATGACAGCTCCACACGGTCACGGCGAAGAGAAGATGCGAGGGTGGGGAAAAGTTTACCTTCACGCAGGCGAGGGGAAATGGCCCCATGGTGGAGTCTAACCATCACACATCTGTCTGTCTGTCTGCCGCTGTAGCCCTACCTATACTCCGGTATCCTGCCCATTGTGTGTGTGTGATGATGGAGAGGAGGCTGCCTCGGTGAGAAAGTCGTTCATGTACCGCAGCGCGTGCAGGCGGTGCTCGGTCCTCCCCCAGTGGATGCAGCCGGTCACTGCGCACCGTGCTGCAGTCTCACACCCGAGCCTCCTCTGCCCTTCATCATCACTGCTGGGTGGCAACCGGTGTCCTTACCCAAAAAAAGTAATGCATTACTCTCCACTCGTTCCTCAAGTAACGTCAATACTTGTGACTAGCTGGGAGTAGAGTGTAGAATTCAGGTGCACTCGCAGTTCTCTGTTAAATTCATCCTCCAAACCCACCAAAACATTGGCTGATTTTGTCTTATTTTAACTTGAGACCTTTATACTCATTTTAGTTGTGGGTCACATACAGACCAATTGGATCTCAAGAGGCCAGACCAGTAAAATTATTGCATAATAACCAATAAATAACAACATCTTAATCCCCTACACCCTTTTTAATGTAAAGAAGTACAATATTTTTTGGTCGATTGATTGATTTTTATTTATTTATGTGTCCTGCACCATATGGTGAGCTTACAAGACACACAAAGAAGCAAGAACAACAGCCAGGATGACCACATGACAAATTAATAATATACATTTCCACAAATTCAAAACAGAGAAAATTTCAAAGCATTCAATTTACTTGATAGAAGCATCTTATTATGTTGAACACAGTGTTCTCTATTTTTATTGTCACGCATTTTCTATAAATCTTGCTAAAACAAAAGTCTGCTCATTAAGGAGCCAATGCAACATATTGCCTTCAGATGGATTTTTTTCAAACAGATGGTTCCTCAAGTCACTGTACACAGGGCAGTGAAACAGAAAATGAAATTCATCCTCAACAACACCACCAAGATAACAAAGAATACATATATTGTTCTTCAGGGATACCTTTATCTGCCTACTTCAGTTGCCAGCGATAAGGTACCAGTTCTCAACTGGGCACATAAGGACCTCTGCCCCCTTTATACATTAAAAGTTATGTAAGTTTCTGTGTAGAAATCTTATTTGAATCATTTTCTGAACTTTCAATTAGACCACATCTCTTCTTTCCATTGTTACTTATGGATCTTTAGTTTGACCATAGTTGTATTACACTGCAAACTGCTCCTGAAAATAAAATTTAAATGAGAAAGAGAAAGTATTACAGAAATATCTCTTGGGCCGAAGATGACAGTGAGCTCTATCCCAGCAAAAGATCCTTTTGGTCAGCAGTTCCTCTGGCAACTGAACAAGGCAGTTACTATTTAACATCTCTGTTTCACAACACATGACTTTTCAAGTGCATTTGGAAAATGTTCACAATTAATGAACCATCCATTTACAAAACAAATGGTGAACAGCCTGAGATGTCTTGAGTTAAATAAAAAATTACTATTTCAGTGCTGTCATTACATGTACATTACAATATACAGACCGCAGTGGAGCAACAAATGCAAAAACATTTATGTATTTTGGAACTGAACAACAATATAGTATTTTACTTTTTTATTATTTAAAAAACTTGATGAGATCTAAAAAATCTAATTTTCCTGACATGGATGTGGGATAATGAGGAGAAGGATAAGTTACTCACTGCCTCACAAACCATTTACACATCAAATGCTTTAGAGGTGCAGGTGCCTTATCAACCGGGCCTCACCAATATTATTTTAAGATGGAAGTCTGATAGAGATTATTTTGTACTGAAGCTGCTGGTTGACAATATTTTGCACAATGTTCAATATCTTTTCATTTGACCACAATCAGTATTAACTGTTTTTTTTTTCAGTGAAGCTGTATTCTGATGTAGGATTAATGACTGTTCTGCAATTTATGTTTTTTACACTTTACAAAGTCATCCAGTGGCCCGGATTGGATCCCTTGACAGACTGGTGCTCTGACCTTTCGTTTGACGTCGCTGCTTTAGACATTATTCTGGAAGAAGGTGTCTGCACATCTTTGAAATGCTCAGAAATCTTTATTGAACACTTTGCCTTTCAATATATTGTCTTTTTCAGGTGTACGTCACGTGACCGTATGTACATGTAAAGATTTCACCCGCACCTGCACAAGTGTGGGTCCCAAATCAGAGTTTATATTCAAAACAATTCAATAATAATTCAATCATTTACTTTCTGATAGATACTGGCATATTAATGGGGCCCCTTATACCCCTTTTTCCTGCTCACATAACCCAAGATACCTGTATAAAGAGCAACTACATGCATCATAACATGCCGATTAAGTTTGCGATAGAACTAGGGCAGGAAAAAAAAAAAATCAATATTCACCTCACATAGTATAGATTGGAGTATACAGGAGGGCGAAAACAATAAAAAGAAAAAAACATGCACAATACACAAAACAAAACAAAGTAAATGGAAACACAATTTTCAATATAAAGACCAGACTCTGGATTGTATTCTGTTTAATTACAGTTTGATTCTTGTGCTCATTGGGACTAGTCCACGACTGCTACACCTCATCGTCTCATTTCTCTGCATGTAAACACAGATGTAGCATCAGGCTAATCAATTCATTATCCCATATTTCACCCCCCAAAATAGATGTTTAGCTCTATGTTTTATAAACATTCAGAAATCTTAATTAATATACCTGCAGTGTCCTCCGTGAGTAAACAAGAAAATTGGTTATCATTAATGTCCACTGTTTCTGCTGTCCCTTTGATATTTGAATCAGTGAATGCCACCCAGTGTAGAAGTGAATTCATTTATTTGTTCATTATCTCATTACCACATCCCAGAGCAGTTCAGTCAGTATAAATCAGGAAGAAAACCACTGAATTTGTGTTGATGCTGCGGCTGTTAAAGCACCAGCTGCTCACACAAGTAATGGGCTGTTACAGAACAATACAATCTGACATTGGTGTTTATCATAGTGGAAATCCTCAGCAGTATAAAACACTAACATTCCTACATGTAAAAACATCTCATTGGTTATGACATCAGACTTGTATGGCCAAACAAGTGTTACACTTAGAATTAAGGTTTTTAAAATATACTTTTAAAGTAAAAGTGTCCCTCAGCTGCTATAAACTAAAAAGAATTTTTTATACACTCAACATTTATCACTAAATTAAAGTTAATCATGATTTCTAATCTGTTGAAGTTTGGCTTATATCATTAATATTTGAAAACAGCAGTAAAACTGTCTTATATTTTTAATTGTCAGGTGACAAACACAAGAAAATGCACATTATTCATCATTAATACAAACTCTTTAATTACTAATGTAAATGTATATTCAGAATAGCCAAAGAGCAGATGAGGATGAGGTCAAAGACATGTTTCACTAAGACTGAATCAGTATCTCAGTTAAATATTTTGTACAAAAAGTAATTAACATATAACACTGAATGAAACACAATACAACATTAACATAACCAGCAAACTGGTTGTAATATGAGGGCATCACGTCACAACCAAATGCTCTGAGGTTTGAATCAGGTGCGTACCTGAGAATTATGAGCTACATTCAACATGAAGTGACTTTTATTCAACTATACACTGTTTTCCCCTCATCCTCACACCACCAGCAAGAAACATCTGTCCACACAAACACACACTATCATATTTTTAGGAAGTTTCACAGGTTTGCAGGCTTGTGGATTTCAAACAAACCTTATTTAAAAACAAGTAATATGAGTATCAAACATTTGATATTATCTATGGCCCGTGGCCACAGAAAGTTACCCTGTGCCCACCACATACTCCATGTAGGTTCCAGGTATCCCCCTGTTTTCTCTCCATGCCGTGAGCCTTCATCAACACAACATTACACTTTCACAAGCATCACAATTCCTTTGCAGCTTTTAGTTCAACAGTTTACAGTAATAGTGAACAGCACTCGTTGCTGGCTAGCTACCGATTTGTTGGCGCTACTGAAATATGGGCTCACTAAGCCGACTCAAACTGCTCATGCGATCCTTACAGCAGAGCCAGAAACACAAAAGGCGGCCTATGAAAAAACTCAACGATAACAAAAAGACTAGAATATGTCACATACAGTATAAGGACATAATGACAAACTGAGTCTCGCTTGTTTTTCATTGGAAAACATCACACCACAATTCATGGGAAAAGTGGAAAACACAAGTGTCACTGTCAAGGAACGCTGTGTTAAGTTGCATTAAACAGCCTTTTCTGCGTTTCTTTCACATAAGTTCACATTTGGGCCACAAAAATTGACTTATCTACAAATGTAGGCACTTGGTGGCCTGTGTGGCCAGGGCTAAAAAAATATTAGCATCTATCTTTGTGTGAGAATGACGGCAGCTTTCTGCTGGATGGACCTGCCATCATCAGATCTCTGATAAAACCCCAACAGCTGAAACAATGCATTTGTGTTTCTGTGTCACCCAAAATGACTGAAATGTAATGAGCATAGTGTAATCACACTGCAACAGTTTCAGACATTTGCCTGTCTAATTTGAATCATAATTCAAAACTATAATACACCAGTTCATATACTGTATAATTCAGAGGTCATCTTCTCACCGAACACTCCATAGGTTCTTTATCTTTCAGATGAAAGAGACCTGAGCTGACTTACCTGAGTGTTTGAGAGAATGCAGTCATCAATTTGAAGACTGTAACACAACAAGCAGTCTAACAAATGACTGTGCTCAGATATTAATTAGTCAAACAACGCATTGCTATTGAAAAAGCAATTAAGAATGCATTACTTTTTTGAGTAATTACTATTGAAACCACAGACCAGTCAGTATATTGAATATCAGGGTGATTTTTCATTAATGTTGCCACATTAGCTCTTTTTTATGCACAGGTATATGCCGCAATTTTGTGTAAATAATTACATTTGACAAATAGGACACAATAAGACTTACTAATTCTGCAAACATTCTGCATTAATTTGAACTCTAATTATTGTGAAACGGGCAAACGAAGGGCTCAGAATAGAAATTTCAAAGGTAGACTCTGCAGCTGTAGAGTTGTTGTTAGAGAAGCAAGTATTTGTATGTTTCCTGAATGTCTGAAGACATATCATAGTCATTTTATGATGAATTGCGGTAAATATATTACAGATTTTGATGGAAAAAAATGGGAAGGATCACCTGCATGCAAAAATTATGTTTTGTTATGTTATTTGTATGCAGATTGAAGACAACAGAATGATAATTCTGTAATATTAACTTTACTTCAGCTTGAAAATCCAATGTTTGTGCTGTTGGTCATTCCCTGAGAAGTCAAAAGTGCACATAACCTCTAAAAACTTTAAAAGCCAACATTTCAGTACCTGGCGAGGTAGCTGTTGAGTCACTGTTATTGATCACCCTATTGCCACCACAGATTTATTTGGATCATTTTGCGCTATGGGACAGTAAAAGTCTTATTCATTGCACCTTTGAAAGCTCCCAGCTTTAATTTGATTGTGCAGATAATTGGTTTTTCTGCAGGTAGCACTGCAGGCCTGGTGCTGGGATACACAGCAATCAGCAGCAATAACCCACTCAGTCCAGTCCAGTTTGATTCAAACTATTCATTTGACTCAAAAACTCTAATTAGGACAAGAACAGCCTGTTATTCCAGAGCAGAAAACTGATGCAATATTCCTCTAAGGAATCCTAATCATTCCCTGAGGTATTTTAAAATCTCTAGTTGTAATATTCCTGTAGGGATATTTTTGGTTGCTTGTGCACTGTGCTTCTTTTTCGTCAGAGCAAATCTGAAACAAAATGTAAAATCCAATGCAGAGGCTTGTGCTAGTGAAATAATCGGTACTGCTGACAGTGCAAATATCACTCACTGACTCTTTAAAGTGCTCTTCTTCACACTCATCTCTCTTCTCTCTGTATTTCAGATACTTACCAAAGACATTAGAGGAGCTCTTTTCTAGTCTGCACAACATGTAGGCAACCTTCCACCCACCACACACACTGTGCACACACTCACCCCTTGCACTTCATTGAGCATCTACCTCAGTCAGCACCAGGGGGAGTTGTGAGGTCAGTAATAATAAGAGGTGATAGAGTGAGGATGGAAGGTGCCTTATTACACACAAGTTTAGCTGCACTTTGAACTGATGCCAGAGCTGCAACGCAGCTGCATCTGTTGACAAAATCCTCCTGAATCCTATTGAAACGCACTTTTATTTACAATTTGCCCATTTGTTCATCATTACAGGACTTGTAACTGAGGAAAATAGCAAATCATTCATTGAAAAATAACTATGAAAACTGTAAAAAAAAATAAATAAATAAATAAATTACTTTGTGTCATTTTTACAAGGATGTCATTCAGAATTCGCTGATGAAGTCAGAAAAGAGAGTTAAAGAAAAAAAAAGAGTTAACAGTGCAGTGATAACCTTTTAACATTGTCAGCATTATGGAAAGTCAAGTTTTGCATCAGTAGACAACAGTCAAATTAAATTTAGTCAGGTACAGATTCCTGAGAATAAAAATCATTCAGATAAACTGTTCAGTTCATGTAGAGCTTGGCAATATGGCTGATAGTGTCATGATATAAAGAACACTGGTACTATCATGATATGGAAGATGTGTGAAAATATGAAATTAAATTTAAAGCTGGAGTGTGTGGCTTTACATATAAATGACTGATTGAAGGTTTGTTTTTTGTTCTTTTAAAACTAACTAAAAAACTAAACTATGCATTTAAGCCTATCACTGTCAGGGAAATCTGTATTTTGCTGTAAACCAGCAATTTTAAGTCTGGTGCTGTGGTGATATTCCTGCATTGGGGCACATTAGTGATCTGTTTTACATCAAGCAGTGCTGATTGGTTTGTCAGAGCTGAAGCGGGAGCAACTGTAGCGAGTCAGGAGTTGCTGAGTGAGGTGGGCCGCCACCTGAAACAGTAGATGGCACATGGAGCCGGTTTCAACCCACGAGATGCAAATTTTTATGAATGTATGAAGAAATGTTAATATTAACTCCAGCATTAATGTGTTTCTTCAGTAATATTATTTAGTTTACAGCTCAAAAACTTGTTTAAGTGTGTAGTACTTTTCTAAAGAGTAAGCCCCAACAAATTCTTTTCTTTGCTGACCTCCAGTGGTTTCACTTGTCATCTTGCTGTGGTGATGTACAGATGTACTCCAGGATACTGTGACATCAGTGTTGGGTGTGGTTATAGGTTCAACCATGCACACTATGACCACATCCATTAGTGATGCTGGATGTGGTTAGAGGTGAAACAGACTTGAAACTTTCAACCAGACAGAGTGTTATCAACTCTTGTGACTCCAGAGGGAGCTGCACCATGTCTGTTGTATTACATAAATGGCTTCAAGTGTTGTTGCTAGAGTCGCTGTTGATTGGGTCTGAAGTATACGAGTTTGAAAATGAAGAAATCTCGGGGTGTGAAGTTAGAAAGTTCAATCAGGAGAGACAAGTGAATCAAGCAACAATAATTGTTTATTATACAGATGATAGGTGATAATTAATCTTGACAGAAAGTCTATGGAGCTGAGACTGCACAGTGAGATTTTGTATTTGGGGGACGTCTGCCCTGAGCAGCAGCAAAATAAAACCCAGACGCTGGTAGAGGTGGTGGTGGTAGCTGATGACTCTGCTGGGACTGATGAGTCTGATGAAATGATGAATTTGCCAAGAGTGGGTGAGTGATGGGGCGGTGGAGGGATGCACACACCAGCAGCATGAAGGACTAAAGGCAGAGAGGGAATCATATTTAAAAAGACAGCAGCAAAATGATGAAGGATAACAATGAAGGTGTGCTGCTGTGCTATTGGATAGAGGTGACCAGCTCATTGAAGGCCCAAAACAATGACAGCAAGGAAAATGCATGAGAATAGTGAAAGGCAGGATATAAGAGAAATAAAGTACAGGCCCAAACTTGCAAAAGAATATTCTTCTTCTTCTTCTTCTTCTAAGACTTAAGAAGACTTGAGACTACATTAGCTGCAACTGGTTTTGATAAGGGAGAACAATGCAAGGAATAAAAAACAACAGTATATCTGGTTCTGCTGCTTTTTTAACTGTTCATCATTAATTTGACAATGTACATTTAAGATCATCTTTATGTTTAAAGCAAACTCTTCGAATATGTAAAACAGAACTTATTGATAGTTTTTAATGCCATTTTCCTCAGAATCATTCATTCAGAATGTAGTAAAATAGATATTAGATATAATAAAACACAATATGATCATGTCTTGATGCACTAATCATTCTAAGACCAAAATACACAACAGATATTTTTGGATATTTTTTGGAATTTCAGGGGAGTAACATTATATGAAAAGAATCTGACAACATATTGCACAGGAGGGCTGATTCTGGTATTTATCTGATATATATCTTAATGCTTAGCTGTTTTTAGGCAAAAAAAAAAGAACTAAATAGTTAAAATTAAAGGGATTGGGTGTCCACCAGAATTACATACAGTTTAGAGAAGGAACACCCTAATGTAAAGAGATATAATAGTTAAATTAATAAATAAAAATGAAGTATTTTCAGATTTAAAAAAAACAAACATTTGCCTGAAAAACATTTCCATTGAGTTGTTTTTTTTTTATGACTACTCAAATGTCTGAGGTGGGTGGGGTTGTTTTGGGGCGGTTTGGACAAATTACCTCAGTTTTTTTTAATTTTTTTTATCCTGGCTACAGATCAGGACCGCACAGTTTAAAAGACCTCAGTACCTAAGTTACATATGATCTGTTTGATGTGGTCGTAAGATATTTAACAGACAAAAGAACTCAGGTGTGAGAAATAAGAAAATAGACTTGGTTATGAAAAATGGACAGAGAACAGAGAAAGTAGAGAACAAAAGACAGTAAAGAATCATCAGCAGTCGATACACATAAACACACCTACCACCTACGTCCACTCAGCCTGCACACAGAAACATCCAGCAGTCACTAAACAAAAGTCTTGTCCTTGGCTGCGCTGTGGAGGCGTTTTGTTTAGACCTGATGCAACGAGGGTGAAAACGTGAGTGTGGGGTGATGCGATGCGTTCAGGGCCTCAGTGAGCGTTTTTTTTCCTGCGACATGAAGATTTTAAAGGAGTGTGTTTCTGTCTGCGACTGACTGTGATCACGGACTCAAACAGTAGCAGATGGAAGCGGCAGAGGAGGCGAGGCTCTGCAGAGAGGGGAGCAAGGTGTGACTGAGTGGGTCTGTGGATGCTGTCAGTCCTGTTATGGCTGTGTTTACGGTGTGTTGATAAAAAAGAAGTGAGAGGACTCAGAGCCAATGACCCATGACGCAAATCTGTGATGTTTGCTAGACGTACGGCTCTGAGCTGTTTTATGTGTGGCTTCATATAAAGCTTGTTTGAGCTGTTACACCCAAATGAGGTTTTCTTTTATAGTAGTGCTTTAAGTTATGAACCAGAAAATCATCCCGGGCACTGAAACCATCACCTCGTCCATCATTTTCAAATTGATTCCCAGTGGACAGACAGGACAGACTTCTCTTTTCATGGCTGTGAGACAGAGAAATAAGATGCTCACTCAGACATCTATTTTTAAAGGACAGTTCATCGTGAAATCAACTAGAAGAGTGCGCTCTGCAGTTTTACCACCACGCAACCTGAAATGAATATTTGGATGCAACCCCTTTGTAATTGCCAACATTTTGTTTAGTAACTGTAATTTAATTCCATCTCTCTCTCAGCTAATGTAACAGATTACAATTAAATTCATTTTTAAATTTAATTACATGCAACTAGTTACGTGTTAGTAGTTACACTCCAGCACTGCTATCATCTTGGCCATCTATGTGAAATCTTATCATAATGAATTCTTGAGTTATGGTCAAATACTTGAGGTCAAAGTGACCGTACATGTTGACCTTTGACCTCTGAAATCAAAGCAGTTCATCCTTGAGCCCACCTGGAAGTTTGTACCAAATTTGGAGAAATTCCTTCCAAGTCTTCCTGAGAATGTGAGGCCACGGTCACCTTGACCTTTGAAATCTGACCACCAAAATTTAACTAGTTCTTCCTTGAGTCCAAGTGGACATTTGTGTCAAGTTTGAGAAAATTCCCTCAAGGCGCTCTTGAGATATTGCTTTCACAACAATGGGCTGACCTGAAAACAGAATCACAGATGCCCTTCAGCATACAGTCATGAATGTGCAAAATAAAACTCATGGCTCCAGTAGTATGAGAGGTGAGGTCCATTGATAACGCACTTACAAACATGCACACACGTAGGCAATTGCATGATGCCCTCCAGGCTCACACACGGTTGCCTTGTTTTGGAGATATTAGCTGTAGAGATATCTGTCTTCTCTTGAATGTAATGAAACTAGATGACGCTCAGCATGTGGCTCAAAACACATTTGAAAGGCTTAATGACTCTTTCTGAAAATTTTGACCTGGTTAGATAATCTAAAGACCATGTTGTGAGAAGTTTCATGTCGGAACTATTTCATTTTTTACCAAACTACACCTGCTAAGCGTATCACCACATGAGCTAGCGTAGTGGTTTGTTTTTCTCAGCTCAACTGAATATGCCATCAATGTTAACTAGGCCCACGTGTATCAAAGTATTATGGTATACAAAGACATTAAGAAACCTGATAGTATGATTTTCAATACTGTTAAAAATACAAACAGTCCTATTGAGGCGATGCTTTGTAGTGTGCAGCACGAACCACCAGAGGTCAGTCTGTCTACTGGTGGACAAGGCAGTGCAGCTGGGCTGAGGCACATGGCATCTGGGGGATAATGTTACAAGATAAGTAAAAGAGAAAAGAGTCACGACTGGTCAGAGTCACGTAATGTGTCTCCTCAAGGCACTCACACACAGCTCCAACTCCTGTGTGTGTTCATTCTCAACTGCTGGAATAGTGTTGCTAGTGTCGACTTGAGCTGTTTTACACAAGATTTACACAAATATCCTAATAATACCATGTATCCCACTTTATACCCCAGGCAGTCACAAGTATGAGCCACACATCCATGAATGGATGCGTGCTTTCTTCTGTGCGATGACACAGTTGGCTGGTGTTGTTCGATAGAAAAAAATAGCTTCAGTTGCTTACTACAAGCTCTGTGTGTAACTGGTTCATGATTTCTTGAAAGAGACACTGGTGCTGAATTTTTCAAATGCATTTTTTGATGCTTTGAGCACCACAAGCTGAGTGCCATCTAGTTCCATTATGTTCAAGAGAAGGCAGACGTCTCTGAAACAGTCTAAATGGACTAATAGCACTACAGGCAAAAGGAAAAATATGTATTTTGGATTTTTGGGTGAACAGTCCCTTTAATGCATCTTTAGTGTTGTTTCTTTTAACTTGCTGCAGCAAAAAATAGCTATTTTTAGGACAATGGTATTGATGTGAACATAACAGTCTCACCTGGCCTTTTGTAAGTAAAACAAGGTGTAAATGTAATTAGCATTTCAATGGAGTGCATGTGTGGAGGTAATGTTTTCAGCTCCACACTCAATAAATCAAGTTTCAGTGCAGATGTGCTCATTTTAAGAGGAATTACCAGCTGTTATTTAGACTACTCAGAATATGACTAATGATGTGTTCTACTTTGTATACAAGATTAATCAACTATGACTGGTGTTCATTAAGGCCAAAATGCATGCTAACAATGATGTATTTCAGCTGAGGAAGTGGAGCCTTGGAGGACGACGGTGACACTCTATAAAAGTCCTTGTTAGGCAGGTATGGCAGTTCGGCAGGATGTTGGGGGAACCTGAGTCCCTGGTGGCTGCAAGGGCAGACGGAGCAGCAGTTGGATGAACCGTGGCTGCTGCCCAAGTACTTATATTCTACTGTCACTGCAGACTGTCCAGCTCGTGGTGCAGTGCTAACTTTTTACTGAATGCAGCAGACTACAGAATGTCTCAAAACACACACAGTCGCAGGCTTGGAGGCTGCTTCAGCTGCATCAGACAAAAGGGAGGCAGTGGAGTAAAACCACTAACATTCACTCAAGTACAGTACTTTTTAGGGGTACTTCTACTTGAGTAGTTCTGTTGTATGTTACTCCATACCAGTAGGGGAGAAAGTATTCAGATTATTTATCTGCATTGAAAATGATACTTAAAGGAGAAATCTGTAATATATTTACTGTAATATAACATAAAATAACCACAGTATGTCATCAGATACTAAGGAAACATGCTAAGTTGAAATACTTGCTTCTCTGACATCAACCCTATAGCTGTGGTGCAGGATTACTTGTTTTTGTTTGTCTGTTTTATGTTAATTAAGTTCAAATTGATGTCAAATAATCGCTGAATGAGTAGGTGTCTGTTTATGAGTTGTAAGAAATCATTACTAATCTTGTAGAAGGTGTAGATGTTTATAACAGACAGGCATTCACTGAACTCAAAGTCCAGAGTGTGTCTTTTCAGAGCAGTGGGCTTTTGTTTTCAGGATAACAGGCTTAACTTTACATTGACAGCACACCTGCAGTGTTCCTGCAGCCTGTGTGAGTTTCTGGAAGGAGGGGGCAGGGGGAAACAACTCACTTCAACCACAGTTTGTATATTAAATAAGATTTCAATTTACTTAATATACCATCTGTGGCTCCAACTCGCTACTTGTACTCCAGTACAGTTGCTAGATATTGCTTCTTTAAAGGTGCAATATTTAAGAATCTGAAGTCATTTACATGTATTAATCACTTTGTACTGCCAATGTGTGAATGGATTGTGAAGTATCTGATAAAAAAAAAAAAAACAGTCCTCATCTTCCGTGGCTATAACAGCACATGGACTGATTTTTATGTGAAGGACTCCAGAGGATGGATGTTTCTGAGTGCCTTCTCTTCCGTTCCCCACGCTGTTGAACTTTACCTTAGAAATGGAGTCCGCTTACGTCAGAAAATAACTGGTACCTGCCGCAACACAAAGCCAATAGTCAATGTCCAGGATGATGCTCGCCTACACCTGCGGAGCGCATGTGCAAGCCAGAGGATCCTGTCTGTGGTTCACAGCCTTTAGTCAAAATATATCATCAATGATATCACTCTCAATAAAGCCACCAGACTCCTTTGCTAAAATCAATAATTTTACCTTGCAGGACATGAGTTGCAGTCTGCCACTGCCTCGATCCATTAGTTTGTATTATGGTTGGGCGATTGGATGTATATATCGATTGAGTTTTTTTGGTCGATTTTTAGGGCAATATTTGTCATTTTATATTGCTAATATAATGGTCTGCACACTATTTTTTTAGGTGGACCCTTTTAAGTGGCTAAAAACATTTTGCTGCTGTCCTTGTCCTCAGCAGTACTTTGCTTATATTCCTACACTGGTACTCCTGCTGCTTCTCCAAACTGGGGGCGTGTCACGTGCCATCTACTGTAGGTAAAACACTGACCTCATACAGGACAGCCCCACTTCATATAATCCAAACTATCCCTTTATTGCAGAACTTTTACATGTAATAGAGTATTTAGTCAGGGTGGGATTGGTGCTTGGTAGAACTAAATTGCATCTCATCAATTAAAAAAATGTTTTGGAGAGAGTCGACACTTGTAAACTTAGACAGATTATTCATACAGATTGAGAGTGCTGATGAGGTTCCCTGCAGTTGTGGGCGCACAGAAAAATACTTAAAGCCACTGTGGGAAACTCTTTTGGCTTTGGTTTCCCATAGCGGTGGAATCAAAAAATATGCTCTGGCACTGTTTTTTTCCCCAATACGACAGTGACTTGATGTAACACACTCTGTTCCAATACTCACTGGGAAGGTTTCATTTTTCATGAAACAAAAACCAATGCCAGAATTATTTAAAAGATAATTATATAAAAATACTGTGTTTGTGTGCTTTTGGAAATATAACAGACTTCACATGTTACATAATCTCGGTCTATTCTCCTTTTACGCATTTAAGTTTGTCTGCCATTAGTCTTGCACAGTTAACTCTGTT
Source organism: Lutjanus erythropterus (assembly GCF_056507025.1). Lineage (NCBI taxonomy): Eukaryota > Metazoa > Chordata > Actinopteri > Lutjaniformes > Lutjanidae > Lutjanus > Lutjanus erythropterus. The sequence continues at coordinate 9,375,913 of NC_139317.1, read as the reverse complement.
CACACAATTCAGGTGATCATGACCTAATCTGAGATTTAAACAGATATCTGTATATGAATGCAGACTCACAGACAAGGGACCAAATACTAGTATCATCAACATTCTGGTTTCTGTTTTTATTCTGTTTGTAGGCCAAGTATTGTTGACTGATCACATTTGTGCAGGCTTTGATTGTGTGCAGTTTAACAGACTGCGTGGGAAGCAAAAGAGACGGAACTCATGGCTGAAATGCAATCTCCTATCCTCCTGGCTATCGTCTGATGAAGATTTAGCTTTTCATTAGCTTTTTTCTAAATTTACCTGCATACATCTGTTTATAGAGACGAGCATCTGACTCCACTCTCGTGTCTCAAGTTGTTAACCAGACTGTACACAATGACCAGCCCACTGAAGAGAAAATCTTGTGCTGGATATCTGTTATCCAGATATTCGCTGGCTACACCAGAAGCCCTGAAACATTGACCATTGTCCGCAGAGGATAAATTGTCATCAGATGATAGCTGATGGGTTCTGAGATTGTTCACAAACTGATAATGTTGTTTTTATATGATGAAAGTTCAGCAGAAAATTCACAAAGCTTCTTTGATAACTTGTAGGACAATTTTACCCTGGTAGAAGAGGTAAAATAACTTCAAATATAAAAGTGAACATTTTTTTCCATATATATCAGGGTGGGAATGGTATTTGCTAGAACTAAATTGCATCTCATCAGTTTAGAAAACAATGTTTTGGGTAAAGCCTGTGGTTGTAAATGTATGATTCTTGCAGACAGATTATTCATACAGATTGAGACTGCAGATGAGATTCTCTGCAGTTCTAGACATTTATGTATCAGTTTTTAGAGCCTGCACAGAAAAATATTTATAGCTACTGGTGGAAATTGTTGTGGCTTTGGCAGTCCTATAGTACTGAGATCAAAAAAGACACTCTGGCATTATTGAATTTTTTGCCCTGGATATCCGCTATCCAGATATTCGCTGGCTACACCAAAAGCCCTGAAACGCTGGCCATTGCCCCGAGAGGATAAACTGTCGTCAGATGATAGCCGATGGGTTCTGAGAGAGTTCATGGACTGATAAGGTTGTTTTTATTTGATGGATGTTCAGCTGAAAATTCAAGTTTCTTTGATAACTTGTATGACAACTTTAACCTCAGTAAAAGAGAGAGATCACTTCAAATTTAAAAGTAAACATTTTTTCCATATATATTTGTATGTAATCATTAAACTGCATGAACATGCATGTGTTACTGCCATTAATACACTGGATAATTAATTACTGATGCTCCTGCCGGTGTTTTCCATCTCACTGTGGGGGCAGATTTATCTTTATTCCTGTGGTCCATCTAAGCCTTTCACTCATGTACTGTAGTCTAAACAAGATCTCTGTAGATACCAGGCCTCGAGCCACACAGCCATCCTTGAACTGTTGAGGGACAAAAGACGAGGATTTACTTCTAAGTCCAAACAGGTTGGAAAAATAGCACCAAGCAAAGGTTGAACAGATTAACGGGATTTAAGAGAAGCACTATTTAAGTAACAGAGGGGACGGACACAGGTGGACAGCTGCTGCAGATGTTCAGAGAGTGACAAGAAAGAAACAAGGTTCAAAGCGACAACAGAGCTCTACAGGTATGTGCAAACTGAAAACGTATTGATGACACTGCTTTAATAAAATAATAAGCTTGTAGTTATGCAGCTGGTTTGAACTTTTACAAGACTTTGATTTTCTGTGTTCATAAGAAAAATATCCAGTTTCAGCACTACGTGTTGTTGAACTCCTGCTCATTCTAGTCCATTAAAATCAACATATGTGTGAGCGAGTTCTGCGTGTTGGTTACTGAAGCAATAGGAGAAGATATCTGGTTTTGATCAGTATTTATTCCAGCAATCAAAGTTCAGTATACAGAGCTCTGGGTCGAGATCTTCTATTCCCTGACAGCAACAGAGTATTTGTTAGTTCGCGAAGTGAATTCTATCCTGACCCAGTCATTTATACTATACAGAGACAAACTAGAGATTGTAGGTAGATCTCTCTTCCGATTGGCTGTTGACCCGCTGGTGGAGTGTGTCGACTGGCTACCTCCTCTCAGCAACAGGGTGCACGCGCCTCGTTCATCTGTGTTGGCGCCCTGTTTTGAGGAAGTCAAGTTGGAAACATATGCACAAACAGCTCCTGTCTGGTATCTACCGCTCACCTACGTCTGAACCCTAACTGATAGACATATTTTCTCGTGTGGTTTTAACACAGTTCCTACTTTTACCTGTTAAAGCAGTACATTTTGTGCCAACATCCTGTCGTTCAGCTCTGTGTACGTGACTTTCTACCTGTTTGCCCTTCTTAGCATGATTATTCTTAATGCACCAGTGTAGACGTTTAATAGCACACTCATAACTGTCTAAAAGCTGTAATCAATGTATCAATGTATAAAAGCTGTAAAAAAGAAAAGGAACCTATGTTCACAGTGCAAAGAATGTAATTATCTTGTATCGGGGTAGTTTTGTCTAAATAATATCTTCATGTATACGCTGTGTTTCTAAAGGTCTAAAGTCTGGTAACTCTAAATCCATCACAGTTTGGTAGATGTGAGAATTAAAGTCTACATAGTTTAAAGTCTCAAAGATTATGTTAATGATCACTGATGGTCTCCTCGTCTCTCTTTTATCCCCAGTCACATTTTTTTCTCCTGGTTTTGTTAAAGGACATTTTCAAGAATATGCTTAATAAGCAGGGTTGGGTCAGATTACTTTGAAATGTTGTTAGTTATTTTACAGAAATTCCATGGCATTTTTGTAATTAGTAATATAATCCATTGGATTAAAATTGGAAGAAAGAAAATGTAATCTAGTCTTGCTTTTGGGTTGCACCAAAATTAAATCAAAATTTGAACAAATTAAATATAAACATTTTAATACAAACAAAATGCATTTTTGCAGAGGGTCTATTTTTGTCTCACCAGGTCCACCACAACGTGGAACATTTGTCTAAGAAATTCATCATTAAAAGAAAGTTTAATCATTTTAGAATGGCTGTGCTTTAAAGATGTAATCAAAAATGTAATAAAATAGTAACTACAGCATAAACTAAACTAAAAAAGGCTACCTTTTTTGGGTAATCTGATTACGTGCAGCATATTATAATGTTCCTTCTATCATACTTGATAAACAAGTTTCTGAGATGCTGTAGTGGAAAAATGGAGGACAGTATCTCAAAAATATGTTGTTGAGTTTTTAAGTTTTATTTTTTAATGTTTTGTGCAACTGAAACAAAATTCCTTCCACCTTCATTATGTTGGGGTGGAAATCTTCAAGATGTCTCAAATACAACCAGAACTATCTGTACATCTGCATCTAGAGAGGTATAATTTAGGTGAACCAACCCTTTAGTCTGCAGGGTGACTAAAAGTCTGAAGGTGAAGAGTTGAATTTCAGTTAATAGAGGTACTAAAAAAGCTATTTGGGTTTCCGCTATTTTTTTTTCCTTAATACTTTTAACACCATAAAATACAGTCATTTACATGATACGGTACACAGTTAAACTCTACAGAAAATTGCTGCATTGGCACAAAACAAAAGAAGAATAAACAAACGAATGCTCCTCTTATTTCTGAAAATGGTAATCTATACAAAATATGGTATATTAATTCCAATATATAACAGCTATTCAGATGAAACATAAAATTTCTGTAAATCCTTAACATGAATGATGACGGGCCTCATTTTTATGTTCAAAGTGTTTCTTCTCTATTGTATATTTGATTAAAGATGAGGTTCTATTATACAGCACATACATACTATGACCACTTTACTACCTGTACTACTACTTGAGTTTTACAAACTCTCCTACACAGTTATGTAGATTTGAAAAGCCTTTCTGTTCTAGATGGTGTTAGACATTAACCACAGATGATTTCATTGTGTTCACGTAGTAGCAGAGCTGATGAGATGATGATGACACAGTGCCTCACTTCAGTCCACATTAACCTGTTGTGTCTCCTGATGTGAAGTGTCTGACGTGAGACCCGATCCCCTCTTGTGGCAGGCGTCTGCGCTGCACCCGGCAGAGGATGCAGCTGGTCGTCATGGCAGCAGTGCTGGCACTGGCGGGGGCGGGGCAGGGCTGCAGCTTCGGCTGTCATCCAACCAACATCAGCATCCCCGTAGAGAGCTGTGGCAGCATCGAGTTCGTCTACACCACCATATGCGCAGGACAGTGCTACCACGAGGTAACAGATCAGGTTGATCTGATTATTCATCCCCACTCTGCCAACAGATCAGGCTCCAGTGTGTACAGCTGGCACAGTATGAAAATGTTAGATAAGCTTTGGGGAGTTTTTCCAACTAATTGATTTCACCTCAGTTGAGCTTAATGCAACTTAATCACCAGTATTGGGAAGGTGACTTTTGAAATGTAATAGGGTGTAATAAATCACTACGTATCCTGTTAAAAAAGCAATATGTAATATAACTATTTTCATTACTTCAAACTATTGTTATATTTGATTTCTTTCTAACAAATGTTCTAAACTGGGTGATGCAGCTGAAACGTCCTTAAAACAAATTTAAACCAGGTAGTATAAACCTCATCTTTATTTTATGTGACTGACTGCGGTTACATTAATTTACCTGTAGATGTTTCCTCACAGTAATGTCAGAGCCCTTTTCTGATTTCTTTTATTTTTCAGTTCTTTAATAGTTTAACCAGCTACAGAGGCAGAGAAATATCCTTGTGGTTACAGAGAGCAAGTCTGCAACATCTGCACCATAAAGCTTAACCACCAACCCTTCTCACTATCCTTTTTTTAAAGAGTATGCAAAATTTGCAAGAACTAGTTCATATACTGAAAGAGGGATGTATGACTTGTAACAAAGATGTATACTGACATGTTGACAGACAGTCTGCTAAGTTTTCTAAAGGTTAAAACAAAAAAAATGGTTTGGAAATCAGGCAACCTTTTCCTTAGACAGTAGGGAGAGCAGGAGAAAGAAGAAAAACAAAATGTATATTAATTTGTTCTCCATGAAGTTTTACTGTGACCTTCATACATTAAAAAATCCATTTAGGCCATAACTTAGTAAATCTATCCATTCATAATATGTACATATATTTCATTAACAATATCTGGCCATTGTTTTATTGTGGGGGAGTCAGGATGCAGCCAGTGCCAAGTAATGTTTTTCTTACCAGCAGATATCAGAACACCAAATAAATATTCATTGATGTTTGAATGAAAGTCAGCTTTTCCTAAATAAAAGCTTTAAACTGGTAAGGTACTCTTGTATTAAAGTCCCTGTAAAGGAAAACGGTAGAAATGATATCTGTTAGAACATAGTTGCTGAAAACATATTAAAACACCGAGAACTGTGCAGTGCTAAAATTGAGCACATACTGCCCGGTGATACTGCCCCGTCTAGACGTAGTAACCTTTTCTGCACTTGATGGTGTTGCACTCACATTTGGCTTTGCCTGACCTTATTGTCTGCACATATACCAAAAAAAAAAAGACGTTCCTACACGACAAAAAGATGCAAAGTAACAGACTGAACGTTCTATATATGAGCTTTTCACACAAAAGACTATGTTCAGATGTAACCTCTGTAATAACCAATATTTTTTCTCATTATCTGTAACAAATTACAATAACAGACACTGTTCATCACACATTTATCAAACTGCTGAGAGAAACCCAGTGTTCTCTGTAGTCTGGAACAAGAGCTCATATAAATGAGACCTGTTGCATGTTTTACTTCTCTACTTCTGTGTTTCTCTTCTCGCTTCTTGAAATTGCCTCCAGGTTTACTGTTGTATTCACAAATATTAGTTTTAGTTCTTTTATTAAAAGACCTGCCAATCACTCGCAGATTATAGCAGGCTGCAATCCTGTGTATTAAATTTTAGTGGTTAGACAGCTTCTTTGTCTCCGTTCGAAGTGTCTCTTTATCTGTTTGTGTCTGTGAGTGCAGGTAGAAGAAGTCAACAGTTTATATTGATCTGCTGTATAAAAGCTGAGGATGTTGATTTAAAACCTGAAGTGCTCTGGATTAAAGATCTTGTTCCTTTTTGTTATGGTTTGTCATGTTACCATAATCACTTTTTTTGCATTTATATCCATATTTTTCAATCATACACTCACTGTCGTCTATCGGTGACAGGATCCGGTCTACATCGGCCATCATGACTGGGCTGACCAGAAGATCTGTAACGGGGACTGGACCTATGAGGTGAAACACATTAAAGGGTGTCCAGTGGGCGTCACCTACCCTGTGGCCAGAAACTGCGAGTGCACCGCCTGTAACACAGCAAACACGTACTGCGGGCGCTTTCACGGAGACATACCCAGCTGTCACTCCTTTTAAAGGAACCTATCATCTGTCCTAAATTTTACTTTTTGTCTTTGTGCCACTTGGTACTAAAATAAAATGTATCACTGAGGAACTGGGGGTTTTGTCTTTTATTCATAAATTATATCATTTAAAGGTCCGGTGTGTAAGATTTACAAATATCTACTGGCAAAATATGGAACAAATGGAATATAATATAAATAAGTAAGTTTTCATTAGTGTATAATCACCTGAAAATAAGAATTGTTGCGTTTTTGTTACCTTAGAAAGAACCGTTTATATCTCCAGAGGCAGTGGGTTCTCTTCCACAGATTCTACTGTAGCCCAGAGTGGACAAACCAAATACCGATTGTAGATACAGCCCTCCATGTTTTGTGAGAGTTTTGCTACAACTGTAGGTTCACCTACACAGAACAGGTGAGTGAAACGAGCTCACTGTTAGCTGCCACAAATTATTTGTTTGTTTATTTGTATATTTTTAAAAGCATTAATTTATTTATTTATTTATTCATTAGAATAAATCTGTTAAAAAGAAGAAAATAAATGTGGAAATATATAGAAGAATACATGTATCTTTCACATTAATTTGTTAATTTATTTCTGTATATAGTTATACATTTAAATATATATGTATATTATTTCTGCACATTACTATATTTTCTGCATATTGTTTGAATGTATTTGTTTTTTATTTAATGTCATTTATTTAGTTCTGTCTCCATTGTAACTTATTATTTTCCTTATTGCTTTTGCTGTTCGTTGAGGGTTAAAGCTGTCAATCAGCTTGCTGTGGGCGGGCTTTCCTGCCCAGGGCTGAACAGTCAGTTCCTGCACACATGAATCTGAAAAATAATAAATGAAAAAAAATTTAAACATACAGAAAAAATAAAGTAACCTATATGCAATAATTAAGTAAATATATGACTTATTCTTTTATATTTAGTTTTTTGTCCTAATATGAACTCATTTATTTACTTATCTATTTATTTTTATATTACAACAGATTTTATTGACTTATTCTTTTAAAGATTTATTCATTTTTATGGCACTCCAAGGACTCCATAAATTACAGCTTGGCCACAAGAACACATCTGTCTTTAATCAAAATCATCAGTCAGTTATTATTATTAGCTGCATATTTCAATCTTCTCTGTTCTGTGGTTGTTAACTCTGCCAACACAGAGGAAATGTCACAAGTCAGTGCGTAAGAAACTGCTTGTAGATGTAGCAGTGAGATAGCTGAGTGGCTTTAAAGTTTTAAAGCCCGGCTGAGAGATTAAATGTCCCAACAACAGTTTCCCCTAAATCACTGACCCTGAACATTCAATAATCCCGAGACTCAAGTTTTCGTGCTGAGAACCGGAGGTCGTCCTATGAGAAAAAGAGCAGGCCTCACCTCTTTTTTGACAGGGGGGAAATGAAAATATAGAGTTTGCGGTTCTCCAAAAGCACCACTAAAGTGCCTGCTGATCAGTGGCTCTCTTCAGTCAGATACACTAAATTTAGAAATCGCTCAGTAGGCAAACTCTTCCACTCACCAGGACTCTTTTTACAATGCCGTATTGTTTGGGTGTAGCAGACACAATGTCAGGAAGATAATGTTTAGGACATAATGTTATGCAACATGAGGGATGAAAACTGTATCAACAAATTCCTACACTTGAGCCATTATTACAACAGGGCCCTGTGTGTGTGTTGATCTGCACTGTTGTTAAAGGAAGAGTTCAGGATTTTAGGAAATATGCTTATTCACTTTGGAGCTGAATGTTATTTCATGCACTTTTTAACAATATGTGCCTGAAACATGCCAAAGAAAATCCTTGTCTTTGTATACTAATATCAAAAGCCAATCACGTTGTCTTCCTGTAAAACGGCATGTGCTAAAGTGCTTTTGAACCAACTAATTTCAACCAGTAATATCATGGCGTCCACCCATCGATCAATCTTGAGCAGCTTATAGCAGCCCAGAGATTCATCAGTCTGCTAGCTAAGACCAGCGTGTTACGTCAGGTTATGACACGCCCACTTTTCAGTGTTCAAATCACATTCCTTCCTACGTTATGTCCTGCCGGCCTTTCCTGTTTCACTCTGAAATACTTCATGATACAGATGCTGCATCACTGATCGCTGATCACAGCAAACACAATCTCATTTTAATAAGTAATAACTGAACAAGCATATTTATAAAATGATTACGTTAATGTCAGTACTTCAGTATGTTTACACACTATATGACCTCCATACCAATCATTTCCCAAGTATTGACTGTTCTTCCCTCATTAGCAGTTTGGCTCTGAGACACACACTTCTCCTAATGGTTAAAGGAGGTAACTGCTCATCAGGTTGTCTTAAACAAGAGGACATGCAAGCGGCCTCATTGTGTGTTTTATCTTGAAGACAACAGCAACAACAACAAAAATCTGAAACATTTTTTCACTTGGTTTAAAAGTCAGTGCAGTGCTTTTACTCTGCAGGACTGCATTACTTTTTTTCTCTCTCTCAAACTGAGTTTTGCCTTAAAATTCAGGAAACCATCTGAATCCAAAAGGCAGAACTAATGTTTGCAGAGAAATGAGAAGAATAATAAATCATCTCTCTACTCTGAAGTCTGCTGCAGACTGTCATTGTCTCTGTGATACAGTATGGAAACAGCCTCTTTTAGCGAAAAGCAGGTGCAGCTTCTGAGTCTGCAGATTGTTAGAGTAACATCTTATTAATCCAGTGACATGGGCAAACCTGAGGCCTCTGCTAATGACAAAGAACTCACTCATTAACAAGACAAGCTGTTAATTACTACCTACAGATCTGGCAACTCACCAGCTTTACACTATTATGATCTCTTTTAGTGTGGACATCATCTAATTCAGGCTAACAATATAGGCCTATAATGTGTTGCCAGCATTAGTGCAGTGAAGGAATGTCATTGAGAAAATCAGCATGTTATGATTTATTTTAGTGTTTAATGTTTGCTCTGAGGCATAACAGCGATGACCCCAGTGGGAGGGAGCAGGACTAGCTGTTTCTATTTCTAAAATGTGTGAAAAACTGAGAAAAAAGAAAACACGAGGTGCTCCAAATTATGAAATATTTATTTTTACTGCTCGCAAAATGGAATATTGAAGCTCAAATATGGTCAAGAAACAGACAGAATAGTGACACCACACTGGCAAATACGGGTTTGTTGTGTAAGTTTAGTAATTTTTTTCAAGGACTGTAAAATTGTTGTACCACCATATTTGACAAGACTTTCTCATAAATGGGCACTTCAGCAATTTAGTGTTGCACTTTAAGGCATGGATTAAAGAAATAATGGTCGAAGTGGAAGTTGTCGCTGCAGGGGCTGATATATTTTGACTTGTAGTCTGCGTATGAAAGCAGTAGATCCTATATATCCAATAATGCAGCGCCACAGCATCTTTCTTTCTGCATGATTAGGGTTATTTTTTCAAACTTTGTAAAGCTCCCTCCAGAGCCAAAAAACGCAATCCACAACTGTTTTCACCAACAAATGATAATAAATATACATAGCTACTTGGTTAGGTTTCTGAAAAGATCATGGTTCGGGTTAAAATAAGTATCTTTGTTACGTAAGTTCAGATATGTGGCAAGTGCTGGCAGCTGGTTTGACTCGCTCTTTATACTACGTCACCTGACTTTGATGGCACATCAGAGCATAACACTGGAGCGGCACCTCCACAGATGATGCTACCGGAGTACCTGCAGCTTCATAGTTTGAAGCATAGAGGCACAGACCCAGCTGCTGTATTTACAGAGGTGGCAGTGAGAATGAGCCGGCCTTTACTCCTTACTACGAGTAAACTGAACTTAAAATCGGCAGAGTGCCCCTAATATACTGTCTAAGAAGGAAAGTGTTGATAAAAACAAAGTGTGGTTACAATACAACAGAAAAATATATATCTCTAAATATTTCTATTGTTGTTGAAGGTACTATGTGAAGCAATTTACATGTGTTAATTGCTTTGTATTGCCAATGTCTGAACAGGTTGCAATGTCACTTAAAAAATTAGACCTTCCCCCGACTTTCATGGTTGCCTATGACAGGCTGTGGACTAGGGTTGGGCTAATACATTGGGCTATGTTACATTTTTCCATCCAGCAACCATCAGCCCATCAACGGGTGATTGCAAATCTATTCCCCCTCTGTAGACTAATTTCTATGTAAAGGACTGTCTTCAGTTAACCTACAGCACCAACAGTGTGCAACACTACCTAACGTTAGCTTAGAAATGGAGTCCACTATCGTCAACAAACGACCAGCACCCATTGTAAGTCTATCAGCATGGTGCCTTCAAATCTAACCTGGAGCCTTAATCTGGAGTGATTTTACTGGAATTTGTGCAACTGTAGAGACTTGTATTTAAAGGATGTCAATATTCCAGTCAGACAGTAGAGTAGAGTCAATGCCAAAGTGCCCTAACAAGTGAGACAATCAGTGAAATAATTAATGACAGACCATAACGGAGCAGGATGATCAATGATGGAGAGGAGGTTGGCAAAACAAAATAAAATCTGGGACAGTCGCAGAAAGTATTTATGCACTTTAAGACCGCAGCATATTGAGGCGAGTTCAGGAAGAGAATGTATGAGAAATAGAGGGAGGTGAAGTGTGTACTCGACAGACAAGTGTTCAGCTTTCTGTTTGGAGGCTGGGAGGGAAAAAAAAAAGAGTTGAGACTAGATGGAGCGATGACCGACCCTGCAGGCGAAGCTGACCTAAGTTGCTTGCAGTGGAGGAGTACGAGCTGGCATGTAGAGATGGACTGTGACCTGAAGGTATACTGTGTGAGTGTGCTGCTCTCTTAGCCTGCACTATATCACAACATCAACATTTTTTTTTATTTCAGTACAAGCAGCCTGAGGCACAGAGCCAGACGAGGGAGAGCAGGATAGATGTGACATGAAGGAATCTCAGGAAGATGGAGATAAAGGAGCTCTTCTCCAGAAATATCGGCGCATAAAAGGTATTAGAAGGGAACAAACCTCCACCAGTGCTGATTAATTCCCCAAAGACATCATTTCTACCACTTACAGCTTCGGTTAAATTGAATTAATCGATCCCAAACCCTAGAGCTAAAGTTGGGGATCGATCTTTGTTATCTCTGTCAGTTTCATAGTTATGGCTACAAAAAGACAATAAAGACTGAATGCCAACCTTTAATCAATCGTTCTTTGGCCATTTACGAGGAAATCTGAGGTTTTGTTTAAAAGATAAGCGGCTCACAAACAAACTTGCACATGAAAACATGAACTTCTTGCCAAAGTTTAACCTGTGGATTTTTGCCCATTACTAAATAGACAAAAACAGGACGGTAAACGGCTTTGGAGATGGAGGTAATGATTATATTAATTGTTGGTTAATGCCTCTGTTATTTCTTTGACTCATTATTTTCTTTTCTTTCTTTTAAAGAATATTAAAATGTAAAGTGGCATCTTCAAAATAGGAGTCAGGGTGGAGCTAAAACCCAAACATATTACATTTCTTAAGATATAAAACAGCAACAAGCAGTGAATATTCACATATGAAACATGCTAAGGTCTGTTAGGGTTTAGCTCAAAGACTTAAAGTTTTGATGTCTGAAAAATGGTCGAAAAGATTATAAAATGATCAAAGTTTGTAGTTCTTCCTTCATGCTACACACATAAATAACAGCAACAAGATGATGACATGGTTGATACCTTCACCTTCACATAAAAAGTTGCATGACCATAGACATAGCAATATATCTACCTACATATCTAACACACTGCAGATTTGTGAACACAGTCAAGAAAAGTAAACCTACTGGTTGACCAACATGTTGGCTCATACTCAGAGGATAAATGAATAAATGGATGGAACAGCTTAAATATAAGTTTAGTGGCAAAAATCCATCTTTCTGGGGGATAAAACTTCTAAGACACTTCTCTGGAAAATAACTATTGCACACCCACATTTTCTCTGCAGGTTTGGCTGGGAAATTATGATTTTTCCAAATAAACTGCACCCATTTCTGTGATTTTCATATCCTTTGATAATACATGAAAGCATAGCCTTTCTCCTTGTTGTAAAGTTGCATTCAGAAACAGAATAAGTCTCATGGAAAACGCTTTGGAAATAATGAAATTTAGCTTGTAAAATACCATCTCATCTGATGTCCCTCATTTCACCATAGCAGGTAAGGAAAGCTCCACCCTGCAAGTTGACAGGATCCGTCTCTTCTGAGAGTCACTGGTAGATTATACTGCATTTCCAGTTAAACCATGGCTTTAACTGCGTATTTCGCTCATGGTAATTCTTCTAATGTATTTAAACAGGGTTCCCTACGCAGTATGGAAAAGTGTGGATTTTAATTTAAATAATTTCCAGGTGTGGATAAGTATGGAAAAAAGAAAAGAGAGTATGGGAAAATGTTTGTGTTTCCAGACTATCGCCCCTATTCTGTTTTCTAAAGTATAAAATTCAGGATTTGTGAAAAATAAATAGATCAAACAAGCAAAGTGTAAGATATTATTTGGAGCAAGCATTCAGTGCAAATTTAATTGTTAATTATTTGTCAACTCATTTTGGTTGTTGTGGTACAATTATATAATATTACTTATTCAATATGTCAAGGGAAAGGTATACGAGTATATGTAGCACTGGTTAGTTTAGCCTACTTACTCTTTAGGCAGAGATGTTTGATGGTGAAATGTACAAATTTTTACCTAGGAGTATGCACTGAAAGGTCAAAATGGATACCTGCAAGTTTTATGAGTACCAGCTGGACATCCCAAATATAAAGCCTTCAAAGCTTATTGAATGTAACACGTTAACAGTTGTATTTTAAACCCATTTATTCAGATAATAAACATAGTGCTATTTGTACTTAGATGTCAAATATGGTCTGAAAAATGCTAAGAAGTGTGGAAAAGTTTAGTTTAGATCACTTTAAAAATATATGGACATGTTAGCAAGGTTAAGGTCTTTAAAATAAAATGGCTCTTCATCCACTTCCTGATAGTATATATACTTAACTGCATACAGATACGGGGTGAAAGAAGGGACAGCCCCATTACTTCGTCTTCTCTGTCAACATCCAGGCGGGCCGTCGACGTCCTCGCTCTCATGTTCATAGATTTTGTTTCAGCCTTTGACTCAAGCAGACTCCTCTGTCACGTCTCCAGTTCAGTGTGAACGCTGCAGGCTGGAGATCTGCTGACAGATTTCTGTGCGTTCAGGTCATCGCTGTCCTTTAATAGCGGCTTGTTTTTATCCAGAGACTCCCTGGAGGTCCGTGCTCTCCTCTCGCTAATGACTGCCGCAGCCAATATTTAGATAGACGTTTTATCAAGTTTATAGACGAGTCTGTCGCTCTGCTGGAGGGAGGAAATGGATGCGGTCATGTAGCGGATGCTTTGTGTCAGGCTGTGATGAATTCTTCCGCAAGCTGAATTTCCTAAAAACTAAGGACATTATATTTTTCATAAGTTTATGGTCCAAAGCACACTATTATCATTACTACCTTTTATTAACGGCTGTTGAAGGCACACAGGGATGTGAATGGGCCTGTGAGTGTGTACTTTAGAGGAATTTGAAGGAGAAAACTTTTGATTTGGATGGAAGTTACATTGCTTTTTTTCTGTTTTATTTTTGTATGGTATCCTGGCATGCAGCTTGAATTTAATTACTGTGATTTAAGCCAGTGAGAGTACTGGTGTGAATGAGGCAAACCAAACTGAAATGTTTAAGAATCAGAGCTGCAGCCCTCCTCTGACACAACCAGTAATTTATTCATTCCCACAGCAACTGGGCTGCTTTGTGTTAGCAAATGAAATTATGTAGCCTATTAACAAGACTAAGAATCTACAGCCATGCTAGTGGCTCTGTGGGGCTCAGCTAAGGCACAGTGGTGCTTGGAGCTAATGTCAGTGTGCTAACATGCTCAAAATCGCTATGTCTACATGAGCACTAATTCTCCACTGTTGCTCAGAATATGACAGTATTCCAAATTTGATACAGGTTATTCAGTTTGGATATTAATTATGCTTTATTCCAAATATAGCATTTTCCAATTAAGATGTGGGGAATGCCAGTTTTATTCAGGTCTTAAGAGCGTTCTTTGGACGTGTGCATTATGTTCAGCTCTCTGTGTTATAATCAAACCCACTAGCCAACAGTTTGCATGGTTGAGGCAGAGATGCAGGCACAATAGCAAAGCCCACATGTCAGGTTGGAATGAGAAACACACCTACTTCTGCATATTATGTAACACTTGAATATCAACAGGTTTTTGGATATGTTCTGGATATGATATAAACCGTAGGACGAATGTCATTCTTGCAGGCCTCACTGGAAGCTTCTTATTAACAGAAATATTAGTGGATTATTTGTTTTATACAAAATGTAAATGGCATCGTAGAAATATTGTCTTTTTGGAAAAGGACAAACACTGGTTAGTGTTATAAGTTATTCCAATTCATCCTGAGGGGAACTTGGATGTCTATCAAATTTCATGGCAAGCCATCTAATGGTTGACAAGACATTTCACTAAAAACTACAAACATCAACCTCACTGTGGCACAACATATTATTGTACTGGTTTTCATGGAAGTAAATCTAATAGTTACTGAGATGTTTTACTGAAAAATAGTGGCTCTCGAGGAAAAGTCAGTGGAACTTCATTACAATTCATCCTCTGGGGACCATAAATATCTGTAACAAATTTCAAGTCAATGCAAATGCCATCCAATCGTTGTTGAGATATTTTGTGCTGGGTCAAAGTGATGGACCGACTGGCCACGCCTTCAAACCATGTTGCTAATTCCAAAACGTAAGAACTTTCGACATAAGAAAATCAGGTAATATTTTGAATTTACAAATGTGTTCAAAAATAAACTGCTTTCCAAAATGTCCTGCTGTTGTACCAACATGCCTTGACACCAACATAACAGTAACTTTTGCACTTAAAGGGTGATTCTGGTATTTTTAAACCTGGGTTCTATTTTTACATATTTTGGGATCTAAATGGCTGATAGGTACAAAAAGTTTTGGAATTGGTCCAGTAAGCAATCTTTCTTTTCCAGTATGGCAAAGGCACAACCCGCACTACTCTGCCTCTCATTGGTTAACCCTGATATTCTTACTCTAACCCTAACCAAATCACTTCTCATACGTAAACTTAACCAACCCAGCCAACCAAAGTAACAAGTATTAACCAATCATAGTCAGAGTAGAGTGGGCCATGAATTTCCTGGGGAGAAAAATGACCTCTAGTCGATCCCTTCAGCCGGCATTTGTGAAACAGGCTGCAATGGATGCAACATTATTCTTGGGGGCAAATGCACCCGTCAGAGTACATCCACCTCGGTGTTTTTGACATGTGTTAAAAAGTCACACAACAACACAAACTAATCGATCTAGGCAGCAGTTCATCACCAACTATGTGTTCTGAGTGGTAAAATTGGTCTTTTTGTCAAAGAAGTCTGGTGACTATGAAGAGTTATAACAGCTTCAGTTCCCTGTCGTATTAGTTCTATTTGTGGAGCGATGCTTTCCGTAATGTTGTAAGACACTTAAGATAATAAGAATCTGCAGGTTCTTTGACCTGCACATTTGCCTCCAAGGGTTACGATGCAGCCATTGTAGCTCGGTTAGCGTCTGCTGGCTGAGGCGATTTACTGGACTAACTCAAAAAGTATTTGTGCCAATCGTCATTTAACACACAAAATATATAAAAAGAAATAGGGAGTAGGTTTAAAGATGCTGGTATTGTCCTTTAATATTCCTGTCAGCCATCAGACAGAGTAGGTGAAGGCTGATATCTTCTTTCTCCTGTACTTGGAGTTGGTGCAACACGAATTGTCCCACTGGGAAAATATTTCAACTTGAACTTGAGTTTGCAGCAAAACTTGAGCTGCTTTGATGAATGGCTTGTTTGCATCGACTCTCTCTCTGCTCTCATCGACTAGGTTTTATAAATATTAATAAGCTTCATTTATATGTAGCCCTTTAAAAAAGAGCTATAATACACATTATGGAGACTGGCAATGAAAACAGAAAAAACAACAGAGAGGCACACTTTTATTATATTTACATTTAGTAAAAGACAAAGATTTAATTTACATTAATATCCACCGTTGTAATTCCTCAAAAGTCAAATTTGGCAGGACCATGTTTTCCAGAAATAAGCAGAGGATGTGGAGGCAAAGCAACCCTGGACTGTGTGACATTTGACCCGCAGCTGAGCTCAAGGACAGCAGGATGTGAACAGATGAGACATTACTGTCTGAGCAGTTCTGCAACTCTTTCTTTAGCCAGCGTGATGAACTGCTGTGTCATGCTGCCTTTGGCGAGTGTGGTGGGGGGAGTAAAAAAAAAAAAAAAAAAAAAAAAAAAGACGGGTCCTCTAGTGAGATAATCGGCCAAAAAAAATGACCTAATGGAAATAAAAATTAATTACATTTTAAAAGGGCATTTATTCACCAGGTGTATTACTGAGATGACTCACGCAGACGCATTAATTAATGTCTTTACTTGTTAAAAGGACTTCATATAACATCACACTGACAGAGCTCGTTCTATAGCACACATAAATAGAGTTATGACTTTCAGCTGCCATAAAAAGGAGCCGTGACACTGGACAGATAATACAGAGAGACTAAAGGTTTAGGCCTCACTTTTGAACCACATTTTGCTTCATAATAGATAATATTCTAATTCAGTGGTAAACAGCAGCTCCTGAACTGGTCGTGATGCTTTACAGAGATGATTTTTTTTTTTTAACAGATATTTTTCCATAAACAAAAACACATGAGAAAGACAATAAACAAAACACCCCCCTACCACCTCCCACCCGCAGCCCTGGTTCGGCAGAAATTTCTCCCTCGTTCGCAATTGGAAAATAGAGGAAAAAATGCGATCAAGTAAGCTATGAGGGCCGACTGTATGTTAATAAGGTATATATTACGACATTAAGCAGACAACGGGAGCACAGGAGGACACGTTTCCATACTAATTCACTAGCCATGGGGGAGTGATGATGGGAGCAAGGCCAGGAAAGAGCTCCATATTTTTTCACACATTGCTGGTTTCCTCCTTAAGATCTTTTCAGGTGAACTATAGGATGTTAAATCATTTAGCCATTGCCTCTGCTTAGGAGGAAGACTTCCATACTTTTATTTTGGGGTTTCTACTAGAACGGGTTCACATGCTCTCATGTTCAAAAAGACATTATTTTTTCTCTTACTGGCTTTGAAACACTCTGTTTTGGCTCCTCTCTTTAAGGCCCCAAGCCCATTTTAAATTCATTTCCAAACTAGTTGCACATCATGCAAATGTGTTACATCCTGATGTCACCACGTTACAGGACAAAGGCTGGATTACAAACCAGGTATTCAGGAGCAGTGTTTTCCTTTGGCACAGACTCCTTCTGACTGTTAGCTGCACAAAAACCTCCATAACACATTAAAGGAAAGGGAAAAACCCAAAAAGCATAAGGCCACTTCAGTATCTAAAGTTATTCTAACAACATATTTCCCAAAATTCTTTCAAATATATGAGGTAAATCTCCATGACTGGTCTCCCATCTCTGGCACCTGGGAGAGACACTGTGGTATATTTTGTGCAGCCTTTGTGAAGCATAATGGGTTCTATTAAAGATATTAAACTATATTTGTCTATGTTAAATTGAGATCAATACAGTCTGAGACATTTCAAGGATATCACCAATCAGCATCATCGTAATTGCATTTAAGATCTTTTTCTAGTTCATTATTTTTAATCTCAATCTTATCATGGATTTTAGATTAATTACTGAGCTTTCCAGACGTCTTGCTAAGCTTTTTTTTCACCCCCCTTTTTGTTCACCGCTACACTCGGTATGTTTCTGTTAGATGAACTGTTATTTCTCAGTTTTCCAGATTATCAGATCTGACTGCGATGAACAGTCCCTGAAGATGTTTGAGTGTAGATATCACAAGAGAAGTCGTACATGAGGAGATGTTTTGAAGCTTGAACACGACAAGGACTAAAATATTTTTCTCCTTTTACTATAAAACATTGTCAGGGATTTGATAAATCTTTCAGTTTTGCATTCAGTTTCTAAAAGAAAAATACTCCTTATAATGACTCCAAATTGTCATTTATTACTTAGAAATACTAAAAGGTTTTCTTGAACATTTTGGTCAAAGTTGTTTTTATTTTAAACAAAACTATACAGTGTGTACACATACATCATTCTGTCATTCGTCATCAAACCAAATGCACTACAGGTTACATAGTTCGGTGACATCCTTAATCTCTGTAACTCTTAAATTTTTCCTCCTGATGCCAGTTGTCTGTTTCAGATCTAATATGATTCCTTACTTCTTCTTCCCTTCTGTAAATACTTCAAGCAGAAAATGTCTTAAAGTACACTGAACAACACGCAATTAAAGGGAAAATTAGGCACTTTTTATGTGGAGTCAGTGTTGATGGGAATTGCAGTCACTTGAAGCAATAAATTTCAGTGTTTGCCAAAGAAAGCTGAGCTCTCCTGCTGCAAAATCTGTTCTGTCTGCATCCACTGATGTCACTGTGATGTCATTGGTTTGAAGGAAACTGCAGGCCATTTCAGCTTGGATTTCTAGTCTGCATCTCTGGGTTGCCAGGCGGCGTGCTTGATGATACATACACAGGCACTGTGATGGCAATGTCGCTGCCATTTTTGTTAGGTCAAGACTGACCTGTGAACAAACACACGGAAACATGGAAGCTGCAGTTTTTTGGATTAAAAAGCTCGATAACATTTATTTCTCAACTGATCTAGTAGGAGTAAGAAAATTTACTCCACACAGTCTTGACCTTTCCAACATGGCAGCGACTTTGACGTAATTCAGCAACAAGCCGAAGTGGTCAAGGCACGTCTACACATAATATGTCAGTGGTTTTTGTCACCCAACACTATGTTCTGGCCAACAAGTAAAAGTTATGGTGGTGAAGCTTGTGCACAATGCTTCCTGGTACCTGTAGGCACTGCTGGCACAGCTCTGAGCAGGAGAATCAGCTTTCTTGGTCAATACGGCACACCGCAAGGAATTTATGGCTAGATTTACCATCACCAGTGATCAGCCATCCACATGAAAGTGCTGAGTTTTGCCTTTTAGCAGCTCATTGTGACAAACTGGGATTTGGGATTTCACTTTAGACAGCTGGACATGAAAACATCAGGTGAAGTTATTCCCACCTCTGCAGATGTAACAGCACATCAACATTGCAGACATTAAAGAAAAGAGTTTATTAAAACTGAATGGCACGTAAGCATGGTTTTTACTGCAGTGCCCGATGTGAACAAATAAAAAAAAACATTAAAAAGGAAACGAGTAACATTTTTAAGAGCAACAAAATGCACATCAGACATTCAGCAGAATACTTAAATTGTTCTGCATAATCTTCTACCATCTGCAGAAGCTTTGCGAAACCTGATTGATATCAGACAACACTGTTGAGGATTCCTTCAGAAAAAACAAACAGTCTTGAATGTTCCATCAGATGGACTCTGCAGTGGAGTTCAGGGAAAGAGCACATTTTCATTCCCCTGATTCCAAAGTTGAGCATTTACAGCCTAAATGAGTCATTGTTAACTAAACAGCAAACTTGTTCCGGATGATTTCTCCACCCTCTACCTCCACCTGCTCGTAAAGCCACTTCCTGTCGCAGCGGCACTCGACTCCACACTTGCGTGAGCCGCATTCGGGGCAGGGGTAGAAGCAGCCCATACAGTCCACGTCCAGACAGTCACACATGTCCTTGCTGTTGGAGAGCAGTCGGCCTTTGCTGTCATACACTCTGCTCTTAGCTGCGATGCTCTGTCTGCGTGCACGGGATGAAAGAACGACGTTAACGACTGACTTCTTCACTCTCATGCAACAAATTCATTGAGTTTTCTTGAAGCGTCCTTCACCCTCAGTGTTTTCTTTAATTACCGTTTCAGTTTTATTTATATCTGACAGAATAAAATGATCACAGCTGAATATAAAGTCTGCATAAATTTACATCTTTAATGGCCAAGCGTACACCAGTGTGGCAATGACAATTAATATTATGAAACATTCACTTAGGGGTGAAAACCTGGGGACAGTTTTGTCTTTCACATCATTATGAGACAATGATCAAATCCACATTCAGATCTAATTAATTTCATTTACCAACGCGGTGCCTGAGGGAAAAGAAAACCTCTGAAAATTCAGACTCAGACTGGGATGTTTAATGTATTCCAGCTGTTGTTCTGTCATAAACTGTGCTGCAATTTATGGTCTCTTGGGCAGCAGTATTCAGAAATGGTAGCGAGTTTATCTGGGATGGGCTACATGAAAAGAGCTCAGTGTTTTAAAGGACACTCAATCACTTCACTGAAGAGCAGAGATAAAGAGGTGAAAAATGCACAGACATGCTTCTATTGTACAATTCAGTAGAGCTGCTGTGAGAATGAAGAAACACCCACACACTGTCTCACCTGTCAGACATTTGTTTTCCTCCACGGCTTCCTCGTCCACCCTGTGACAAAATAAATATGTACATTTTATGCAAAAGTAAATAATCCACATAGTAGTTTATACAATTGCTAAAGTTGATCATAAGAAGACATCTTTTCGGGGGCTTTTTGCAGAGACAGCTGAAGAGCAGACAGGAAAGAGGGTAGAGAGAAAGAGGGGACAACATGCAGCAAAGGGACGCATGTGGGAGTCAAACCGGCAGCTGCTGCAAAGGACTAATAGCCCCAGTCCATGGGGCGCATGCTCTATCAAATGAGCTACAGTGGCACCCCTGGTTTACTGCTCTTAAGGAAGCACAGAGACGGCTTTGTTTCAAATGATTTGATTTAACCAGTAGATGCTCGTGAGTATTTTACTGTAGATTATTGATTAATCTGCTGAGTATTTTCATGATTAATCAAATTATTGTTTATGCTAAGAAATATTTATCAATTTCCCAGAACCCAAAGTGCTGTCTTCAAACTGCTTCTGCTATCTAACCAATAGGGATGAGCCAATCCGATACTGGCCAACAGTCATGACGCTCAGGGATAGATGTATTGCATAACTGTGTCATATTGTGGGCTATGTATTCCTTCCTTTGGGGGGGGGGGGGGGGGGGGGGTATTTGTTTCACAGCTTGAGCATGATGTTTTTTAGATGGCTAGGTTAAGCAAAGTGTAACCATTAACAAGCATTAATACATTAAAGGTATTATTAACAGCTTAATTAATTAATTGTCTTTCTATCAAAAAAAAATCCCCTAAGTTTGACTGTTTTAAGCCAGAAGGATCAAGGTGAAAGTCACTGAGTGACCGGTGCTACTGAATTCACAGGGAATTTTAATTTTTTCATCTGGGACATCAGGTTGTGCTTGTTACTCTTCTAATTATGCTACAATGTGGCTCCCCACTGGGCCTCTAATGAGAACTCTACAAAGTTAGTGAGTCTCCAGTATCGGTTGTCCTTTTGACTTTATTTTGATGGTGTACCAGTGTAGCTTCTAGTCTAGTCTAGTTTTTGTTACAATAATATAATTTTCGATTCTGCTCTGCAGACGTTAATTAGGCAGATTAACATACAATAGACTTAACAGAACTTTTTAAGATTGTAAGAAAAAACCTTCTGAACTGATATTATCACTATTAACTACCATCACTATTATTACTGTTAGAAGTAAACGTAGCAGCAGTAAGAGCTGGATTATACTCCCAAAGGGACACACACAACTGTGGACACCACAGATGCCTATTCTATTCTGTTCTTCTCTCCATTTCAAATATATGCAATAGATGGGCTTCTATAGTAGCCATCATAACAAAATGGGGGCAAGCGGGTGTCTGCACAGAGTCCAAACATTGTCCTAATGACAAAATTTACGCTGCATGGACCCTAGTGGATCCTCACATCTTGTGGACATGTAAAGTATAACAACACCTTGACAGAAGCATGAAATCGTGATTGTGGCACAGGCCGTTTTTCAGCCTCCATTTGTTGCGCTTGTGTGACAATCATGGTACTGAGAGAAATTAAGAATTTAAGGTATTTTTTGCAGGTTTTAGCCTAACTTACCACTTAAAACTTAAAGGTATCCCTCAAAAAACAACTGTCTTTAATGTATACACCACCACATTATCTTACCACAGTACAGACAGCAGTTACAGAAAACTCACCCTCATTCCTCCTCTTTGTCTTTCTCTGCGTAGATTGGCCTCTCTTGCTCTGTCTCTGTCTGCTTGTGTTCCCATTTGATTTGCAACATTTGTCTCCTTTGGTATCACGCCTCTTTTACGAAGTTCAATCTGTGGAATTTTCACAGTTACTTATTCACTTTATATAAAGGTAAAACAGGATGACTGGTTTGGACTGAAAACAAACTGTTCAAGAAGAATAATATTTAATTTAGTGAAACCACACCTTTGATGAATCCTGCCCATGAGTGAATATGGTGGGTACTGCATCCTCCCTCAGAAACTGTTTGCCGTTGTAGTCCCTGAAGCAGTCGGTCCGGAAATGCTCTGAGCAGAGGCAGGTATTGGCTGTCGGGATGAAGTTTTTCATCCCCAGGCTGTGCACCCATTTGCTGGCAAGTTGAGGCTTGCTGAGTGGAAACCTGAAACACAGGAGAGGGAGGAGACGGTTTAGGACCAGGCTGCCGGATGATGAGTTCAATCGTGAGACCTGTTAAGATAATGACTACCAACCTGATGGTAATCTGTCTGTCAAAGTAGACAATAACAACTAAAGCCTAAACACTGTGGACAGTTATACAAAGGGAATGCGTGCTTTGTCAAATTCATAAAGAATATTTATTATTTGTCTTAACACCACACCAAGATGCTTCCCAAACCTCTAAATTATGTCTTTTCTGTATTTTGGAAATATTCAAGTGAACATATGTAACCGTCTGAAGCATCAACCAGAGAACAAAATCTGATGCAGTAACATTTTTATCAAGTCATAATAAGTTCTCTGCATCCCACATGTTGAAGGGCTTAGTATGCTGTTTGGTTTGTTGTGTACTCACACTAATTTTAGGAGTATTTTTTATTATCTTTAATTATTATGTTTGTTGATTATTATTGACAATATTATTTTCTGCTCATCACTACAGCATGGTGTTTAGCACTGTTGCCTCACTGGAAGAAGGTCAAGAGGGCCTTTCAGTGTGCAGTTTGCATGTTTGCGGTGTGGTTTCCTACCACTGCTCCTAATATGGACCAGTTAAATGCAGAGACTAAATCTCACTGTACTTTGTACTAAGTATAATTTTATATATAACTATAAAGATGACCTTTACTGCTTGGCAACTCTTTATAACCAACCATGAAATAACATAAAGCTGATGTTGATGCTGCTTGTTCACATTATCAGGTTAGTTTAGGATAATTATATTTCACTAAATGCAGCAGTGGAAAGAGCTGCAATGGACAATCTTTAGGATGCATTATCGTGTTTTTATGAAAAGTGTATTTTGTGAAAACAATTAACATTTATTGTGCTGTCACAAAATATTTACACAATGTGATTTTAGATAAATAATCATCCTTAAGGGTGGATACAAAGACTAAGTGGGTAAAGGCAAATAATAGAACAGCTAGAACAGTCTGGTAAGTTCAGAAATATAATGCATATAACAGTCCAATACCTATTTTCATAACACAGTATTAATATAATGTTAATACATTGCCCAGCCATAATACATGGATGGACAGAAATATAAAAGCAACAAGTAATGAAATTAATTTAAAAAGCTCAATAAAGATAAGACAAATCTTTAGCATACTGTATAAATATCATTAAATACATATCTATAGAATACACACGATAGTAATATATACAAGAACACACTATACTAGAATATAAAAATATTACAATATGATAAAATTAAAGGAGTGTGCAATTAGACAGAGTGGGAGTTTTAAGATAAAGGTGTGCAAATTAAGCTGCAGGTAAAACTGTGTGCTGCTAAATATTTGGATAGGCAACGTGCTGTGTTGTGCATTTAGGACCAAATTAGAAAAAAAAAATGGTCAGACGAGAAACTGCACTTTAAAAGAGAAATGTTTGAGGTTTGTGTGGTTAAGTATTTCAGTGTGCTAGCTTATTTTTCAACCTCGGATATGGTTTATGGTTTAGTCCAGTTTAGGACTTCCTCATCACAGTGTGGGAGAGGGAACAACTTCAGCAAAAAAAAAAAAAAAAAAAAAAAAACGCACACTAATACCAGAAAAGATGCAACACGAGGTCATTGCACACCTTTAATTGTTGATCATTTAGCGTTAACGTTATTTTAACTACGAGGACAACCGTTTACGTTAGCACAGATGCACCATGGTACCAGGAGGCGTTCGTTAAAAACGTTTAACGTTATTTAAAACGTACTGTGACCACGAGGAGATATCATTAATAAAAACATAAGCTAACCTATTCAATTTAAAAGCAAAGTTTTTCATGTCGCTTTGAAATTTCCGTTAAAGCTCCTATGCAAAATGATGAAAGATCGGCTGTACATCAAACTCCCTCTCCAGTTAACCGGTGAAAACTTACCTGTAAAATCTGATTTCCGACCCTTTGACAAACTTGTTGTTGCACCCTGTCGCCGCACAAAAAACGGGCATTGTGTCCTTTTTGTCGAAACTATGCGATAATGCAGAAAATTGTGCTTAAAATGTGCAGAGAAAAGATCCGACACTAGCGGTTTGTGATTGTTTTCCCTTCAACTTCTTCTTCGGCGATATTAAAAATGTATATCCGCTTCAACTTCCTGTTTTGCCTTGGACGAGTCTGCCCTCTAGCGGCGGTTCACATAACAAGCAGAACATACTGTAGATAACCTTTTCCTCATTGTCAGAGAAAAGGAGAGTCAACAACTGCTTTATAGGTCTATACCAGAGCTAAGAACATTATACTGTGCACGTTGATTCCAGATTTCGAGAATAAAGTCTAAGTTTTTAGTATTAGATCCAGACATAAGAAAAAAAGGGGTGAAGATGATGATTAGGCTTCCTCTGATCTACTTTTTCCTATGCCTGGCACTAATACTGAAAGTTTGACTTTATTCTCAAAATGCAAAGAATAAGATAAATTAAAAAAAACAAAACAAATATTTCTCCCTCATGCCTGTTTCTAAAACCCTTCCATAGATATAGGTGATTATTATTATTATTTTTGTTGTTGTTGTTGTTGTTGTTGTTGTTGAAATCTAAGAAGACCCACATGTAAAACTTTTCTCTAAATGTTGTACAATGTACAAACTGCTACTTTTTTCTTCAAATCAAAACAAGAAGGGGGACTGTTGGCATGGAGAGGTATTTACTCTGTGCTGGGATACAGTAGTAATATTTTAATGCACTTGTACTTCGAGTATTACCATTTGTTTCATTCATATGAAGCTACATCTCAGTGGAAACTCTGCTTTTTACTACATTTATTTCACAGCTGCAGTCACTAGTCATTTACATACAAAATATTATATCCATTTATATGACCGATATGCTGACATAGATTAATGACCCAAAGCATGGCAATAGTAATCCAGTGATATATAAGAATATTAAGATCTATTATATTATATTAAGATATATTATATAAGAATATATTATATAAGAATGCTAACAGGAGCCAGTCTTTGTTTTATAACTCTTACTTTGTTTTAGTGCATTTTGCTGATAATACTTCAATATACTGTCAGTAGGACCATGACATGCCCAGTCATTTACCAGTAGAAAGCAGTGTGAGATATTTCACATAGATGAAATAGGAAGATTTTTGTTGTTGTTGTTTTTTAGGCTAACCCCTCCATGGTATTTTTAGTACTGGCTTTTTGATAAATTAAGAAAAAAGATGTGTAGCTAAAAAGGGCTGTAAAATGTTTTTCTTTTTTCAACAAGATAATCTCAGCAAATAAACACTTTTTAAAAAAACTATTTTTATCATATTTAATCTTTTGGGTATTCTCAGCCTAAGGGTTTTCACCCCCTGACTTTATGCCCTGAATTTGACTTGTAAGGGACACTAAAAGTCATATAATCCTCTTTCTGTAAAGTTTCTGTTTAAAATGTTAATTTTATCAATGTCTAATTTAAAAGCCTTGGACACTGACTATAAAGCATTTATTTATTATTGCATATAATTTATTATTAATTTACTCAGTGGACTGAACAACCAAATTGGCAAAGCAAGCAACGACCCCAGGCCTCAGGTTCACTGAGTGTCAGCTGGTTTTGGGCAATTTGACTCACAGAAAATTTGTTTGGGAAGTCACACCAATGAATTACAACATCAACTAAAATCTAATCTAATATATTTTAATACATTTTTTTTGTTTAATAATTATACTATTAGGCCTGTGCATTGTATCATTAGATTATTATTACTCACGCATTAATGTTAAATCAGGATTTCACTTGGAGATGGCTAAGAGGAGCTTATTTTGAACTATTTTGCTCTAGAATGCAGCTACTAATTATTTACATGATGGATTAAACTGCTGATTATTTTATCCATAATCTGAAAATTGTGAGAAATGCTGTCATGAGTTCTCAGAGTCTAAAGTGATGCCTTCACAATGTTTGTTTTAGGCAACCAATGGTACAAATCTCAAAATGATTAAAATGTATTGAAATTATTAAACTAATCAACAGGAAAAGCAGCAAATCACATTTGAGAAGCTGGAATCATGCAGTGTTTTTACATGAAAAATGATGATTATTAAAATAGTTGCCAATTAATTTTTTTGTCAGTTGACTAATTTATCAATTGACTAATCATTTCAGCTCTGCTTGTATAAACTTTTGGGTAGTTTAATTAAGAACAAAACATATATCATATATATACATATATCTTTGTATGTTCATTTATTTGTAAAGTAACTTGTAAGCTAACCAAAACTGTCAAAATGTATATTCCAATTTTTCACATGGGAAGATACACATTACACCATGAAAATCCTCTAAAACTACACAAGCTCCATATATTTCACATGTGCTTTTTCATGTGTGAATGTGTACTTCTTTCTGTAAGAGATGGTATTGATAAATTATCCAATATTCCAAACAAATTAAAATTAAAAAAGAATTAAGAAACAGGGATCAAATATACACATATGGCTGTCTATAAAAATGAAATAAATAAATTTGCATTTTGTTGTGTAAAAAAACAGTTTTATATCAGCGCATATCAGACAACATACATATATTTTGTAGGTCAATATCGGGACGGTAATATCAACCAACGAATATATCTGTCTGGTACTAGTTTTATGTCATGTCATTTACCTCTGGAGCCCAACGTTTTTTTCTGCTTCTACCTGAACATTATGATTTGGGTACGTTTACACGCGCAGGTTGCCTGTAAGTCTAAACTCTGGGCTGAAATCTCCTGCGACTCTGCCTGATGAAATGCGTCTCCTGCTGCGCCAGCCAGCCGCAGCCTGAGCAGCTACCCGGGGACGCTCAATCACATGATAGGACGACGCTGGCTAGCGAGCTAACATGCTAGCTTCGGTTGTCAAAGCCGCTGTCAGCAGCCACGAACGGACGAAGTAACCGACCCCAACTAAGAAGTAGTCGCAAACTCTTGAAGTCTCTGGCAAGTCAAGCAGTTTTTCCTTCTGTCATGTTTATGGTGTCTGCAGTGTGAAGTTAGCCTAGCTAGCTAAGTTGAAGTTGTTAAAAGGGAGTTCCTTTCGAGTGCGGGGGTGTTAGGCTAACGATATTGGCCTTGTTTGGATTGACTGTGAAGCTAATCTTACATACACATCTTGTTGTAATTCTTTTATTATCAGTGTAGTGAGTTAACGGTTCGTACGTACCCATATTGTTAACGTTAGCTTGTGTTTACTAGCCGAACTTGTGGCTAGCTTGTTTGTTTTCACAGGAGTTAACTAACTAGCAGGCTGATTAACTTACTAACTTGGCTAATGTTAGCAGCAAGTATGTAGTCGAAACAACCGCGACACAACAGTGTCAACACAAAACTTGTCAAATGTGTTTTTCGTCGGCACTTGCTCTTTCAGTTGTTTACATAACAGGGTTGCGAAACAACGTCAGCTCTGCTAACACCAACTGACAGTTGACAACTAACAAACTAAAGACCGAGGCTAACTGCAAATTAGCCGATTTAGCTTGACAAAGACTGCCAAGCTGTGACAGTTTGGTTTGCTTCTTCTGGTTTAATATGCCTGGTTGTATGGTGTGTGCGCGTGTGTGTGCGCGCGCGCCCGCGTGTGTGCTGAGGGTGGTTGTGATCCACAAACCGGGACCCCCCTGTACTTGTGGGGTTCAAGCACCTTTGTGCACCCTATAGAGTTGGGGTTTTGGTGTTAGAATTAGGTTTGGATTAAGGTAAGGGTTAATGTTGGGCATTTAATAGGGTTAGGGTAAGACGCAAGGGAAAGAGTCAGCAACTTATACCACCAAGAGTTGGCCAAAAGAAAAAAGCAGGGGGTGTCTGTCTAGAGCAACTATTAAATTTTGTATTATCCTTGCAGAATTTTCTAGAGCTGCAGTGATCAATCAGTTAATAGATAGTTAATCGCCAAGCAAATGAATGGCTAACCCTTTTGATAAGCGCTTAATCATGTCAAGTCATATTTGAATCAAAACTGTCCAAATTCACTGATTTCAGCCTTTCAAATGCGAATATCTTCTGGTTTCTTTACTTCTCTTTGACAGTAAACTGAATATATCTGTGGACAAAACAAGACATTTGAGGAGGTCATATTTGACTGATCAACACTTTACCCCATTCTATGACATTTAATTGACAAACCAACTAATCGATCGATTGAGAAAATAATTGCTATTGAAAGTAATTGTTAGTTGCATCCCTAGACATTTCTTTTTTTGAATTTGGCATCCACAGCCATTTTGGCAAGACCCAAGACTATCCACAGGCAAAATTTAGAGGAAAAGGCAATGAGCTCATATAGGGTTATGACTATGACTTTCATTTCCATATAATTTTTTGTCAAAGCCACGGGCAGCCACTGGAGAGGGGCAAAAGAGCTGCATGTGGTGTCATGGGTTGCTGACCCCTGGCCTGGGGAATACATATTTTCAATAATGAGTCCCCACAAATATAGCAACACAAATCTGTGTGTGTATGTCTAAAGCAGGGATGGACAATTATTTTTCACGAGGGACCACATGAGAAATAGATCAGGCTGCCATTGGCCAGACACAAATGTTATAGGATCCTAATAATGGCCAAATCTCTAACAATGGAATGGTCAAAAGTGTTCTGTTTAGGGCACTTCTCCTATTGGCCACCCTTTCTGAATTGCCGTGTGATAAATTTTGGGCTAATTTTTTGTTACAGTTACAGTTTAATATTAAAATATACAGTTCATTGGTTACCAGTGAACCCAGCACCTACCCCTTTGAAAATAAAAGGTCTGATAAAGAATTTAATGGTAAACAAATTGACTGTCTTTGCCAGATTCTTAATTTTTGGTATTTACAAGATTTGTGGCCTTGAGGGCCCCATGACACCTGGGCCACATTTTGCTAAAGATTGTAACTGAAAACGCCAAATAGAGCCGAAAGAGTTAGTTGATTAAATGATCAGCCGATGGGAAGAAATTTAGCTGTGCACCTATTTTGACAATCCGTTAACGGTTTCAGTCTTTTTTTCTTTTTTTTTAAGCAAAAATGTCAAACATTTGTGGCTCCCAGCTTCTTAAATGTGAGGATTTGCTGCTTTTCTTTGTCTTATGATGGTAAATCTTTGGGTAATACCATTGGTTGGACAAAAGATACAATTTGAAGACATCACTTTGGACCACTTGTCAAATTCAAGGCCTTGGGGCCGAATCTGGTCTGGCACCTCTTTTTTTTTTTTTTTTTTGGCCCTTAAGAACTTGCGAAGAATATTATTTGCACACTATGTTTCAATGCTGTGTTCCTAAAGTGCAGTGTTCATAAACTGTATGTCCCAGAATGCTTACAATCTTACAGTTTCATTTAGCAGACGCTTTTATCCAAAGTGACATACATCTGAGAGCTGATACAACACAAGCAAGGATCTAGCACCCAGATTTTGCAAACATATGCAAAGGCAGCGGCAGTTATGTAATATGATACTAGATAGATACATTTATATAGTCCTACATTTACAACTGGCCCTTTGATCATGCTGATGTCTCCTGGGATAAAATTGAGTTTGATATCCCTGGACCTGACAAATCATGATGACCTTTTTTTTTTTTTTTTTTTTCAACGGACCAAACGAGTAATTGACTAATTGTGAAAATAATTGGCAGATTAATTGATAAAGAAAATAATCTTTGGTTGCAACAGTAGTCCCTAAACATCTCTGGTCCAGTCACACAGGTGGTTTCATTTATTTTGCGTAATTATTCCTCTGTGTGGTCGTGTACAAGCTTGACATCTGTTGCACCTGCTGTTAGTGTGCGATGACTTACATCTTTATCATTTTTATTAGTTTGGTGACCTCGCATAATTCCTGGCACAGCTCCACCCAGTGTTAACCTGAGCAGAAGTCTCCAGTGAGAAGAAGTGAAAACATCTGGGTGGGTCTGCAAGGCGTTGGAAGCACTGACTGTACTTCTTCTTATTCTTCCATCAGAGTGCTGGTGGGAACATAGATTAATTTTGGAGCCTTTGACTACTGAAAGCACTGACTCTTTGCTTTCACACCACGTTGTTGCTGAGTATGAGACTCCGTTTTTGCTTCACCGGAGAGGCTTACATCCGTTGGTACTCTGAGACTTTGAGAAAAGAACATTTCCCACTCAGTCATGCTGACTGTATTTGTAAGCTGATGTATGGTTTACTGATTTGAAGGCATTTATAAACACAGCTTTCTCACGATTGCACTGTAGCCACCAACTTGGCAACTTAAAAATTATTTTCATTATCCGAACGTTCTCGATTGATCAATTCATTGTTTCGTTTATAACATGTCGGAAAATTGTAAAAAATGTACATTATAATTTTCTAACGTCTAAGTTTACGTCGTATAATAGCTTATGTTTTCTGATCAGTAGTTCAGAACCCAAATATGTTCAGTTAACTATCATAGAAGATGAAGAAAACCAACAAATATCCTCATTTGAGGAGCTTGAACCAGTATAATTTTAGTGTTTCTGCTTTGAAGATGATGAAATGAATAATCAGCTATCTAGATTGTTGCAAATTTATTTGCTATCAATTGGCAGATTTTTCAATCAAGTGATTATTTCAGACCTAGTTGCCAAATAATCTGAAGTTGGTAGTTGTATTTACACTTGCTTGTCTCATAAACAGTCTTATTTGGGGTTTTGCCAAGATATTGTCTTGTCTAATGTTGTTGGATTGTTTGTCATGAAGCAATCCGGGGATTAAAGTGATATTTCGATTGGATTATTTGAAGTGGGGTTGAATGAGGTACTTATAGGCAGTCAGTGTATTATGTTTATGTGTATTATCTATGTCTATTATCTAATATATGGCAGTCGCAGCAACCCCAGTCTGGAGAAGCAGTGGACTCAGCAGAAAAAAAGTGTTTTAGCCACTTAAGAAAAAGCTGATTTCAAAAAATCTGTTTCAGTTAAAATGTACGCTATATTTTGAGATTTAGCTTGCCACCAGACACCCTTTTCTCACTGCACACCAAAGTTACCTCAACTCAATAGTGCTCTCTCTCACTTACCCAATTTCAACTGGGGAAATCTGTAATTTTACCTTGCAGAAAACAGGAGTCGCTGGTCTCCTGCTGCTTTGATTAGTTAGTTTGTTTGTGTTATTATGTGACTTTTGTGTTGTGTTTTGTGTTGTGTTTGTTGGGATTCACCAAAGTCTTCAATAACACAAAAAAATAAACAGATTAATACAGTGATAGACCATCAACTCCCATGGTCCGTGTGATAAAATAGCTGGTTTTGCAAATGGAGTCTGCTTGAGTGAGATAGAACAATATTTGGCTCCAAAAATTGTGGTTTGGTTTGGCCCTGTAGCTCAGTTTGTAGAGTGTCTGCCCCATGTAGGGAGGCTGTTAGGACCTCTGCAGCCACCACTGCTTTGACTCCTGCCTTTGGCCCTTTGCTGCGTGTCGTCCCCCCTCTCTTCACCCCGTTTCCTGTCTGCTCTTCACCTGTCCCATGTAATAAAGGCAAAAAAAATGTGGTTTTTCATCAGAGAAGGTTGTCTGATGGCAAGGTTAAGTTGTGAAATGAATTTAAAATAAAGACCCTGTGTGCCTGTCCACAGCAGTACATTGCTTAGCGTCCTACACCATTACTCCTGCTTCTTCTCCAAACTGGGGGCCTGTCAACCTTCATCTATTGTAGGTAATACACTCACCATTGATAAGTACCTCATATAACCCCACTTCAAATATATACGTACGTATGTAAGTACTATCCCTTTGACTTGTTGACATGCAAGATAAGACATGGTCCCATCTTTTAAGCTAGATTCCAAGTTATGATAGTGACTTTGTGAGTTATAAACAGTTTTGTAAAGTTTTAAACTACTAAACCATTGTGGACAAAACAATTTGGCTTTTATTCGGTGCTTTATTGATTTTGTTGGTGCATTCATTTAATTTCCACGAGTCTATGAAAACATGCACATGGACAAAGGTGGCTGGCTGATAAGATGCAGGGGACATTGGACTTGAACAGAGTCACTGGGGGTGGGGATGACATAAGTTCACACAGACAGAGTAGAACGGTTTTACAACCAGAATGAAGAATGTGAATTCACCCAATAAAAGCTGATACCTTTATGATTAACAGACCTATTGTCTGTAAAACAGATGTTAGAACTTGTTATAACAAAAATCACACAAGTATAGACCTACGATCTGCCATGCTGAGATGGTATTTGACATATTGATTCGCGGTTTCTCAATATGTGAGTATTAGAGTGCTCTGAATCTCAGTACCCCCTCAGGTTTCTCTTTCAGTTAAAATTTTGAGGCATTCAAGCCAGATGTAATATTGTTTTTGTGAATTTTCTTTTGTCTTAAAGTCGTAAAAGCCTTTGGGATCTCAGACAGTGGGTGACAAGGCTGGATATATTTTAAAAGAACTGGAGAAAAGAGGGGATCATCCTTAGGTGTCTGACACTTTGAGTAAAATTGGCTGCTTAAATACTCAAAGAGGAAAAGGCTGGAGCACTACAGCCCTGTGGGGATTTAAGAGCCATGCACATGACCAATAGTAACCTCTTGTGTTCCCTCTTTCACCCTCCCAACTCCCTCCTCCTCCCTCCCTCCTCCCTCCCCCTCTGTCTCTCTATCTGTTTTCACTCCTGTCTCCCATTGGGCATTGTAGAAAGGGACTCGTCTTCTTTCCTACACACTCTCTTCAAGATATTGAGTCATTAAACTTCCGCCCAATAAGCCACAGGGGTTTTGGCATCCTCAAGACTCCTCAGGCAAGCAAGTCCTCCATCAACGCTGGAATATCGACAGACTGAGGTTGTGGACTCGCATGGGGAAGATGGATAGGCGATAAATAAGACATCAACTTCAGAGGTAAGGTCAGTCTAAACACCATGCCTGTCACAGAGTCCCTACAGCACTTTAATTTGAGTTAAATGGAGCTTTGTATTAAAATGCTTTCCTTTTTGTTTTTATTTAGTCACAGATTGATGTGATTTGGAGCAAAACGCTTCAGTGGAAACATTTAAGTTGTTTTATTGAAAAAATATAGACTATTACTGAAAAATCCCATTAGAATCTCTGCTTAATGCTGATATGGATCTTTTAAAAGTAAAGATAGAATTAGTCATACCTCACTCACTTTAGTATAATATTATTAGCCAACATTAAGTGAACACAATCACAAAAAAGAAACCACCAAGGCATATTTAGACCAACAAGTGTTTCCTTCATTATTACTTCCTGTGTGAAAGCTTCTGACTTGTACTGCTGCGACAATGACCACTTTACAGGTTTACTATAGTATTTAGGAGCTTATCAGTGAGGCGTAAAATTACTTCCGTCACTGCTGTAGTGGCTCCTTCATGTATTATGGTTTTCCTCTTTATTTTGTAGAGAACATAGTCTGACTTGAGTTATGTAATTTCAGACAGTCCTATGTAATCAGAGTTGTACTTTCATTCTCTTCTATCTTTCCAGTTACCTGAGATTACCTGCCATTTTGTTGTGACTGTCTTTAGCAATCTTATTGATAATTTTTTGTGCTGTATTATATGGCGGGACCGGACAGTAAGTTTTAGAAATCACTGCCGGGCTCATTACCATAGTTGTCACATTTAAGTTGTTTGAAATTGCAGCAGTGTTGGGTTATTGTGTCCCATATTTTAGTGATGAGAAAAGCAATATCACAAACGTTTACATAATACAAACTTTGTTTTTACACACACACACACACACACACACACACACACACACACACACACACACACACACACACACACACACAGGTCCACAACAGAAGAATGGGACTACTAGCAAGCAGCTCAACTTTAATAATTAGGTAGTATTTATAGTGATAGACTAACGTTAACAAACCAATGTCAATCCACAGCGTACACACATTGTTACACACGTTTATATATATATATAGGAAAACTGATCTATTGTTATTCCCAGTCCCATGATGAATAGTGAAATTGTCTCCTATCTATCTCTCTTAATATAATTTGAAGACTGTAAGCTAAAATAAGTGACAATTAGAGTTGAGTGCGGGCGATGATATTGACATAATTCACTTATCATATGTCTGACTGATGTCACAGATCCATGTACTGATCCAGATCCCATAATCTGATGTTTTTATGAATTATAAATGTGTGATAAAGTAATTTTAAGTTCATTGCCAAAATGTTGAAACTCAAATGAATTATTAGTAATTAAACAGTTCGGTCCAGCAGTCACCTTTTTTTTTCCTTGTCTCTCCGAATTCTATGAATTGGACGTACAGGCAAAGTTTGAACCCGCCGTAATGTCACATGAGACAGTCGACTCGGGTAGTAACGTTTTGGCATTGGAATTTAACTGGGATAAAAAGTTGATCGGTGCATCTCTAATGGCATTATCTGTTATACTATGGAGGTTAGCACAGTCCTTGTGCACTATTATATTGTGTGTAACTGGTGGTCCTGTCCTTGTCACAGTGATTATTAGGATCTGTGAACCGGGTACCAAATCAAATAGCCAGTTTTGAGGCCAATTTTAATTTTGAAGCCCAATACCACAGTGCTCTGACTGAGCTTACTGTCTGCTCTCACCATGCTATGAATTTAAAGTAAAAATAAGAGGCTCAGTGCAAAAGAACTAGCTAGTCTATGGTCCGAATCAATGAGCAGGACTGCCTTATGGTAATATTGCAGGATTTATTTTATCAATATGATAAGGTCATTTGTCAGGTGTTAAATTCTCTGTATTTTACAGTAACCGATATCCCCATCTGGTTATTTAGTCCACCTAATTTATATAAAAGATGTTAAGTATCAGAAGCACCTCATTGGATAATGCAGTACAGTTCAACTGCACCACAGAGATGACTGTAAATTTGAATCATCACCCCTCTAAAACAGTTTAAACAAAAACAGAACATTATAACCTTCACGAAGGGAGGATTTATTGGCAAGGCTGATTGACTTTGAATTGATGTAAGAGAGTCATGAATTTGATATGAAATGGGTGTTTAAAGGTGGTACAAGTGATTCTGGAGAAAGATAATTGGTAGAGTGTGTGCGTGCCATGCACTGAGGCTGATTCCTCTGCAGTGGCCGTGGGTTTGATTCCAGCCTGAGACCCTTTGCTGCGTGATGAACCCCCATTCTCTCTCTACCTTTCCTGTCCTTGCTTCAGCTGTCCTATCACAATGAATGCACCCCCCCCCCCCCCCACACACACACAAAAAAAAAAAATAGATGGTTTATTGTTAATTATTCTTTATTTTTTTGAGTTATCATTTTCTTTTGTCACAACAAATTACAGAAAGCCTACATTTTTAAACTGGGTGTTCCTTTATGCCGGCTAGCTAAGAATAGCCATAAATCATGCATTGTGTGTCTGCTGAATCAGTTTCCTGAAATGCGTCCATATGTGACACATGACAAACTTTCATTTCTGCTTTTACGGCCAGTTGGCTTTCCTGTACACACAGAATCTGAGTCGATTCCAAAACTTGGCTTATTTTAGATCTTGAGTGCATGATTATGCTTTGTAAGATCATGATTGCCTCACACTTGATGTAATTTAACCACATCCCTGTTTTGAATGTGTATAAGGTTACTATGGGCAGTCTTTCACCGTGTCAGCAGGTTTAAGGGGGATTTTCTTGGTTATACTTTGTTTTGGTTAAATTGCCATCACAATTGAATATGATTTTTTTTTTGTGGTGCAGGTACATGTTGATTTCGTTATGACAAGCTGCTGTGCAGAAGATGTCCACGCTGTCTATGACTGATATCCCAGATGTTGGTCATGGTAAGAGGAACCACTTCTGTGTTACTCCACTATGTTTTACTGTTTCCACCTTGTTTTACTATGCCACAGTGTTTGTCCACAGTGTTCTTGCTGTATGCTCGAGGAGTAGCTATCCAGCCTGATCTTTTTATTCTATTGTCTATTATTTTGTCCACCTAAAAGGAACATCTTGATTTAGAATAAAATCAAGTTTTCGCATGGGTGTCTGCTAAATCAGTTTTCCGAAAAGCATCCGTATGTGGCACATGACTGCTTTGATTTCTACAGTCTCGAACAAAAGAACAGCTTCAGCAGAAAACAAGGTTCCTACACAGTATGGAAAAGTATGGAATGTGATTTTAATGATTTACAGATCTGGATAACTATAGAAAAAAGGAAAGAGAGTATGGGAGAGTATTTGTGTTTCCAGTGTATTGCCCCTGATCTGTTTTCTAAAATATGATATTCAAAATAAAATAAAAGCAGAGTGGTTTTCATGGCATGTCCAACAAATGAATGAATTATCTGTAAAATAAGAATAGCTATCTACACACTGTGTGGCTAAAATGCACAAGAAGCCTAATTCTCCTTTCCAGTAACTCAGTACTTAAAATCAGGTAGACAAAATAAGCAATAATAAAGATCAGTGTGTATATTGGAATAGTAGCATTAGAATGTGCAGGAGAATACCTAATTTGGACTTTTACAGCCAAATGTTTTCTCCAGACCCCTGAGCTGGCTATTTTTTTTCTCCCACCATCCCTGAAGAAACCCCTGCTTATGAGTTATGCAGTTATCATAAAATAAACAGCTTTTCTGTGAAAGGAAGCACTATCTTTATATCTGTGTTCGTCATTTCCATGGACACAGTAAACGAACAAGGTGGCAAATACACTGAAAATGATTTTACCCATTATTGACTTAAGACTATAGAGGAAAGAATAATATATTATTTATTCAATATGTTAAAGGAAAAAGTAGTATAGGTAGTACTGGTTAGTTTACTTCCTCTCCTGGGCAGAGATGTTTGACAGGGGAACATTGTCCAAATTTCTGCATCAGACGCAACAGGTACAATGGGTAAATGCAAATTTTCAGATGGCTGGCTCAAAAAATCCCAAATGTAGAGCCTGTTTGGCTGAGGATTCCAAACAGGAAAAGAAAGCTAAATGTCAAATATGGCTGGAAAAATCTACTGAGAAGGAAATTTGAGATTGGGGGGGGGCGTATGTAACTTTGGAATGGAAATGTTGTGTACCAGCTGCTGAACAATGTTTATTTTGGACACCTGTCACAGTTGTTGTTTTGAATGTAAATGTGTTTGTATGTCATCTGTCAGATGAGAGTAAGGTGTTTGACGGGGCCTCTGAGCTGCAGCTGGACTGCATGGTTGAGGAGAGCAGTGGAAGCACCACAATGAAGCATGAAGGCCTGCTGTCGCTGGCCGACCTCTCCCACCCAGATGACTTCACCGTCCCCCCTCATAATGGCCCCTCACTGACCGAGATGAGCAGCCCTCTGCCGTTAGAGCCGAGCGACATTAAGCTGGACCCAGCTGCAGGTGACACATCTGCCAGCACAGGTGAGCGAGAAGCATATTTACTTTAAATAGCTGCAGTATGCAACCTTGATGTTTTTCTACAGATACCTATAAGCAAAATCAGTGTGCAATTGCTGTAAATATTGCTGCTTTCATCAACATTGGCCATGGTTGAGGGAAACGGTGCATAAAATGAAAATGTCAGAGCGGGCATCTTGGTCAACATACAGTGAAGTGCAGAAGTACAGTGCTTTTAAAGCCTCTGAAAACTTGAGATAGTAAAAATGCATATATGATATCATAGTTGTGTGTCTCATTAAGTGTCCACAAAAAAAGAGTGGGACAAAAAAAAAAAACATTAGAAAACCTAGTTGAAAAAAGCAGTTCTTGCTGCTTTTCAAGACTGTTAAGTCGTGGTGATCATGTTTTGATTGATATCTTCCTCAAAGTACCAGCATGGAAGCTAAGCAATTTACAACTGTCAGCAGGATCAGCAGCAAAACATTTTAGCCACCTAAAAAATCAATGCCATTTTAAGTGTATGCTGTATTTAGAATGTTTCGCTGCTGTGAGACTGCCTTTTCTGAGGGGGAACTGAGGCAACCATGTATGCTTTCTTCAACTCCAAGGCTTCTTTGACAAAAAACTGTAATTTTATCTAGCACAAGAGGTACTACTGGACCACTGCTGCCTTAATTAGTTAGTTTGTTTGTGTTATTGTGTAACTTTGGTGTTTTAACATGTTTGTTTGGATCTGAAGTAACGTTACTTGCTGCAGATTGAGGCAGAGGTAGACTAGAAACTCTCAGGTTCTGCAAGGTGAAATGACCTTTTGTCAACGGAAACTGGCGCAGTATAACAGCTTCAGTTCCCTGTTGTCAAGTTGGTTCAGACTCAAAGAGACAGGCTGAGCAGGAGCAGAGAGGTTTTGTTGCACTCGTTTTAGTGGGACAACTGACATTTTTTTTGTTGTTTGGTTTGCAGAATTAATTACATAACTTCTGTAATAAATGTTTGAGGATGATCACACTCAATTCAGACCCAATATCAGGAAACTATACAAAAAGTAAATGATAATATTTATTTTTCATTATTTTTTTCAATACCCATTATATATGGAAGACCATAACATAGAGTTTATTGTGTATTTGGGTTTACAGTGATTTAGTATATTTTATAGCACCTTCACTGTCATATACCAGTCTGGAATATAATAAAGTAGTGTGTTTGTCTGGTGTGTTCTTTTTAAATGTCTGTGACAACTTCCACAGTCCAGACTATCCGGTATTTTTTTCTTTTTGCTAATTCCCTCTTAAACTCAGACATGTCATGACCGTTTCATGCTATGCTAATTGTTGGCATCCTTATTTTAGTTTAAAAGTTAGTTTTAAATCTCTATCTTAATTGCAGAATAAGCTTTTGAAATCGATATAAAGGTTAGACACTGAAGTACTAGTTTGTTAGGTACCTGCATCCATTTAGCCCTTTAGTTATTCTTGTTTTTATGAAGAACTGTTGGTATATTAACAGAGACAAAGAAACTTCAATGCAGTCCATCAAAAGTTATAGCCTTAAATTCACTACAGTTGACTGAACACATCGGACACAACAAAATTAAAGTTTTGAGTTGAACTGGAGCAGATTGTCCAAGTGTATCTAATAAACTGCTAACTTTGTGTATTTATTATTTTGCAAATTTACTCTCACTTGATGAAGTATGTCTATTTGAACCACAGATCCCTTTTTGGTTTAGAAATGAAATGTTTTTTCTTTGAATGTACAGACAGTCTGGACTTCCAGATGTTTTACAGGATGTGCGT
The DNA here is from genome assembly GCF_056507025.1 of Lutjanus erythropterus. NCBI lineage: Eukaryota > Metazoa > Chordata > Actinopteri > Lutjaniformes > Lutjanidae > Lutjanus > Lutjanus erythropterus. The sequence goes on along the minus strand of NC_139317.1, from coordinate 9,335,829 downwards.
GACTCAGTGAATTTGCTTTGTATATCTTACAGTATGTGCTGACATATTTTGCATACAGAGCTGTCTCTGACTTATCTCTGTTTAGATAGGATGCCTAGAAGTACTCATTTTTTCTTAATTCAAATGAGAGTAGACAAGCAGACATTGCCGAGCCTCCAGCACACATCTAATAACCCTCTGTATACAAGTTGTTGTCTAAGAGAATTTCCTTGTCAAATACTGTTGAAAATGCTAAATATGATTTATCCCCTCTTTATTATTTGTGTGAATAGATGGCCAGCCAGTGAAGAGAAAGAAGGGGCCTGCTCCCAAGATGCTTGGCAATGAGGTGTGCAGCGTATGTGGTGACAAGGCCTCTGGTTTTCATTACAATGTGTTGAGCTGTGAGGGCTGCAAGGGCTTCTTTCGACGCAGCGTCATTAAAAGTGCCCAGTACTCCTGCAAGAACAACGGCCGCTGTGAAATGGACATGTACATGCGCCGCAAGTGCCAGCAGTGCCGCCTGCGCAAGTGTCGGGAAGCGGGCATGCTGGAGCAGTGTGAGTGTCTGTGTGCCAAATGAATCAGAGATAGAGAAAAGTTAGATTCAATGGCATTTTGGCATGTGGGATTCCAGCCAGAGTGAAAATCGTGAGAATAAAATGGAACATTTTATTTACTCAGGGATTGAGCTTTAGTCAAGATGTGCATCCCTCTCCGACCTGTAGGTGTGCTCTCTGAGGAACAAATCAGACTGAAGAAGATGAAGAAGCAGCACGAAGAGGAGTCGGCCCGCTCGTCCACAGTGGTCACCCCCACCCCTCTACAGGAGGCAGCGGCCCTGGATCCACAGCAGCAGGAGATGATTGAGAAGCTGGTGTCCATGCAGAAGCAATGCAACAAGAGGTCTTTCCTTGACCGACCGAAAGTGACAGTAAGTGTACACGTCAGAGGATACATTTGGGTTGTTTCTGACCACCACTGTCTCTCGTGTAATATAAACCATGTAGTGACTTCAGTGACTTCATTCAGTAAGCCTTTTTAAAGATACAGCCAAAGAAACAGTAATAGTTTTAAGTTGTTGGCTAGTTTGTCAATGCAACAATGAATATGAGAGCGTGTCGGGGAATGACATGCAGCAAAAGGCTGCAGGTGGGATTCGAACCCACAGCCGCTGCAGAGGACTCACAGCCTTCATACATACTAAACAAAGCTATCCAGGTGCCCCTACAGCCAACATCATCAAAAAGCTCATTTCGGTACATGTCCAAAGAATGCTGCTAATGCCCGAATAATATTGGCACATAACATGTTTTGTTTATTTTTTTAAATCAAAAAATGTTACATCCAGAGTAAGGCCTAATTAGGAATATTGAAATGGAATATGCTGTTGTTACATTTGGAATAGTAGTGGAAAATTAGTGTGCATGTTAACATAGTCAATTTGTTTTCCCAATAAACTGGGACAATAAAAATGAGCTTCACTGAAAGAATAAGTAACAGGGGCTGCATTCAGGGTAGATATTCAGTGTGGGTGGCCAGCATTCTGCCAGGAGCTGGCAGCTGTAGGAGAAAATATAGCTGCTGTAGAGATAAAATGCAATTACTGTGTGACTGCTGATGTGTGTAGGTACATTGAGAGGTGTGAACATCTGTAGTCAATTTCTGGTTCAAACATACTTGATTTGAGCATCTCTCCTGTCCAGGTTAACCAAGACTATTCCTCTCTGCTGCTCTGAAAACATCAGGGAAATGTTTACTCCCCACTAATCACTTCATACATTTGTGTCTGCATCCAACAGCCGTGGCCACAGAGTCAGGACTTGCAGAATCGAGAAGTGCGTCAGCAGCGGTTCGCCCACTTCACTGAACTGGCAATCATGTCAGTCCAGGAGATTGTGGACTTTGCTAAGCAGCTTCCTGGTTTCCTGGAACTCACCAGGGAGGACCAGATTGCTCTGCTGAAGACGTCTACCATTGAGGTTTGTCATGATTTATCACAAGATATTGTTACTTATAGCTGTCGCTTTAATTTGGAAATGTTTGTTAAACTCTGAGTGCAAATTACTGCAAGTATACATCAGTGAGTTCAAATCAGTCATTTCTTGAAGATGTTACAGTATAAGTGAACTAAATGCAGGAACTTTAGAAGAAAGAACAATGGATTCATTTCAAAATATGGTACAAAGGTTAATTTTTTTGCATTTTTAGCAGAGGGTAGACATTCTACTCCTCAGCAATGTTGTTCTGAAAACTTAATTGTGACCTGCATAATTATAACAACTTGTTTGAGTATCTGTTGCATGTGAGTTTGTCTTAGTTTCACTCTTTATTGATTTTCCACTCACCAAGATGTGTTTGTCTTCCTCAGATTATGCTGCTTGAGACATCTCGGCGGTACAATCCTGCTATTGATAGCATTACATTTCTGAAGGACTTCAGCTATAATAAAGAGGATTTCGCCAAAGCAGGTACATTTCCTGACTTCTGCCTGTCAACTCTTTATGGAAGACATGAATTTTAGGCATTGTTTAAGCTGACTGGCAAACGATATGAGCAGACTAAACCAAGTTTTGCATGATTTCTCTTAATTTAAATAGTTTTGTTTTCTTCTTACCCATCCATGTAAATTATTGCAGCAACTACAGTCACCATCAAATATAAATGAAACTGATAGTGCTGTGTACAGTTGTGACAAAAGGGCACGTTTGATATGTAATTTATATAGAAAAAGAAACATTGGTTGCTTTTCACACACCTTCTGCTACCTTGTGTCCTAACTGAATGCTACGTAACTGAGTGACAGCGACAAAATCAGTTCAGCTTCATTTTTTGCCATTGGCATATCCTTCTTGGCTTCTAGCAAAGTTCGATTCATCAGTGTGGTGCTTTTTATACATGTTTATTGAATGAATGTTTTCTGTAGTATCTTAACATAAGGAAATATTAACTTAAATAAGAAATTGTAGATAATATAAAATGTAGAGGATATGAAATGTAACACTGAACTTTGGGTCTGTTGCCTGGAATTAGGCCACTCAGTGAATTCATTTTAAATAAAATATGTTATCCATCAGTCATGTCAAACGATTGCTTTCCATCTTGTATTAGTCCATATCTAAACCTTGACTGAGAGACTAGATAACTTGAGGAGTGCCATCACGCCCATTTACAGTATTGTCTGGTGGCACGAAAGGAGGAGGAGTTTCATTTCATGCACAAGCATATGAACACACATTCACACATGACACAGTGATCTTCTCCAGGCTGCAGTTTATAGACACCGTTTATCAAGTGTAATAAATAGTTGTATTCACTCCCGTCAAGCACAAAGTCACAGAACAGCCCTTGAAGTGACTGACAAGCACTCACATTCAGATACGACATGGGCTAAATGTCAATGTGTATTTTTGCAACACATTTCCCTCTTTAAAGTGACTTTCTGTTTCCTTGTTCCTCTCTGAACTCTCACCTCCTCAGGGCTCCAGGTTGAGTTCATTAACCCCATCTTCGAGTTCTCAAAAGGAATGAATGACCTGCATCTGGACGAGGCTGAATATGCCCTGCTCATCGCCATCAACATCTTTTCTGCAGGTCAGAATTTATAAAGCAGGCAACCTGCAGTGAATCCCTAGTGTGAAAATTATGTAGAGCTAATGCTGCAGCTGATAATTCTTAAAGGGACAAGTTTGATCATCTGTAATAAAAGAGATTGACAGTTTTTTTTTTTGTTGTTGTTGTGTTGTTGTTTAGATCGGCCGAATGTGCAGGATCATGATCTGGTGGAGAGGCTGCAGCAGCCATATGTGGACGCACTGCGCTCTTACATCATGATAAAGAGACCAAATGTAAGTGCCTATGGGTTCATGTAACCCCTTCTCTTACGACCGACAGTATGTCAGCATAACCTGGCTGTCGTCATCAAAACAAGCACATTGGGTCAGGGCTGAGGTTACATTGTGTTGTTCAGACTGGTGGGCGGCTTAAACAGAAGCCCAGATGAGAAAGGCCAAACTGTTTTTATTGTAATGCAGCTACAAAATGTGAGCCACTGAACTCCTGTTTTAATTTTTTTTTTACTTACAACATTTTAAATCGTTCTCATAGAGAGGCAGCAGAAGTGATTGTAAGGCAGAAGGCCTTCTGTCCTCATAGTACAACCCCAACACCCCCCCAAAAAAGTCGGGACACTGTAAAACAAATTCAAACAGACTGTGATCATTTATTAATCCTTTTTGACATATATTCAATTGAAAACAGACGATATATTTAATGTTTTACCTCAACATCTTCATTGCGTTTCAAACAAGTTGGGGCAGAAGCAACAAAAGACTGGGATGTTTTCTTTAGCATTCCACAACTTGCCCAAAGGTAAACAGGTTAACCGGTGATAGTATAGTGGCAGGCATTAAGAACAACTATCAGTAATAAATTGAAGTGTTTTATAACCAGTTGAAAACTCCTTGTACCAGCTTAAAAAAAAAAAATAATGAAAATTACAAAAAGAGGCATCCTCGAAAGGCTCAATTGTTATAATTAAGGATGGGGTGATGTTCACCACATGATTGTAAAAAAGATATACTACATGGCTCAGTAACACTTTGTACCCTTGTTGTTGGCGAACACAGTTTGTTTGTTAATCTGCATTCTGTTTTTATTTGCATTTTACACAGCATCCCAACTGTTTTGGAGCTGGGTTGTTAGATTTATTTTTTAAAATGTGTTTCAATGGTTTCCTCAGGATCACTTGATGTTTCCCCGTATGCTGATGAAGCTGGTGAGCCTTCGTACACTAAGTAGCGTCCACTCGGAGCAGGTTTTTGCCCTTCGTCTTCAGGACAAGAAGCTTCCCCCGCTGCTCTCTGAAATCTGGGACGTAAACGAGTGACTGCAAACCACACGGTGGCTTGATGAAGCCTTAGACAGACATGGCACCGAGCAGGAACACTGACTCCTTCCTGTCCATCTGGCCAGGGATTGGTTATAGCATTGAGATTTTTTTTTTCCTGGTGGGAGGAGAGCATCTTTGCCATTTGCTCTCAAACAGACTGCGAAAATGGTTTTGTGTTCATGAGGAGACACATGAACATTTAGTTTTCTTTGAGCGTTTTGTTGTTGTTCTGTTTGTGTAGATGCTGATTATGGCGATATTAAATACCAGCATCAGGCTCTTTAGCCAGTTATTTCTGATTTAATATTTGTTGAACGTTATGTTGATCTCTAGTGCAGTTCTATACTCATCATCTAAGAATTATAATCAGACATTTCTGAGCAGGTCTTGGCTGTTGCTGTCTCAAACATCAGGATTTACAGCTGCACATTCAGTTGAAATGGTGATTTTTGCAGTCGTGCAATAGGTGGAAATGGATACAGAGTTAAGCATGAACAGACGCATGTCTGCTGTTCACTTTATTGATGTTGGGGTAAAATTGTAGGCCATCTGGTCGGTATTGTGCATCGTGATATGGCAGCAAATAGTTTGTGTTCCTTTGAGGGCAAATGCAGAAATAAGAATGGTTGGTGTAGTCGCTCAGGTAAAGTAATGTGAAGTAGACCTCTGGGAAATGGAGGCTTCTTTAATTTCTATTAGGTTAGTTTTCTTCCAAGTGCATAAGGGACCCTTTTGGTCATTTATAGATGCCCATTAACTTTCATGTAAATTGTGTATTTATTTTCACAATAAAACTGTACAGAGTGCACACATGAAAAGTATCCACAAGATTGTACAATCACATACTAACGCACAAGAAAGTAAACCTCTGCAGATGACTGCGCCCTCATTTACAGGAAATGGTGATGCGACTAAAAAATTTTTTTTTCTTTGTTTTTTTTTTGTTTTTTTTTATACAGAGCACTGGTACCCTGAAATAGGTGGTACTAATGTGTCTTCAAATTCCATGTAAAGATTAATTGTTTAGAAAAGGGCATCAAACCATCATCTCTGTGAGCCTCTTTTCAAATTAATAAAACTCAACCTGACAAAGTTGTATCCTTAAATCAAAATCGAAGAAAGGACTGCCTCCATTAACAACTTATTTGTGTGTATGTGAGATGTACTTTTACTAATTTCATTACAAAGCAGTACAGTTATTTTCATATGTTGAGTTGTTTGTGTTTTTGACACAAGCATTTAAAGGTTTAGTGTGTAAGATTTATGGTTGTTTATTGGAAGAAAGTGGCAGAAATTGAATATAATATTCATAAGTATGTTTTCATTAGAATTGAAAAATAAGATTTGTTGTGTTTTCATTACCTTACAATGAGCCTTTTATATTCCAGAAGGCACGGGTCTTTCTTCCATGGAGGTCGCCATGTTGCACCGCCATGTTCTGACAATAGCTTGAACAGACAAACCAAACACTGACTCTAAATGTGGACTTTCTTGAAGGGGACAGTGAGATGAGGTGTTTGTAATCTGCAAACTCACTGCTAGATGCCACTAAATCCTACACACTGGTCCTTTAAAGGTGAGAGAAACTTGTAAGTAACGTACATGTAGTTTGAACAGGATATAGAGAATTTCACTTTTATTTTTGATAATATACTGTATGAATGATTCTGAGGAAAAGATGTATAGCTGAATATCTGGATGAAAACTACCATTAGTCTTAAGTATCTTCATGTAATGGATACTTAACATCCAACAGCTTTAACAGGCCAGATTCTGTAAGGTTTTGCTAAAAAACTGTACCAAAATCTTAAATAACAGGGAGCAGAGAACAACAGGCAGTGAGTAGAAACATTAATATTTTCCGTTAAATAGACTGCAGATATTTAGATGTTTATATTCATGCTGTGTTTTCCATGCATTTTCCTGTGCAGTGTAAACTTGAAATACGTAACGGTTGATAAAAAGAATGTCAATGCAAATTCATAATTGTGAAGTTTATTCTCCATTCATACTCGATGTTGCAGCGAGCGGGCTGAAAACTGGACAACACAATGCCATTGAAGCCCATTTTTTTGGACAGTAAACTCAGTGCCAGTTGAAATCAGGCATTGTCCATGATTGTAATTCTTTACCATTTTGAGCTATGATTTCTTAATGGCTTTTAATTAATAAAATTCTATTTAACAGCTAACATGTTACATGATTCTTCACATAAGCACAGATGCACCAATACACATGACTCAGTAACACACAAGACATAGAAGACGTGTCCTTCTCAGTTATACTAATAGACAGGCCTAGTTTTGATTTATTTGGAATGAGATAATCTTGTCCAAAAGCACTTTTTGTTTTAATCATTTGAATTTCAATGTTATCCTTGAGTTTTTTTTCTCTTGCTTCATTCATCAACATGTCTGCATTGCATAATGTTTTTGTTTAAATTAATGACCTGCTTTGGATCTCCCAGATGGTCAGACAGTGTTATTTTAAAAACAGGCCTTTTTCACAGCAAACATTATGATCTGTTACAGTGGGGAAAAAATACACAGGTGTTACTGATGCTGTTAAAAAGGCTCTATTCTATTCAAGTGTCCCAGTGAGCCATGGGGGCAATTGGCCACCATGGACCCCAGCAGACCCCTGAAACCGAAGCAGCTAAATACAGTTCAGACATGATATTTTTTTCTATTTACACCTGTCCTTTTCATAGAAGCTCTGAGAGGCAAGTGAAAAAAAAATTGGTGTTTCATTTTCTAAGTCTGATCTTAATTGTGAAAATAAGAGTTGTTGTGTTTTCATTACTTTATTATACGCTATATATGTTTTGACAGTAGCTAGTAACGATTTTCATGGCCACCATAGATAGCCTTTCACGCTTGAAAGAAAAGAGTGAAACTTTGTTAGGATAATCGTTCTAAGTTCCTTCTTCTTATTATTTTATTTAATCAGTGAAAAGGGGAACAAAACGTTTCACCAGGTTGAAAAAATTGTCGCAAAACTCATTTTGGCTAAAACACAGATTAAAACTCACCTGGAAAAAACAACATGAATGCTTTTAATCTGGTGGTGCACTTCAACCTCTTGTGGCCAAAATTAGTATTACAACAACAAACACCTGACAAAAAAAATAAAATGAGAAATAATAAGAAAAATTCACCCGCCCAAACCTTTTTTCCATCTACTCTTCAGTCATAAACACGAGGGAGAAAACATGTAGATCAGACTTGGATGAATCACCACAGTTTCTTTTTCCTCACTTCCCTCTCAGGGCTTCTATAGATTTTTCTTAGTGTGACATACAAAAGATCTACTGTTTTATATTCCTGTCAACTGCACTGTCTTTGACACAGATCAAGGAGATACAGTACTCACTAAGACGACTCTGATATGGCAAAAGCATGAATTGGTGAGTTAACTGCTTAGGTTTTATTTGCAATTCAATATATATGCAAACAGGAACAGTAGACCATAATTCAGTACCTCTGCCAGGTGCATCGTTGATCTAGTCAGGTGAACACTGACTTCAGATTTTAAAGACTTACCTCTTGCACCATAAGATAAAAAGACTGCAAATGGACGACACACAGCGAGCTCAATCTACTGGGTGGCTGAATGAACACAAACATCCTTCCATGTTCTTTATTGTATTAACAATGGCACAGTATGTTCTTGAGTCTGCAGAATCATAACAGAAACAATAGCAGCAACTGCACTGTGTTTTTCTTCCTCTCCTCCAACAGTCGCTCAGAAAAACACCTGACGAAAGGCTCCGATTATGTAACTGTTTCTGCTACTGGAGGAAAGTGCAGTGCACGAAGAGCTGAAGTTTCAGTCTCATCTTAAGCTGCATTGTGTTGCGTTGCTAATTTGAAAGTTGCCTGAATTAAATGTCAAACTTAATGTCAGCAAACTCGATTATGTTCTAAGTATAAAAGAAGAATTTCTGAGGCAGCAGTAACACATTAAGTCACAAGTCAATGGTGTCCTGGCACTTTTTGACCACATATTATATCAAGCCTTTGCCTTCCCCCTCAAAATTTGATTTGCTTTTAATTAATGCTCTAAAAATAGGGAGATGTTTTTGTATTGATTTTCTTACATCCTTTTGTAATGTGTTTAATGGTTTTTATTTTGACAGATAGATCAATATTAAAAGAAGTAGATTAATGTGGGAGTGTGCAGCACTTTGAAACCATGCCAGTGCTTTGTTTCAGTTGGATATGCAAGATTTTCTTTTGGGTCCCTTTGAAATTAAATGTTTGCTCTTGGGTTTTGATTTGCTGCTTGCAGGATGTCTCTAGCCAAAAACTTACCATTAAGTTTAAAAGTCGCCTCTGTAATATTGGGTTGAATTTCCCACCATGCCCTGATTCAACCCCAGGTCAACCGACATATGGAACTCATGCTGTGTTGTGCTCTGATCAAACAAGCAAAAAGCACCAGTTGTTGGCTCTTAAATAGTTGTTTCATAGTGTACAAGTTATGTTAATGCTGTATAGGTATCAAGTTTGATTGTTCTGTATATACTGTAATTGTCATCTCTGATCTCATGTAATTCCTCTCTTTAAAGGGTGACACTGTAAACACTGATATATAGAAATGCAAACCTATTTTAATACTTGTAACTCTTGAAGAGCCTCTGTTTTGTATGTACAGTATAAATTAAAGCTATGCTGTAGTGCTGATATGCTCATTTGTTTGCCGCTCTGGTGTGTTATGTGTTTATGCTCAGGGACTCAAGTCAGACCAACTTGGCTGGAGACAAGACCTTAGTGACTGTACACTCAGATTTATTTGGTATTCAAATGGGACATCATCCTGCCTTGGCTTAGTTGCTGGAGAGCAAAAACATTTCTATTATACATTTCTGAAACATTTATATAATGTTACTGTCTATATATAGTTTTATGTAAGACAGAGAGAAAGGAGGAAAGAAAGAAAGCAACTTTATTTATCTCTCTTGGGGAAATTCAATGTTGTAAGATATAATATGTATACCTAAAAGGATAACATGAGAAACATAAGGGGTACATTATCATAGAAATATATTAAATCAGTATGAACATGTCATATTAACAATAGATAAAATACAAAAAGTGTTCAAAGAAAGTTTGCTCCTGACCTTAGAAATAGTACTTTGATTTAAAAAAAAAAAAAAAAAAAAAGTTTTTGAAATGCAGTTGAATTTTCCAGAAAGAGCTAATGAGTCCACTTTGAGTAAAAATTTAAGGTCCAAATCATGTTATCGAATCACGCTCAGGGCTTTTCAAACTGTTCAGGCTGATTATTCTGAGTCACAGTAAGTGGTTTTCATGAGGTCGATCCCATTTTCCATTTTTCTGGTGTGCTTCAGAAACATCAGAAATTGTTAGAAATATTGAGGACTCTACTTAAAAATTTGGAATTAAGGGAATTCATAAAATATTTTGGGATCTTGACAACACACTTTATAGTCCCTTTATTGAAGTTGTGTGCCAGTGTCTTCTAGCCAAGGGCACCTCAAGTAGGGGGTACAAGGAGCCACTGGCCTCTCCACTTTACAGCCCTGTCCTACATTCTTCTCAAGATGTGCATAAAAGTATCCCTGTAAAATCCCCTACATTGCAGATGATTCAATCATTTCAGTTCATGGTGGATGTCTAGACTGCAAGTTTGCCAGCAGCATTTTTTACTCACACACTCACGCTACAGATACAGTTTTATTTTTATGCAGCTGCACTGCACTGGTGTCGTGCAGGCTTGTGTCTCAGCTTTGTCTCTGGGGTGTAACCACAACCTAAAGTGTTTATTTATTGTAGTTGATGCAACTACAACTGTGTGTTGATGCAATATGTATCATAATACAGTGGGTTACAATTCAATATATTGCGATATGTTGCAATACTGTAAGAAAGATGATGTTGCTTTTTTTTTAAATCTAATTTTAGGAAAACTGTCATTGTATAAAGAACAAACCACCATATGGATAAATCTGAGTTGAAAAAAGTTGACTTTGTCATGCAATCAGAGCAGTGTAGATGGGTAACAGCAATGCTTCCTAGCGGTCAGGGGTTTTAACACAACACAAAATTAACCGCTGTCCTGAATCCTTGTATTTATCATCGTGATACAGTGTTTTTAAAACCAGTATAGTATCACAAAATATAATATTGTGATATTTTCAATGTTTTCTCACACCCCTAATTCAAAGTCAGCCTAACATTTGGTCATGTGGTCAGTTATAGTATGTAAATTTGCCACAGGCTTATTGGCTATCCCATCCACCTCATGCCGATTGAAGGTTGTTGTTATTTATTTAGTCCACAAAACACTGCTGGACTTTCAGAAGAAAGCAGCATTGCAGAATCTCCCTACAGCGAATATTTAGGCTAAAAGCAAAAATGACATCTTTCTGGTCAACTTGGCATGCTGAGGCTTTAAGAGGCTTGGATTACACCAGACGAGCAGAATTGAGGCATTTTATATTTGTTTTTTTTCAGTTGTTGAAAACTGGTCACCATCCACTTACATTGTTTTGGGAGATTCTGCTACGCTCCTTTCCTGTGAAACTCCAGCAGTGTTTGTGTAGTAACAAACTAAACCCAACCTTCAGTCTGCATGAGGGGGAGAAGACAATGACGGGGTGAACTATCTCTTTAAACTCTAAATAAAAGTGGTATTGATATTCCTTTTTATTACATGGCTTCGTTAAATACTCGACTGATTGGTCAATTACAGCATTCTAAGGTCTGTTGTTATGAAGAACAGACCGTTGCTATGGACACTGTTCATATTATAAACTCTGGAGGAGCAATAAAGCAATTGCTAAATCACTAAAATTATTATAAAATTAATATTTTTGCATCAAATTATTGTTTTTTGGTACATAACCATGTAACAAGTAGGATAATGTACAATGAGCAGGTCACTCTTGCAGAATAAAGCCACAAAAATCTTTTCAAAGTTAATATTTTGTGTCGCATAAATGTGTGCTAAATATATATTTCTTGTTAAGTAACCATTTAATAAGTGGGATTATGTACAGTGAGCAGGTGATTATTGTGAAATGAACCCCTTCAGGATGATTCAAGACCCCCCTGCTTCATGTTGGGGTCCTGCATCACCCTGTTTGGATTAATTTCACCCAGAATTTGTTTTCGTTTCAGTAATTTTATATGTCATAAGTTTTAGTTAATAATTGAACAGTTTGTGGGTGGTGGGGTGGCCATCAGGTTACACTTATAGGTCCCCAAAAAGGATTTGTCCGGCCCTGCTAGACAATAAACTATAGTAAAATACTGCAAATCTTGAATGAAACTACTAGCTACTTCCACAGACACTCCAAGTAGCATTGTTATTATTTTTATTATTTTATCAAGCTTGTGAGTGGCTTCCGTTAGGTCGGGCTGTGAGTATGCGGAACTCGATGCAGACGGATGATGATGAGGAGGATGTTGTGAAGGCAGGTTGTAACTGACCGAGCCACCCGTTCATCGAGCAGCAGAGAGGCGGACACACATTTTGCATCATTTATGCTGCTGCGAACCAGCTGGACGGAGAAACGAGCCTTTTCAGCCGTCGTTCTTGTCCAGCGTCTCCAATGATAAACCGTAATCTGACAGAAAGAAGGCTGAATTCGGACAAACAGCGCTACCTCCCTCCCTCTGTGACCGAGGAGGGCACCCACCACCCAGGCCGTCATCAGCAGCTGGCTCCGCGGCGAACGTTAGCGGCTAATCGGCTAATGTAAGCAGGTAAGGATGTTGTTACTTAACGTCCGTGCTGTTTAAACCCGACCAACTCGTTCGTGCTGTGTGTCCTGGGCTGTTTTCTGGTGTCGCTACCTCTGTTACATTTGACAGGTTAGCTACTATTTATTAGCTACTGTTAGCTACTGAAGCTACTGTTAGCAGCTAGCTAACGGTTGACAGCTAGCTAGCTAATCCATCCGTGACGTAGGAAGCCGTGAAGCTAGCAGTAGAGTGGAGGTGAGAGGAGCATCGTTAGGACGAGTCAGGGCCCGACAGCTTGTCATAAATAGAAAGTAAAGGATAACACAGACACACTGTACACCACCAGCCCTCTCTGGACTATCAGGAGGCGTTGGCATCGCCTTATCACGGCTGTCATGATGTTACCCCGAGTGTTATCCTCCTTATGTCGTTACTGTAATCCCCAGTTAGCTTGTTATAGGAGGCAAAATTCCCCATTGCCCCTCGTATCCAACGTTAGCTCTCATGGGATTTGTACAGTGTAACGTTGCCTGCCACCCATTCCTTGCAAAATCGTGTGTCATTGTAAGCTCATCACTCATCACGCCATTAGCATCGTTACACAATGTCAAACCAGCATCCGACAAAAACATGACTGATGAGACAAGGTTTCTAATTTAACTAATCGAAAAACTGACTGAATGACAGTGACACTGGAGTGAATACAGAGATGGTTTACAACGTCAGCAAGGTGACGAACATTATATAGGATGAATGAACCTATGTTATCTTTAATATTTTAGAATACATTCTGATTTGTATTTGGGCTGCACAATCATCGAAATGGCAACATTAACAAGTGCAATATCCAAATCGCAGAACCAGGAACAAATCCCAATTTGTGAGAAAACAGCATTTTAATGTGGTAGTGTAGTGCTGCATAGAGACCCTGGCCTAAAAACCTCGTTCTCCAGGTGAAAGAAAACATGTTTGTTTGGTACAGACCCCAATAAATGTCACATCCTCATGGTTTAAATTATTTTCAGAAAAATGAAAATTGTAATACAAAAATGACCTTTCCCAACAATGGTATCATATATCACAATTGCAATTTCAGTCAAAATAATTGCAATGTGACTTTTTATACCATATTATAAGGGCATTATGATATACATTTTTTAAAATACATTTTAATGTAACATTGTCAGGTAGAAATTAGGTCAAAATATGAGAAAGCTGTATGTCAGGACTGAAAACTTGAATAGTGTAAGCAGCCACAGATGTCATGGATTAGCTTTATATTTATGACTTGAGAAAATATCAGCTTCGTTTGATTTCTTTTATTTATGCCCATAAGGAAAACATTAATCAGCATATCTGTAAATATGCCAATGTAAGTCAGCTGGCTAATTTTCAACTGTGGGCCATTGGCAAGATGTTTTGAAACCTATAAATGATAGATTTCACCCTGAAGTAAAATTGAGGGATGCACAATATGGATTTTTTTAAAGATGATATCAATACTCAATAATTTTCTGCTTCTTATAGCGGATACAGATAAGATGGCCAATGATTTCACATTTTAGTATTGTAAAAAGAAGTCCATGAAACCCATTGTTCATGGACACCCATGGGAAAGGAAAGAGTAAGATGCATTGAGCAAAGATGGATGATTTAATATTCCACAGCTTTGACCAAACAAAATCTAACTGACATCAGTATAACTACAAAAACAAAGGATGATTCTGACTCTTCAAATGTTATTTTTTCTTGCAAACTATATATATACTAAAAAAACTTTCACAAATAAGCTTTTGTTAAATAGAAAATGTTTGCAAAATAATTTAAATTAAATGGTTTTACATAATAACATTATTTAACCCAGTATTTACTGTGCATCCCTAGTAAGGACAAAATGCTCAGAATAGACTGAGTGTGAGCGGCTATACGTGTTATGGACCAGCTTCATATTTATGACCGAAGCTAATATCAACTCCATTGATCCTGAAATAACATTTGATATGGATTTCAATGCCTGAGCAAAAACAATAAAACAATGACAAATGGTTCATGGGGCAAATACATCATCTGTCATACACTGGAGTTAGGCTGCTGTGGATCAGCAGGGTCACCTGTGTGCTTTTAAGATGCAGCATGACTTGGAAGCTATTTTAATAACTGACTATTTGTTTTAGGCATTTTTCAAGCAAAAATGTCAAACATTTGCTGGTTCTAGCTTCTTTAATGTAAAGATTTGCTGTTTTTTTTTTTTTTTCACTTGTGATAGTAAATGATGAGTCATCATGCAGCCCTAATAGAGTCGAGGGATATTTTTAAGAACAATATATATGATTTATTCTGCAATGAAAATAAGGTATGAATGTCATCATTATGTAACCCACAACTCCCTCCCTGTTACCCAAGAAAAAATAAAAGCTAACCATTCTCAATTTGATGTGACAGCTTACGTGATGGCACACGACCCAAATGCAACCTGTTACCACACCACTGCCCCCAGCTATCACTGTTGCTACACAAATGAAAAGTGACCCTACAAGAATTAATACAGATTAACAAATACAATTATTTCCCCATTGACAAGCAGACAACAGAACACTATAAGTGCTTTGGTTATTTGAACTTTGCAACCAAAAGTGGGAGTCACAGCCTGGACAAGTTCTAGAAACCTTTTAGAAGGAGAGTATTGTAGTTTGTTACTGTAGGTTTTGGGAGTATCGGGCTGTCATTTTGTGCTCATTGTTATTAATGGAAGAAAAATAGTTTTTATCTGTTCATCATCGGAACATTGTACCATTGGCTTGGTAAGAAGAGATTGCAATGTAAAAGTGAGAATACAGTGATCTATACTTTGTTCATCTACACTTCATCCCTCTCTCGTCTCGTGTGTGTCCATTGCTAGTTACTGCTGTTCACTGTGACTGGCAAGGATTGCTATCCACGTTGGAGGCCTGTGAATCATATCTATCTCCTCTCTGTGCTTATATAACCAGTGAGTGCTGCCTGCAGACCACTCTGACCAGATTCATCTGTTGTGTTAACCTACACCATTATCTTTCCTTTGGAGATTACACAGTACTGTGGTGATTCTTTTATTATTCTTTGTTTTAGAGAGACAAACAGGGTTCAATACCAAGGTCACTCATTAAATACAATCAGCAAAGTGGCGTAGTCTTCTGTCGTTATCTAAAAATAATGCTGTGGTCTGTCCTGTATCTTTGTGCTGGATGAGTCTGCCTCCAGGTCTGCTGCTTCATGAAATAGCCATTTTGGCTTTGCACCAGGAAGCATTCACGTTGCCAGACCTGCACGTTGATTCATTGTCTTGATGGTTTTGCAAGATAAATAGGGTTAGATCTGTAATCTGCATAGGCCTAGGCCTCACTGGAATATATTTTGCTGTTGGAATCATTTCCTCTCTGTAATTTGCCATTGCTGTGAGGAAGGATCAAGTTGTTACCACTCTCCATCATGCTCAGAATTATGCCATGTATGTAGTATGGCTGCACAAATCAGCAAAATAATATCGAAACCACAACGTGGTCAAGTGCAATAGCAAATAGTGAAGCTGAAACTTTTGAGAGAAGAAAAATGTGGGGCAAAACATTATCATAATGATACAATGTAGTACTGCAGAGATGCCCTAGTCTACAAATCGTGTTGTCCAGGTGTAAAAAAAACATGTTTGTTTGGTACAGAACCCAACAGATGTTAGATTCTCATAATTTTTCAGTGAAAATTAAAATGGTGATGCCAAAATGATAATTTCCACCTATTGTGAATCAGATTGCAATCTCAATAGCTGTCAGAATAACTGTAATATATATATTTTTAAATATCCTGCAGCTCAAGTATGCAGAAATAGCTAGAACTGTGTAAAGAATTTGCTTTCAAAATGGAGTGTTTCAACAGGAGAGTGTGTATTCTTACCCGTGTTTCAGAGAGAAAGTATATGTATTAATGTTAAGTGACAGTTAGCTTTGGTCTTCTTGTTCACTGACATGCAAAAAGCAAGTAGGAGACTGTCAGACGTACAGTGTATTTGAATAATTTTACCAATGATGAGTGCTGACATTAAGCTGACTCAACAAGACATGGTTCAGTGCTATATGAACCGTGTTTGAACTGTGCCTTCTATGGCACTACGCACATCAAATACTTTTGCATCGGACAGTGTTAGCAGTTTACTCATTCCCTAAGTTAACCCTGTCAGCTTTCCAATCATAATAAGAAAGTACTCTGTAGCTAAAGTGGCTATGGTTTGATACTAATGTGTCAGTGACCAGGGTGTAAGTATTCTCTATTATGGGTCTATTTGGTAATTAAGTAAAATTTTGACCATTTTACCATCGTGTTCCATCAAGATGCCCCTCTGTGAATGACTCCTCTACTGAGAATTGGGGCTATTAGACATAATTAGACCCATAATGCATCTGGAGCCTTCAGTGATAAGTCACCCCTAATGTCCACTGGATACAGCTGCGTCACTCGCTGCCTGTGCTCGCTGCTGGGTATATGACAGCCTATGTCAGGATGTGAGACTTTGGTGTCCCACTTATGACTTGCATACAGTCTATTTGTCTTCCCTGTTATGTTTGAGTGCCTGGTCTGTTTTGCTTGACAAGCTCACATCTATGAAGCATTATTCTCACTTGTAAAATGTCAACTTTTATTTATAATTGACTGCAGCTACACAATTAATTGAAATATTATAGAAGTCTCAGTATGGTCAAGTGCAACATCCAAATCACAGAACCTGCAATTTTTTGATAAAGGAAAAGTGTGTGACAAAACAGCATAATAATGAAGCAATGTGGTGTTGCAACGATCCCTTGGCCTTAAAAATGTTCTCTCCAAAATTAACAAAACATGCTTGTTTGGTACAGACCCCGATAAATGTTAATCATCATGATTTTAAGAGGGTTATTGTCAGTGAAAATTAAAATTATATTGGAAAAAATTATCATTCCCACTTTTTATGAATCACATCGCAATTATAGTTATCTGTTAAAATAATTGTAATGTTTTTTTTTTTACCATATCGTGCAGCCCTAATTTCAACTGGTATCATTTTTAACATTGAAGAGAAACCAGTGTGATATTTACAGTTAAAGCTATTGAAAGAGAAACAGTTTGACAAGTCAATAGCATTCATAACTGAAGTCCAGAAACCATGTAAAACTAAAAAAAAACAACAAAAAAAACCCAACACAAAATCTGCCAGGCTGCTTATACTGCCTCTGAAATGTAAGCAGAGGACATTGACACTATCACAACTATATGGAAGTGTGACTTTTATAACAGCAATAGAGTTTTAATCTTCGATACAATACTTGTATAAAGAAAAGATGCATCTTTTGATACCAAGGCAAAATGAAAAAAAGAAGTCCTAGATCTTTTTATAGTAGCTTCAGCACTTTTGATACTCTATTTAACAAATCTATTATTTTAAATGTGGCATTCAAAAAGTACTGATGTATTGATACTTTTGACAACCTTTAACAGCAGTGAAACTCGTACAACAGCACTGAAACATGAATTTTTGCACAAAATGTGCCCAAATTCCAATGTTGTTGTCATTTATTAAACATTTGTCTTTATGTAATATGTCAAAATAATAATGAATCTATTAATCTTTCTTGGCTGTAGGTTTTTGAATTTAATAAATTTGCAAATAATGAAATAAAATTAAACTTGAAGCCACTGCAGACCTCTGTCTGATTATCTAAAATATTAAGAATTACTATTTTCACAGCATGGATCTGGCTTGTAAGTGAGAGGTGTGGTCAGTTTAAATCAGTGACACATTTTATAGTCCTTTACTTCCAGGTTACTCTTAACTTTTTCAACTGGAATGTATACATAGTATGTACAGTTGCATTTATGTTTGAGATAATAGACCCATTAGCTTATCAGCGCGGGGATAACAACCTTAGGAGACAGTTTAAAAAAAACCTGCTCGGGGTAAAGTGTTTGTGTTTCAGGGTGGAGTGTCGGCATGTGCCATTTGTTCAGTAATATGGTATGACACTCTGGTTAAAGTAGATCCTGTCACCGTAGATATTCTTTTTCACCACACATTTATCAGAGTTGCTAATGCGGACTTGTCCTGTCAGATGGGTTTTAACACCTTGGGATTTTTTTCATACAAATATAATGTATGAAGTGTAATATAATATATGTGTGTGGTTTTAAGCAGTATAAAGCATCAGTAATTAACAGTCAGGTTGTGGGGCTCCTCCCTCAGAATGAAACAGCATGGGTTTCTTTAGAGAGCCACCATTTTGTAACAACGTTTAACAATCATGCTGAGAGAAATCTGTTGTGGAGGAGACAGAGATACCAAGTTCTCCTCTGACTGTAGTCTTCACTGCAGCCACAAGCTGTTCTTTGAAATGAAAATGCCCATTATGCTCTTCCGATGCTGTTTACGTAACTGTAAATATAAAACACAGTGATATTAACAGTAGTTAACTAAGATTTAAATGAAACAGGTTGCGTTTGATCTGACTTGTGTTGGGGGGTGTCAATTTCTAATGTATATAACATTATTGCAGCGTATAGCATGACAAGATATCTGGGGGATGTGAAAATAAATAGTGTTTCTGTAAAGGCAAAGTCTTAAGAGTTGAGCCTAGCATAATCCCTTTCCTCTCCTGGTTTGTTTGTTTGTTTTTTCAATTGAGTGGCTTATGCATCCTCATCTTACCTTTACAAGAGTACATCCAGGACACTGTTTCTTTGAGATGATTAAGTACCAGTGTTTTTGATGTACCTTTGTTTGACATAAGCACAGCCTGCACGCTAGTGATATCATGTCACCGAAGCTGGGGAAATATTGTTTTTAACGTTGTAACATTGCCAGGTAATAGCTGTGCAGTTGTAGATTATGTTGTCATGTAAGAAATTCTCATCCCAATGCGTCAAGTTAATATTGTGACAATTGAAAACATGTTGGACTGTAGCTCCATGTGGCTCCACGGTGGGGAATAGTAATGTGTAGAGATGCTGGTTGAGTTTGCTGCAGTTACCTGTCTGTCAAAGGGCTGTAAGGGCCATAGTACAAGCTTTGAAGGGTGCTTATTCCACCAAGGCCCCTAAGCTGCTTACTACATCACCGGGCTTCTACTGCAAAGTCTTTACCCTCTGACAAAAACAACCAGCTAACATAATCATCAGAACAGAAAAATCTGTGCAAAAAACTGACAAGACTGTCAAAGTTTTATAGGAATGTACCATGCATTGCACTGTCCATCCTGTTCAGAGGGATGCTTTTATTTCCTTTTTGTTATAATGTAGGCAACATTGTTTTACACCATGCCGATGCTGGCTTGTCAGGTCTGACATCTTTTGTGCTCCTCCAGCTTTGTCTTCTTGTCTGCCATGCACCCTGTCTGGTGATCACACTGCAAAATGGGAATTTGTACTGTCAACATAACATAATTGTTGTCTTTCATTTCCTGCAAAGTAAAATGTAGATGTGACATTGCAGTGACATTTCCAGCAGAGGAACAATGCTGTTTGATAGCAAGAAAACATCTTACAAAATTAATTATCCCTGTCCGGTTTGATCGCTTTTTCGCCCCAAGATTCAGATTTTTCACAAAATAATGAACTGTCAAACAAAAAGGAAATGAATCTTAGACGTTGTTACTGGCAATAGCCTCAGTAAACTGGAATGCAATGTAACTACATTTTGCATCTTTGCTGATGTGTCATAAAATTGTTTCCTTGATGGGTTATCTGTTGCAGGTTTGAACAACCAGGGACAGCACAACAAAACATTTTTATTTCTCTGTCAGTTTTTACAAGAACTGAAAATCTCCTGTCTCATGAATGTAGAAAAGCTTAGTATTTTTCATGCCTTACCTAACTTACCTGTATGTGAGCAATCAGCAGTCATATGGGGTTTAAAAAGTAGTTAATACTGACTGAAGTAGTAAATGAAACAGGTACAGTGAAGTGAAGACTACTGCAAACATTAGTAGCCTGTACAACTTCTTAAAGTGAATAAGATGGACTATAAATCATGACAATATGAGATCATGTTTAGCCCAGTTTTGCAGCTGTGAAAAATCATGTGACTGGGCAGTGTTATGCAGTGGTAGTGAACCAGATTTCTTCATAATGCATCTAGATTGTTTCTCATTGGTTTGCACTCCCACAGAAACACATGATTTAATATTTTTTCGTTATTTTCTTGTGTTACAGGTTTGATTCATTTTTCCGAACTATGACAATGATAATCAAGGAGCTGTGTTTCAACTTTACACCCGAGCCTTCCCATTTGTGATGAAAAGGCGCCACTGACTTAAGAGGGACTAAATCTTGGATGCCGTGACATACAGGGTGTGGTCAATCCAAGATGGAGAAAAAGAAAATGTGCCCTCGCCTTCTCGACTACCTGGTGGTGGTCGGAGCAAGGTAAGAACTCTGACTTTAAGAAGTAGTTTTGGTTTCATGAAATATCTGATCGTCATAAGGGCGGCTGTAAATATTGCTTTGAAAATTTTGTGATGCTTACTGAAGCAAGTGGTTTTGTTCTTTACAACAAATTCATTTTCTTGACAAGCCAACTTGGCATCTTGGCCCCATCAGACCAACAGTTGTACTGTGCCAAAATTGCAAAAACTCTTTCATGTCAGTGATGCAATGCATTGCTGCTGTAGAGGATGTTGTTGCAAACGTTCCAGTAGATAAATGCAGGGTAGTCTTGCAAAAAATATAGGTTCCAGCTCTACCTTTGTCACAGAACAAGGCAACATCATCACTCACAATGACAACATCAGATACTGGAAAGCACAGATAGCGCACACCCATATGACGTAGCATGCATAATGAAGCATAGTAGCACAGTGTTTCAGGCACAGTAGCCACAAGGGAAAATGATGATTCACATGAACACAATGAAATTAGAGAACTGTCCAGTCTGTCACTGTTTTTAGAGTTAGCCACAGATATTTTTGTTTTAAGTGTTCTGCTTGAGGGATTCCAGAGTTGTTCGATGGAATGCATTTTATTTGTTTTCTTTCTCTGAGCAGATTTTCCTAAAAGGTTCTTGGATTCTTGGCTAAACATAGTTATAAATATGCTTCTCTTAACCCCCAGGCTACTCTCAGGGCTTTATTAGTCATTGTGTTGTACTATCAAGTGTTACAGCTTTGATTCATCCCTTATGAAATACTTCTCATCATTAAATGACCCTTTCAAATTCAATTCAAATTTTTTTTATAGAGCCTAATATCACAAATCACAATTTGCCTCAGGGGGCTTACAATCTTTACACTAATGTGACAGTGTGTGACCCCCCCCTGTCCTGTAAAGCCTCAAAAGAGTAAGGAAAACATCCCACCCCCAAAAATTCTTTTAACAGAGAAAACAATGGAGGAAACCCCCTCCCAGGATTGACATACGTGCAGGGGATGTTGCATGTACAGAACAGAACAGCAAAATCACATTAAATGCAGGACACATATAGATTATAATTACAAAAGTTAAGAGAATCATTGAGACTGCAACTGACCAACCGAAAGGATAATGTTAAGAGGTGCAAGGCCTGAACTAATCAAAGAATAAGCACTAGTTAAAAAATAAGGCATACAGATGAGTTTTATATTTGGATTTAAAGGCCTCAGAGTCAGATCATCTGATGTCAGCAGGGAGGTTATTCCGGAGAGAGGGGACATGGTAGAAAAACACCCTGCTGCAGGCTGACTTCATTTTGACTTTATTCTGAGAGTGAAGAGCACAGGATGGGACATAAGGTTTAATGAGATCATAGAGATAGGATGGAGCGAGCCCGTTTCCAATTTTGGAAGTCATCAGAAACACCTTAAAGCCTGATCTGACATGAACAGGAAGCCAATGAAGTGAAGCTAAGATTGGTATAATATGATCAAATTTTCTGGTTCTAGTTAAGATACTAGCTGCAGCATTCTGAACCATTTGAAAGCTTTTAGTGCTAGCATAAGCGTGACCAGACAACAAAACAGCACAATTATCAAGCCTGGCTGAAACAAAGGCATGAATTAAGATCTCTGCATGAATTCAACACTGTTTACACATGAGGGGAGATTTATTTGCAGATACATACAATATGAGTTGAAAAATGCACAGAGTACAGTTTTTAACCAATGCTGGATGCAGCACTACAACCTACGTAGCTGCTTGAAAAACAAATTTTTGTCCATCTCCCCTTTAGGCAACCAAGCAGTGACAGTGTGGCCCAGACGCCTCAACTCCTCCGCCGCTACCCGCTGGAAGACCACCACGACTTCCCACTTCCACCAGACGTGGTTTTTTTCTGCCAACCAGAAGGCTGCCTAAGCATACGCCAGCGTAGGGTTAGCCTTCGTGACGACTCCTCGTTTGTTTTCACGCTGACCGACAAGGACTCAGGAATCACTCGCTACGGAATCTGCGTCAACTTCTACCGCTCTTTTCAGCGAGGACATCATCGCACTCGTGGGGACAAAAGCAGCCACACAGAGACAGCAGCACAGGCCGCGGAGACTGCTAGTGAAGGGTCGGACGGCAGTGGTGGAGGCCCACAGTCCACATTGTCTCCACCCAAAAATGCAGAGTCAGCACCTCCACCTGCCTCTGGAGAAGAAGGTGTACAAGCGGCTGCCGAGCAAAACGCTGGCAAGTCCCCACAGCACAGACGAAGCGCTGCTAAGATGGCAGCCAGGAACCGCAACAGCACGCTGACCTCGCTGTGCATACTCAGCCACTACCCCTTCTTCTCCACCTTTAGGGAATGCCTATATATTCTCAAGAGGCTGGTGGATTGCTGTAGTCAGAGGCTAACTCAGCGAGCTGGGCTCCCTCGCGCCACCCAGAGGTGAGGCTTAAGACTGTATCTTAAAATGTACATGCAGCTCTTCTGTGTTGCTTACTTTTACACTACCATTTCACCCTGGTGCACCCTAGTGAAATAGTTAGACAGTTAAGAAAAAAACTTCATTGCAGAACCAATCCCAAGTCTTTAGGGCAGGCCTTCATATTGGGGTGGTAACATTATGTGCTTACTGCTGAGGAGAATGGGAGGAGAGCATTGTTTGTGGTAAGGTGTGTCCTTGAAAAAATGTAAGGGGCAAAGTTTTGTTTGTGGCTGTTGTCACTGTCATTCAAGCCACTAAATTGCATTTAGAAATCCCCAGACTGTCAGGTATCGGAAGATACGGATATTAATTCAGATTGCAGGGTTATTCAGTAAGACTGATGATTTTTAAAAGTAACTAAGTAGATTACATAGTGTAATGCATACTTAAATATGATTATAGTGACAAACTTGGAAAGAATACTAATAAAATAAAATGTTTTGTTGTAATTAGTGACTTCCACCTCTGCCCTGGTGCACATTAAAACCTACTCACATGGCTATTAAAACAAACATTTTACACTAGAAATACCAAAACCTGGTTGATTATTGTGAAATTGCTGAGCACATTTATTATGATGGTCATTTGAAATTACTTTACCTCAGTGTGCAATTATTTTCTGAAAAAAGAATTCATGCTTGCAATTATGGTAGATAAACACTTACTGCTTTTGACACTCTTTGACCTTTTTTTGTTGTGCAATCTTTAGGCCAAATGTCAGCTTTGGTCGCAAGAGCTCATCATCTAACAGGCAGATTGCCGTTAAATTTGCTGAGTACATTCATATTACCAAAGGGATAAAACCTTTGATTTTAATGAACCCAGGACATTTACTCTGACGTCACCAATTCCAAATCCTTGACTTGCTCAGTACATCTTTCATTCCTATCAAAAATGTTGTATTATATAACGTAATTAATTTCATCGCCTCTAGGGGGTAAGACTTAAAAGCAATTGGCCCATAGTAAGTCTACATGCACACCCATTAATTATTTAAAAGAATGAATATCACTGCTTAAAAATGCAAGATAATTAGGTAAATATAGGTCATGCTTCATCAGCTCTGAGCCGCGGAATAGCATGACGTGGCATTGCGTGCAAATAAGGACTGCACAATTAATGTGCAATTTCACAATTTTTTGATATTGGAAATATGTCAGACAGCATTATAATGAAATCCTTTAGTGCTGCAGAGATGTTCTGGCCTAAAAAATCTTGTTCTCCTGATGTAAGAATTTTTTTTTGGTACAGACCCTGACAAAAATCATGATTTTAAAAGTATTTTTCAATGAAAATGAAAATTGTGATGTAAAAACAGCCATTCCCTCTAATTCTGAATCATATTGCAATCTCAATATCTGTCACAGTGTTTGCAGTATAATTTCTTTTTATCATATTGTGCAGCTTATTGCAGATTATTGACCACACAAACACAGAGTTCATAGTTTTTTGCTTCAGTTTAACATTTACAAGGCTAGAAAAGTTGTGAAAACAATAGCAAATATGTGTTGCTTTTACAGTGTTCCCGCTGATGTTTTCTTCAGTGCCCACTGCTTTCTTTCTCCCCCCATCTGCTTCTCTCATTGTCCACCTGTTCTGGGTATGTTTGTGTTGCAGCATTAACACAAGAGCCTTTGTCCGTGGCTCTGTGTAGTTTTGCAGGCCATCTGCAGCCTGTGTCATGTTTTCACAGAACACTTTATGCTATCACACTCCACCTTGATGATAAATAATGGACACCAAAATATCAACAGTGCATTTAAAAGATTTAGTTTTGAATGATCTATATTACAGCAAATATTAGTTAACCTGGTGTTATAGGGTCAGAGGCTGCTTTTAAGAATGACTGTTGTACAACTTTGTATGTTAAGTCATTTCTCAGACATGTGACCAAAAATGGTCATGTTGAGAATTAGTTGCATATGCCAGAATTTGTTCATGATAGTTGCTTGAGAGTTGTGTACCTTTTCTATAAATGGGATGAAGTTATAGTCCTAAACAAGAAAATAAAAGCAGAAAGTGTGCAGTGGCTGCATGGTATACCCACTCAACTGTAGATACAACATCATGAAGAGGTGGTATGTAGTGTGGTATTTTGACTAACAGACCAGAGAGGTCTACTATGAAGCGAGATTAATGGGTTAGCGAGGTATGTTGAGTCTAATTTCAGAATTTTCAGTGTCACAAAGATGGCTTTATTTTAACCTGGCTAGATCCAGGTCATATTAAGAGTATATTAAATTTTCCATAAAAAAACGCTGCTCTTTAACAAATTCTTTTCTTTATAAAGTTCTTTATGAGCGAAATAGATTATAAATTATATTATATTATAAATTGAGGGCCTTTGACCTTTGTAATATCAACAAACAAAGCCATTTAATGTAGAAATGTAACATAATGTAATGTAACAGTAGCACAAACTGTTTGCATCGCACTGTCACGGGAACCTCCATTTGGTTTGATTAGAAAATTAATTAGTCTGTCCTATTTATCATGGAAACTCTTCAATCAGTTACATTGATTTTACTTTAATTTGGCCAAAAACTGAAGTGAAATCCTCATCTCTGTCGTCATGGGACAGTGTCAGACTGACAGCATCATGTTTCAACCTGCTGTGTGAAGTTAAATCGTGCAGTTGTCATGTTAGAAATAAATGGCAGCATTAAGATCGCATTCAGTCGTTCGGCAATTTTCTGACAGCATTCTTCTTCTTCTGCCTCATTTGCAGCAATAGTGTTGCTTTTTTGAGTGATATTTTTTTTAAATATTTTCCACAGTTCTTAATTATAACAACCTGTTAATTCTGTCTGAAGTGGGCAGCTCGTGACTGACGCACCAAATGACGCACCAACCGCCCTTTTTTATGTGAGCGCACACAGAGTCTGAAGAAGAAAGCTTGAGTTAACAAAGCAAGTTGATAACCACTGTTGTGATATCTGTTATCTCTAACTGGAGTTTTAGGTTTTGTCAAGCCAGCTCATGCAACGAAAGCCTGGCTGTGTTGAGCTTCCTTCATAGTACAGCTCTCTGAAGCAAAGAGTTGATCATATTGTATGTTGATTTCTTTTAATTAGCTACCAAGCGTGATTGGCTCATATTTTATTTAAGCCGCAGAAAGTACCCACAGCTGTACATTGTGTTTTGTTGTGACGTTGTGTTGTGGCAGTATTTGCTGTGCTCTTGTAGATATTTTGTTGCCATGGGTGACACAATAGATTGCAATTTTGGAGTGACAAAGTGTTAATTAGGCTGTCACTTCCCACTGGCTTGGGCCCAGTGTGATTGTTGGTCACCCAAGGTGCACGTTTTCCCCACAGTCATCTATTTATAGCTGGAGCACCAGTGCAGCTTTCTCCCTCATCACAACAAGGGATTGTGGGAATGTGTAATGCACAGTTAATCTCATACCTTGACATATTATTCTCTGGTAAAATGCTGCAGCATCTCGAAATATCATCAGTGTACAACTGTGGTTTCTCCGATAGCCTCGAAAAGGCCATTCAAGCCAAAGGCTCAACAGACTTTTCTTTCTTTTCTCTTTTTTTTCCTGATATGGTTGAAATGTGGTGTGGTGATGATGACAGAGAAGGAGGGGAACCATTGCATAATGGCTGCAAGCGCTTGATGGTATGGCGGCTCTGACAGATTGAGGTCTCTGGCTGCCTTTGGGTAGCAGCTGCAGTTGGTGGGAGGGCTCCTAAGGACTAATGATTTATCTCCCTCCTTGCTACACACACACACACACACTGGGTATCCACTCTAGAAGGGTTTAATGGCACCACATGTGTGGAGTGGAAGGTTTTTACATGAATATTTTGACAGTTGCTTAAGAGACTTTCCTGTGTTTTCAGTCTCATTTGCACATCATGTTAGTGATTTCACTGGGTGTTTGCTGAAGCATCATGGTAGCTGTTTGCAGTAATAAAATGAGCAAATGAATCATTTTAATCTGGTTTTAACTGTAAAATTACAAGTAACTGAAAACACTATGCTGTTTGTTAAGCTTAACATATTTTGCCTGTCAGTGAAACATTTTTGATTGTATGAATGCTATTGGAAATCACTATGTACAATGTCAGTTTGTAGTCATGCTCTTACACAATATGCAGCATGTTTTCTTTTCCTGCAGTTTCTCGTGACTGTTCAGTAATTTTCAGTTTGACCCTTGAGACACAAGCAGTCCCAGTATGGTGTTGCATTTTAAGAGTGATGTTTGCATTGATATTAATTTCATATTTTGTAGTATTTGTACTATTTCTGTGGGTTGTTTCAGTTCATGAGCAGTATGATGAGACAAAATTATGTTATTCATCCTCTTAAGTGCTTCGTGCGTCTTTAGGTAGTATTAAACCAATCGATCCTTAAGTTGGTCAAGCAAAAGCTACTCACTGTTTCTTCTCCAATTTGAGGATCTATTTATTCTCTCTGTTATATCATTATAAATTCAGTACCTGTTTATCTGGACTTTTGGTCAGAAAAAACAAGACATTTGAAGGTGTCATAAAACTGTTGATAAAAAAAAACAACCAATTTGGAGATATTGCATTTTGGGGCATTTTTTACAATTGTTTGACATTTTAGAGATCAAGAATAAAAATAATGTTTAATGAAAATAATATAGAAATTTAAATTAAACACTTCTGTGTGCAATGAGTTCTCAATATACACTTGATTTATGTCCTTCCTAGGGACACCATGTGGCGGGTGTTCACTGGGGCCTCGTCTGTGGACGAGAAAGGCAGCCAGCTGCTGGCCGACCTGCGGGAGATCGAATCCTGGGTGTACCGGTTGCTGCGCTCACCGGTACCAGTGGCAGGTCAGAGGCGTGTGGATGTGGAAGTCCTGCCCCATGAACTCAAACGAGCACTCACCTTTGCCCTGCCTGACAACTCTCGCTTCTCCATGGTCGACTTCCCCCTGCACCTGCCTTTAGAGCTGCTGGGTGTGGACGCCTGTCTTCAGGTCCTCAGCTGTGTCCTGCTAGAGCACAAGGTAAGGACAGGCACAAACAGTCCCTTATCAATAATTAACAATCATAATTGGAGCTGTCTCTTTGTTTTCCTTTTTACTGCGGTATGGACAAAGTATGATGGGTAATATGAAGACTGGAAATAAAGACACTTCATCTCTGTCACTCCTGTCATTAACATTAGAAGCATTAGTAGGGATGTAATAGAATTCCTCATTTGGCTGGTGCTGGTGTAGTGTTCTGTTGTTGCTCTTGGTTTACAGTGACATTGATACACAGACTCATTTGCAGCCATCCAGAATCAAACCTAAGCTTCACAGCTTCAGTCACACTGCTGACACACCATACTGCTGCAAAAATGCTGGACAGTCTCTGCTTTTCTATCACACAGTGTTTCTAAAATATATAATTTATCTGGGCAACCTGCCTAAATAGATGTTCTGCCACCCAAAAGACTCTGCTTAAAATGAAGATTGATTGAAAAGTCTCTCTGAATGCTGCATCCATGTGCAGTCTTTAGGTGTAAGCTTCTGTGTTGTTTGCAGCCCACCCAACCTTCTCCTTTTTCGGGGTCGACCACTGCAAATAAATTCTCAACCTGGATGAAACGCTGCCATCTTGTATTCATCCGTTTTGGTCTTTTGAAGATGAATTCAATACATCATTAAATTCAGTCGGGCTGAACTAAGTGCTGTCTGAAAGCTTTCTGAGTGACTTCCTTTCAAGGCCTTTGTGCTGCCAAATGAATTTTTCATAACAGTTCAGTTTTCAATGTTGCAGTTATGAATCCAAGGTAAACTCTGGATGTTCACATCTTTACATTTCAGTCAAAAAGAAGAAATAGGGTTAGATTGTACAAATAATTATGTGATGGAGCAGCAGAACAAGAAGTCAATAGACTGTGTGTCTGTTTATGTGCATATTACATAAGAACATAACAGGGCAGCGATCACCCAACAAGTTTATAATGTAATATACAGGAAAATAAAAGTTTGCAATGTTTGCCTTATAAATCCTTTATTTTGTGTTTTTGTGTTTTCCTGTTTTTCTCAGGTCATTCTTCAATCCAGAGATTACAATGCTTTGTCTATGAGTGTCATGGCCTTTGTGGCCATGATCTACCCTCTGGAGTACATGTTCCCCGTCATCCCCTTACTGCCGACATGCATGGCCTCTGCTGAACAGGTAAAACTTGTCATTTGTTTTAAAGCCTCTAGAAATTTTGCCTGAAATAGTAAAAATGCACATATGTTATCAAGGTTAACTGTCTCTTCAACACTCATACAATTCTGAGTGAATATAAATGTTCAGAATTATAAAATCTAGTTAAAAAACATTAATTTTGCTGTTAAGACTTTCTCAAGACCGTGTAGGCCTGACAGAGCATGTTTTGATTGACGTCTCCCTCAAGAGTACTGGCACAAAAGCTGAGCTGTGGATAGCATCACCAGAAAAACGTAATTTAGCCACCTAAGAAAAATCTATATCAGTTTAAGTGTATGTTATATTTAGAATATTTTCACAGCATTGCCATCAGACAGCCTTTTCTTTTGGGAAACTGAACCCACCATCTATGCTCTTTTGAAAGCCATTAGACACCTTTGACAAAAATGGTAATTTTGCCTTGCAGACCGCATGAGCTGCTGGACTACCACTGCCTTGACTGGTCTTTTCATTAGTTTAGATCTGAATTAACCTTACTTACCGTGCTTCAAAGCAGCAGTAGACCAGCAGCTCCCGTGTTCTGTGAGGTAAAATTACTGTTTTTGTCAAAAGAGTCTGGAACAGTTTAACATCTTACAATACCCATTGTTAAGTTGGTGAGTTGTTGAGTTGGCCCAGACTCAAAGAGGCAGATGAATCAGGAGCAGAAAACTTTTGTTGCACTTGTGTAAGTGGGACAACTGATGTGCATTTTTCATGGTTAGTTTGCAGAATTTTTGTAATAAATGTCTGAGCATGAACGTGCCAGTTCAAACCCAATATAAGGCAATATTTTAAATTTTTTCTTACTATTATGTACATAAGACCCTAAATTACATAGTTAGAAGGCTACTGTGGATCTGAGTTACCAGTGGTTTTAAACATGTTTTAAGTAAGTGGATGATTTTTACCAAATGTCCAGTTTTTAATTGCAAATGCTCTCTGTTGTGGTAACATCAGATTGTGACTGACTGGTCTGTTTTCTTCTCCCCACAGCTCCTTCTTGCCCCAACTCCCTACATTATAGGTGTACCAGCCAGCTTCTTCCTCTACAAATCTGATTTCAAAATGCCAGACGATGTGTGGCTTGTGGACCTTGACAGCAGCAAGGTCAGTGCACCAGCATGGCATTCTACTCCTCCCTCTGACCTTGTTTTGTCTGTTTTTATGATATCCAGATTTAACTGACAGTAAGTCTATTAGTTTAGCAGCTTTTATTCTTATTTGTCTAAATATAATTTTTTTTTTGTCTGCAGGTTATAGCACCCACCAATGCAGAGATTCTACCACCTCTTCCAGAGCCAGAAGCAGGCGAGCTTAAGAAACATCTGAAACAGGTACTGCATTAAATTTGTCTTATTCTTCTTAAATTTTTTATCATTGTAACATTTTCAGATTCTGCTGCACTGTGGCAGCCAGGGCTCAGCCAAAAATCAGTGCAACCACTGAACCACCCAAACCCATTTTACAGAGAAATTTCTTAAACCCAGGTACTGCTCTGGAGCCAACGTTTTATTGTTTGTTCCTCTGAGTTTTAGTAAATGGACTCTTATATGAATGTAAAATTTCTCTTTCAGCAGTGTGAAGAGTAGGTGCTTCGTTCTTCAACACAGTTGTATGTATTGTAGATGAGTGTGAGAGCATTTGAAATGGGTTTTGTAGCACACTAACATAAACAAATGTTTTTCTTTTCTTTTTTCCCCCATTTTCTTTGCATGCTCTAGCTCTTGGAGGTAAAATCAGATCGTAGGACCCTGCTACCCAAGCAAAACCTTTAGTAATGCTGGTGTTAACTAACTTGCCCCCCAACCTGATTATCTAACATAACATTAGAAACTGGTTCTGATTCATGGGCACACCTTTTCTTTTTTTGCACTTCCACACTGCAAGCAAAACCAGTAACATATCCCACAAGAAGTCCCTTCTTGTCACATTTGAAAACTCCTGATATGATCATTGAGTATGCTTATTGCCTAAGACAAGTTAACTTAGACTTAACTTTCACCCCGCCTTGCATCTTTGTTTTTCCACAGTAATTCCAAAACTTTAAGAAGTTAGTCACATTTTTTTTTTTACAAGTTTACCGGTTATCTGAACTCTTATTTGCATGACAATAGGAAGAAAAATGTTAAATGTTTCTTAAGCATAATAAAGCTCACAAATAGCAACAATAAGCTGTGTTATAACCTAATGAGAAGTAATATACCTGATGTAATTACCTCAAACAGAAAAGGCTAACCTGATCCAGCCCAATTGAAAGGATTTTCAAACAGGTGGAGAGAGGTGGTGTAAATCTTTGATAATTCACACAGTAGGAAAATAGTAGCACCTAATAACCATGTGAACACTTAATCCAGTTGATTCTCACTGGTTGGATTAAATATATTCTGTCTGCACGTTTGTCCCTCATGGGGGTGATGTGGTTGAAGTGAGTTGTGCCTATACTTACAAGTGTTATAAAATAGTTACAGGAAGCTCTGTAGTCATTGTCAACAACAGTACATTGCAGATCCACTTCTTATGTGTTACACCTTTCACAATAAAGGCCCAAGACATGTACACTGTGTAAATGCTTATCAGAGGGAACTTAAATTCACTCAGAACATTTCACCAGAAGGCAACTTAATAAAATGCATTACAGTAACATTAGGTGGTGTGAACAGGAAGGAACCACTTCTTCTTTTGTATTTACAGCAGACTAGATGTTAGATGATAGAATGAATACAACCAGTATACAGTAGAAGTTTGCTTTTATGTTCCGTTCATACATAACTTCATGTTCTTGAAACTAATTTAAAGTTACTTTAAAGTTAGTTTAAAATCCTTGCATACTCCTACTGTATTTTTTTTTTTAAATATGCCTTGAATCAGAGCCGGTTTGTTAGCAGTGTGTGATTAGCAGCTCTCTCCCTGTGTGCGGGTGTGTGACTGAGAGGCTGGTGTGTAGGAGTGTGCAAAGCCTCAGATTAGCAGTTGTGTATTTGGAAACAAGCACACAATATTGATATCTGTGAATGGAGAAAATGTCACTGACAATGGTTTAACTGATTATCTGAAGACTGTGATGCCAAAGCAGAATGCTGCTGATGTGAGAGTCACTGAAAATACTTGCACTTAACACTGGCTAACTCAAATAAATTGGTCCCAGAGGAGCTACTGATTTATTAATGGTGGTTATATTTCTGCTCACCCTTTTTTGGAATAATTAGAAGTTACAAGTAAGACTTTTATTTAGCTACAGGTGCTTTATTGTGCAAGTATTTTATATCTGTTTCTGAAAAGATCTGCTGTTTTGTATGTTATGTCATTACCACTCCATTGTAACCACTGGTTTGTCCCAGTTGGTCACCATGGATGGTCTTCATGTGTCTTTCAGTGGCTGGATTCTGTAGGTGAAGAGTGGTTTTTGGTCACATAATTGCTTTGTCTGTGTCTCTCACTGTCTTTCATGTTGAGCATAAAAAGCATCTTTTCTTTCTTCATATTCCTCTTTCTCTTTTGGTCTTATCTCTCCTCACTCTTACTCAGTCCTGCAAATTTCTCTTGCACCACTGGCCGTCCATCACCTTGTCAAAACGAACACAAATTTATCTTTTCTTATCTCCTTTCTTCAGTAAATTGCAGAATTGAAAATAGAAGTGATGAAACGGCAAGACACCTTTCTCATTGCAAAATCAAAAATAACATCAGCATATTTTTTCATGAAGTTAGCTCTATTTGAGTCACATTTGGGTGGTGCCAAATTATACTTAATATATCGGTGTCAGCAAAAACAGAGAAATAGGGAAGTACTGTTGAAAGGAGACAAAGAAAAGAAAGGGAAAGGGCCGTGGTGATGACCCTTCCGTCATGTGCTGTTCCAGTGTCAGTCACGACGTTATCATCCCAGGCCTTCATGTGATTCTCCTCGCATCTCTCTTATCCCCTTCCTAGTGTCTGGTTAGGTTGACCGTGATCACCCAAAAGCAGATCTTCTCCTCTGAAAATAAGGTTACTCATTTCTCCTCCTGTGGAATGTGTAATGCCCCTGCACGGATATCTTCTTCTCTCTCTCACATTATTTTGCTTGTCACTACTACTACTTGTCTCCTACTCTTCAAGACTTGAATAAAAAATGCATAACAGTGTCACAGAATGTTGCGGACCAGTTCTTGATACACTGCTTAGCTCTGGCTTGAGCATGACTGAATGTGCGTGCATCTATCTTGGCATCAGTGAGTGTTCTCGTAACCAAAACAAGATATGATGAAGCTAATCACTTTGACAAAGTTAACATTCATCCAGACCCAGCAACTAAATGTTCCATTATGCTAAGCTAAACATTGACACTTGAGTCTGCAGCAGTTCCCTCAAAGCAAACCATGCATAGTGACTTACTTCCCTTGTGCCCCTCCTCTCCAAAATGACACACCCACTACAGGCATCAACATGCACAAAAATTTCAGCTACTGTATAAAAACAAGAGGAAAATAATATTGTAAAATCAGTAAAAATGGGGAAAATCTGTGTTGGGACCCTACGGTTTATCAACTCTTACATCTCTTTAGCTCACTGATGGGCAGCAGAGATGCTTGGTAGTAAGAGGGATTACTATTTAGATCAATTCTAACAATTTGGATTATCCCATAAAATCCCTTAAACCATATAAAGTCCCGATTTGTGCAGTGAGTCCCTTTGGCCCTAACCATTTTCCCTCTATAGAGAAGGAAAATGTTTGCATAATGTCCCATTAAGAGCAGAAACTGATATTATTTACCCAAATGTTGATGCCAATCGTGGGAGTGGTCCATCACAGCGCTGTATTGTTGTGTTTAGATCCACTGCTGTTTTTGTAATTTGTGTCACTGTCACCTGTTCTAGGCCTTGGCCAGTATGAGTTTGAACACCCAACCCATTCTGAACCTGGAGAAGTTCCAGGAAGGTCAGGAGATGCCCCTGCTGCCACCTGGACGCGATAAAGCCTCGCCATCATCCACAGAGTTCAACCCGCTAATTTACGGCAATGATGTTGATTCTGTGGATGTAGCCACCAGGCAAGCCACAAATGTCTCTTTACTTTGTCCATTGTCATGTTTCTGTCTGTCTATGTAAGGAACGGGGACCGGATGTGGCCCACTGAAAGGTTGTGTGTGGCCAGCAAGGCCATCATGAATACCAAAAATTAAAAACCTAGCAAAGACAGTCAATGACATTTTGCTTACCATTAAATCATTATCAAATCTTTGCTCTGAATGGGACCAATGCTGTCATTTGTAATGATAATGAACTGTATCTTTTGTATAAAACTCTTAACTGTATTCACTCAATGCTGTACATCCATGTTGTTTATGTTGTTCTAATTCTACTTTTGCATGGAGTTTGGGACATTGCCAACAACACAAGTCCACAATTCAATATATCAATTCAGAAAGGATGACCAACTGTAGAAGTAATTAACCTTTTCTTTCACAGGGTTGCTATGGTACGGTTCTTCAACTCCCCAAATGTTCTCCAGGGGTTCCAGATGCACACTCGCACCTTGCGCCTCTTCCCCCGACCTGTGGTGGCTTTTCAGTCATCTTCTTTTCTTGCATCTCGGCCACGGCGCTCTGGCTTTGCAGATAAACTTTCTCACACCCAGGCAGTGGAGTTCTATGGAGAATGGGCTCTAAATCCTTCCAACCTTGCCTTTCAGAGGATACATAACAGTAAGACTAATTTCAGATGAAAGTGGTCTGTATCTCAGTGTTGTGTGAAGTGTTAAAAACATTATACCCTGCAAACTTGTGTTTCAGATGTGTTTGACCCCTCCCTAATTGGAGACAAGCCTAAGTGGTATGCTCACCAGCTGCAGCCTGTGGTCTACCGAGTGTATGATGGGAGCTCCCAGCTGGTCGAAGCTATGGCTGGTCCATTGGAGGATGAAGGCAACGAGTCTGACCCCACAGACAGGTTGGGAAGAACAATAATCCATTTCAATCTGCTTATCTTATTTCTTGGTTTATTTTAGTTTTTGCTGTGTGCAGTTTCACTTAGGCAGCTCTTGATAATATGTATTTGTTGCAGTGGTAGTGACAGTGAGGCATATGATGACTCCAGCTCCTCCTATTCTTCACTTGGAGACCTTGTGAGTGAGATGATCCAAGGTGACATTCAGGGAGACACACCAAGTAAGTTCTCGACTCATTGCAAAAAGTACATTTAACTTATACATACAGTTCCCGTACTTAAAATATTCTACCTTAATGTCCTAGGCCTGGACCCACCTACCCATGCTGCGCTGGGAGATGCTAGTGAGGTTGAGTTTCAACACTACGAGGACTTCAGGGAAGGTCAGGGCCCTGAGGGTCCCCCCGGTGGGGACGGACCTGCCGAACCATCTGATGGACAACCTCTTCGCTCGAGCTCCAGCACAACTGCAAGTTCGAGTCCTAGCACAATCATCCAGGGAGTCAACCATGTATGTAATCATTTCAAACAGTTTTAAGCTTAAATTCACTTTTGGAAACTGTATTTTTATGACTCTGTGCTGGTGTTAGCTGTGGCCAGAAGAATTATGTTTTGGGTTGTCCATCGGTGCATCCACCCCGTTTTCGTGAACATGATATTTCAGGAATGACGTAAGAGAATTTCTTCAAATTTCACACAAATGTCCACCTGGTCTTAACGATGAGCTGATTAGAATTTAGAGGTCAAAGGTCATTGTGACCTCACAATACACACTTTAAGCCATAGCTAAAAAAAAA
This sequence comes from Lutjanus erythropterus, assembly GCF_056507025.1. Lineage (NCBI taxonomy): Eukaryota > Metazoa > Chordata > Actinopteri > Lutjaniformes > Lutjanidae > Lutjanus > Lutjanus erythropterus. Next base: position 9,299,470 of record NC_139317.1, on the reverse strand, counting down.
ATTCATACGCTAATTATGCTAAAATTTCACACAGATGTCTAATAGGATAAAATTATGGCACTGTAAAAGGCCAACTTCATTAACATCATAATTTTCTCCAGCAACACCTCTCTGGTCATCATTCAACGCCATAACTCAGACCACATTTCATATTCAGATACTGAATTGGTGTGAAGGATGCATATTTTAGAATGTGTAGCTTCTTTGCAGCAACATCGATATTTGAAATGTTGTAGTCCACCACAAAGTCATTGGTTTTGCTGATTTTTAGCCTCAGCTGATTGTTGCTGTACCATATAATGTCTGTACAGAGATCTGTCAGTTCTCTGTACTCCTTTTTAAAAAAGTCTGCAAGTAAAGGCAGGATGTTTCTCACTGGGAATTATTCACTGGAATCATACTGTTAATATAATGATAACTCCCATTTCACTCAAAAATAAATGTAATACCTTTTATTAAATCCTTTCAAAGTCTTTACTACATATATTCAAATCCAGTCATCATTCATTTATAAAGCACATTTAAAAGCAACTCACAGAACAGGTAGATAAAGTCCCAAACAACAACAGTTATAATATGTGATATATATATAACATATGACTCATCAAGTCTGTACAGACATGGATTTAAAAATGCAACTTGCTGAGTCATACAACCGCATTGATAATTCTAGTTCTTTGTCATCTTTTTACTTTTTAGAAACTAAATGTCTCTTATTTTGATGACTAATTTGGAGAGGGATTTATTTATTTATTTTTTGTTGAGCAGAAAAATGAGTATGTTCAGCTGGTAGTCAGTCAGAATTGATCCAATATGTATTCAAATTAAGAAAGGGACACAAATGCTCACAGAGGAGAAATTTTCACAGTTGCCATTATACGATAGGATTAAGCTTTATTAATCCTCAAGAAGAATCTCTTGTGCCAGAGATCATTTCATGCAAAAAATAGCACCTAATAGAATAACAATAGAAGTAAGAAAAGTTAAATAAAAAAAAGTAAACTAAAATAAACTAATATAGAAAAAGCAGTATAGGCGATGACATTGGTAGTAATAAAACAGTAATAGTAGTAAAATAAATCAATAAAAAAGAATATTGTGCATGATGTTAAACATAATATTGTACATTTTATTGTACATTGTACAAAAATTATATTACACATGATGTTGAAAAAGTAATACTGCACCTAATACTGGTATTACTGTTCTCAGTGTCTGATTGTTTCAGCTGTTCTTCCTGCAGAAAGTCATGCAGTTTGATGGCCATTGGTAGAAAAAGGCTTCCTGTGGCGTTCTGTGGTTAATTAATCTGTGTACTTCCTTTTTCCAGGAGCAGGGGGAACCACCTGAAATGGAAGCATCAGCGAGTGCAGCTTTACAGAACCCTGTCCCTGCTTTGGGCAGTCAGCCGTTCCTCAGACCTGCAGCTGACACTGGCCTGGTGGACCCAGCCAACAAAAAGCAAGAGTATGACAACCCATACTTTGAGCCTCAGTACGGCTTCCCCTCAGAGGATGACCCTGATGCAGAGGAGCAAGTGGAGTCATACACCCCTCGATTCAACCAGAACCTCAATGGCAACAAGTGTGTTAAACTTGTTCATCACTTGAATGAATGCACTATCATCATTCAAATGGGCTCTCTGACCAATCCATGCACTGTTCACTATCAAAACCCAGCATGTCAAATTAATCTCTCCAGTCATGGTGGTCTTGAATCTTTGGTGGTGTGATGTTGTGATGTGGTGTGAATGCTTGAGAGTTTCCCATATGTAGTCTGCACATGTTCCTGTGTCTGTGACGCGCGGCTAATGTCTTTTGGTCATTGATTTAGGGCGCAGCGTCCTTTACGTCCCAGTAGCCTGAGGCTCCCAGGAGAGTCTGACGGGGAGGGAGACTCTCGCAACAGCTCACCAAACTCCACCATTTCCAACAGCAGCAATGATGGATTCGGAGGACTCATGTCATTTGCCAGTAAGAACATTTGAATTTCATTTGCTTTCTTTTCAGTTGCATCCATGGAAAGTGGGCTGCTTTATGTGGGTGATGATGAATTGGAGCGCCAAAACTAAAAGCACTTGTCAGAACCAATTCACCCATTCTTAAAGACTTACCACCCACTTCAAGCTTGCACACACCCACTCAAACAAATTAAAAAATGCTTTCAAATCCAGAGTGTGTGCATTTTACTAGATGAAATTGAACATAATTTTGCCTTGTTTTAGAATATTTTATATATATATATATTTTTTTTTTTGGCTTGACTCTAGAGGACAGAGTGAGTTGTTCTGAAGCAAAGACCTGCCATTGCAATGAACACTGTAAAGTTGGAGTAGAATCAATAGTGTTTCATAAATAATTGCCATTTTTCATTTTAGCAGATGTCAATAATTATTGCTAATTTTTAATGACCTATTTTTAATTGAGACCAGGTTGAATGTAACTTTGAATTTAACCACCTCTCTTTAAATGTAACCATTTTATTTATGCATGTCACCTGTAACACTCTCCCTTGTCAAGGGGTTTGATAGGCTGTTAGGCCACAATGTTTTTGTTATGTGCTTTGGCAGTTTGCATTTATGGTTTCAGGTGAAACTATTAAACATACAGTTGAACATAAAGCATTTAGTGGCTAAAGAATTAGATATATACCTCAGGAGTTAGCTGATATCAAAAAAGGCTAAAAGTCAGTGTTGGATTTGAATTGATGGTGATTGCAAATGAATGCTAATGCTGTTCTGGATGTGTGAAAAGGCAAATGTATCCTTACAACTTCACTATAGCAACTAAAAAGCTTTACTTAGTGCTGCATTTAGCAAATAAATCAGCAATGGCAGGTTTAAATGACCAGTGTGTTGGATTTAGTCCAAGTGTGAAGGAAACCCTATGGTGGCTGCGAAACTCGCAAAAAATGTGAAAAGTCCCATCTAGAGCCACTGTTCTTTTTTCTCTTTTTTCGTTCTCTTTTTTCTGTTACTCTAGACACATTGTGGTGTAACATGGTGACCTCCATGAAATAGGTCATGCTCTGTAGATGTAAAAAAACCCCCCAAAAAAACAAAAAAACACAATTCTTGTTGTCAGGTGATTATACAGGAATATTATATTCTATTTCTGCCATATTCTGCCATTACATCCCTGTAAATCGTACACATTTGATCTTTAAAGAGAGGTTGTTTTTACTGTAGATAAGGATGTTGACATATTTACTATTTGTTAATTCAACAATGTAATTTTTCCTAAAGCTGATATATCACTGTATTGATGAGTGTTTCTCCTAAATTCATGATAATGATGAGTGACGATATAATACCTTAGATTTTTTTTTCTGGTTTTCTGATTATATAATTATCACTCCCACTACAGGCAATCTTTACAAGAACCACGGCACCAGTTTCAGTCTGTCCAACCTTGCCCTTCCCAACAAGGCAGCGAGGGACAAAGCAACGCCTTTTCCCAGCCTAAAAGGTAGAACAACACCGCTTTTACATCTGTTCAAGTTCCTCATGAAATTGGTGTTTTTGTTTATTGTCTGTCCCAGTTGTTCAGTGTGGTTTCAAGAATAATAGGTTATAGGAAAAATTGTAAAAGTTTTGTTTAGGACATACAGGTGGAGTAAGGAGAGCTGATAAAGTTAAAGGATAAGAGTCAACATTTTTTTGTTGTTTTTTTTTTTTAACCCTCTCATTTAATATATATTTTTTTAATCACTGGCTTCATGCTTGCAGTCATGTACCTGTTTGTTAAGTGATTTTTTTAAATGATATTTTATCATACTAATTCAGACACAACACAAATGATTTGGATCCTCTCATTTAATATATTTATAAAATTTTCATAATAAACAAGTCCTAACTCATCATAGATTTTCTTATGGCCAACATTGCTTACCCACTAACAAAACCATAACTAATGTACACATGACTAAACAGAAAAAAAAAACAACTTTCTTAGTATTTTCTTAGTATTTTCTTAACTTTAGTATTCTTAATTCATTTACTGTCTGTCCTTCTCTGCTTTTTTGTTTTCATTTATTTTTCTAAATTGTTTTTTTGGGGTAAAAGAATATTTCAATATTGATATTGAGGAGGAAATGGAGCAAGCAGGTTCGTAGAGCTGTTTTTATAGCCTGACTTTCTTCCCACTGGATTGCCAAACAGATATGGCACTATTTTAAAGGAGAATATTGAGGATATATTAAACAGAGTTTTTCTCTCAAGAGTAATAGGAAAATCCACTCAAAAACAGACTTAACGTTTGAGGTTGCCACCGTTGTGCACAGTTGGTTATTCGTTTGCAGAGACGAGCAACTCTTTCTCATGTGCAGTTTTTCTTAGACGATTGATTAATTTGCGTTTTCTACCATATCTCTAGCTGATGGTGTAGAATGTGTTCTTAATAAGCATGTTGGTATTATTTTAAGCAATACATTGGTACAAATGTGCACCCGAGTATCATTTGGAGGCAGATAGATGTGGGAAGGAAGGTATTTTTCCAAACAGAGAAAGAGGAAGAAATCCAAACCAACTGCAGAATATATGGTTTTAGGGGTATAAGGACTGCAGTTACACATGAATGGAAACCTAAACATAACAAAATAAATCCAACCACAGTCTTAACTGTTATGAACATTAGACAAGGTAGATTATGCAGAGCACAGACACATCTGTTATGCTTTGATTAAGTTACAGGGACTAAAATTGCATTTGGGAATGGAGTCATTAAACTGGCCAATGTTTCTAATTTTGTAGACCAATACAAGGCCAGTACAACTCAGTGGTGGAAGAAGTACTCAGATCTTTTACTGACGTAAAGGTATAAATGCTGTTGTATAAAGATACTAATATCACAGTCTAAAAATAGTCAAGTAAAAGTATAGAAGTGTTTTTCAGCTAAATATACTGAAAATATTAAATGTAAAAGTACTCATTATGCAGAATACCTCCTTTTACCTTCCCGACGGATGCTGGACTTTTGGGGCTGATGCTGATACCTATATAAGGAGTAAAAGAATTCCAATATCAATATATTGACTGATATTCTTTATACAAAATATAATATATGGAGTATATACTTATACACCAAAATCCTTTGTAATAATCCCTCGAAAGTGACAAATATGCAATGGAGGCAGGATATTTTACAGTTTAACAAGAACCTTTATTGTCCAAAATGATATCAAGGCACTGAAGCAGTCCACTTTTACTGGGATTTTAACATTTTTAAATAAGAAAACACAAATAGAGCAAAACGTGTGTACATATTAAACATGAATTAAGAAAAAAGGATCAAATATAATCAGAATCTGCATTATCTTCTGTAAAAAAATTAAGAGTATTATAATGTAGTTTGTCAATATAGAGCCAATTTTTTAAGTACGACTGAGTAGATTAGTAGTACAGTACTTTAGTAAATGTATTTAGTTACTTTCCACCACTGATATGAATTCTGTTTGGGATGGATTTTCCTTTTAACTGAGAGAAAAAACAGGTGAAGCATGGCAATCTAACTCAATAGCTCCACTCCATGTGGAATAGCTGCCATAGAAAATGTTCCGTTCCTTTGATTATGATGTGTTTTGTCTTTGTTGTTCAGACGCCCCTGACAGCCCGGGTATGTTATGTCTGGTGTGATAGTTTGTTTTTAGCCCCCTGGCTAGGCATTTCTTTATCCTTGAAGTGACCTATACCTATCTTACACCCTGTTTCTCAGCATAGGACTAAGATAGAAGACACGCCTTTAATATTGTTCATGTAAATATCCACGCCTTCCCCTCTGTTCCCTTTGCCATTCCGCTCTGTGTGACTGGTGGGAGTCTTCTTGATGCATTATGATGCACACATTCTCCTCTGTGACTTCAGACTGTTATTGGTGTGGCATCTGCACATCCTTACTACTACAACAAGGATGCTCAGTCCTTTTTAACTGCATTTATCCAGTTCATGTTTTAATGTAGTAACATTTATGTCCTTGGATGACGTTCACAGAAAGTTCTGTCCTCCTCAGTGAATGGAATTTATTTCCCTGACTCTCATATGTGTTTGCCTTGCTTGCTTGTTTGGTGGCTCCCATTGTTGAGTGTTTCCTTCCCTTTTTGAGGTTAATCACTATTTTAATCAAAACATTGAAGAAACTTTGAAGATCAAAGGTTTTCTAATGAAGTATTTTCATTTCATTATTTATCCTTTGTGTTTTGTGCTCAAAACTAGATTTCTGCCTTATTTCATTCACAAATTGTAAAAAAACCCAACTTCATTCATTGCTCTAGATTTACATTTTCATTGTTCAACTGTTTCCTTCACATAGTTCAGGCTGATGTATATACAATAAAGTATGAGCTATACGCAGCTCCTACTTGGTAATGTAAATATTGAATGTGTTACCAAACACATGGTATTAGTCTTATCAAACACTTACAGGGTTGAAACCATCATCAGGACATATTGTCTTTTTCTCTTTTCTGTCTGCCCTTTTCTCTTTTACTTTTTCATAGGGATGTAATGATATCAAAAACTCAAGGTACAGTAATACCACGATTAAAAAAAAGCTCACAATACAATATTTGTCGTGATATTAAAAAACAAAGAAAAGTGACGACTTGAAAAAATGTCCCAGATTAAATTATAAATCTGAAGTCCACAGCAATTTTTGTGCAAAAATTATTTTTCCTTTTAA